>NC_140183.1:88409904-88799904 GCF_963971535.1 Notolepis coatsorum
GCCCCGACTGGATCCGAGCAACGGTGCCCCCTTGGGGGCCAGTTGCGGGTAAGTTGTGGGTCTTCAGCAGAGCCTGGTTCTCAGCATTTTCGATGCAGGAAGTGATTGAGGGAAAGCGCCCCCAGAACGAGATGGACCCAGGGTGGAAGGCCCGCGTGGATCCGGGCAACGGTGCTCCCGTGGGACCCGATACGGTGCCCCGGGGACCCCGTTTGGCCAGGTTAAGAGTGTCTCAGGCAGTCCCGCCGCTGCCCCTCGCTCTGCTGCATACATGCACACCCAAGTGGAGGTCAGGGGACATTGGGGGCCTGCACACCCATGTGGAGGTCAGGTTAGGTTGACAGTCACTACCTTAAGAGAGGCACTGTTACTCCAGGAGTGTAACCCCCTACACTAACCCCCTGAAGAGGCACTGTTTCTGGGCAACACTTCATAGTTACTCCCGCCGGGGGGGGCATTTGGCTACATTAAGATAGTCACTGTGGGAGCCGATTAAGAGTGTCTCGCCGCTGCCCCTCGCTCTGCTGCATACATGCACACCCAAGTGGAGGTCAGGGGACCTTGGGGGACCAGGAGTGTACCCCCTCTAAACTAACCCCAGGTAGAGGCACTGTTTCTGGGCAACAATTGTATCTGTTTCTGTCCGTGGTGCTGAAATTTCATTAAATTCAATTAAATTAGAAAAAATAACCGGATCCACTCGGGCCTCACAGCTTGTGTGCTCCAGGAGACCACAAACATATTAACCATTGACAATTAGCATCAAAAAAGTATGCAAACAGCCACAGATACACACACACACACACGGAGGCTCAGCCAAAACAAGCGGTCGAATATATTCGTGTAGGCATCAAACTGGGGCTTGGGTGGTGGTGGAACGATGGAGCCTGACACAAGCTTGATTGCCAAAATAGCCACTCCCACGCCAGCCACCAAACACAACGTCAATACACGCGATCATTCGACCACCGGTTCGAGCCCCGGCTCCGCACATCAATACATCAAGAGAAACATTATCCGCACACACACCCAGGTGAGAGGCTCTCAAAGTGGGAAAGGGTGGACCAGTGTGAGGAGAGCTTTAATCGACTGTGAGAGACAGTCATGGTTACTCCTGCAGTTTATCCGCACTGCATGACAGCGCTCTAACCATCTGAAACCAGGCATCTAGAGGGACGATTACTTACGAGATCAACTGTATATTCGTGTAGGCATCAAACTGGGGCGTGGGTGGTGGTGGAACGATGGAGCCTGACACAAGCTTGATTGCCAAAATAGCCACTCCCACGCCAGCCACCAAACACAACGTCAATACACGCGATCATTCGACCACCGGTTCGAGCCCCGGCTCCGCACATCAATACATCAAGAGAAACATTATCCGCACACACACCCAGTTGAGAGGCTCTCAAAGTGGGCAAGGGTGGACCAGTGTGAGGAGAGCTTTAATCGACTGTGAGAGACAGTCATTGTAACTGAGGGGTACAATTCCCTGACTGTATTAATCAAGTATTAGTATCATTAAACTACTACCGTCTTATGTACATTACTGGCCAATACCGTACACAGGTATATGATGAGAACTTCTCCACAATAACACGGTTTCCACACAAATACTTGTTTAGAATATTTATTACATCAAAAGGTATTATTACATTTATCATTTGAATGCACTTGTAAGGCAAAGAATGTGCGTAGGCAAGTCAATACTGAATATTAGGAATTCTCTATTGTACTCTGGGAAGGGGTGTACTACCGGTTGTAAGCCAGCAGGGGGAGGCAATGCTATATGAAAGTCAATGGGTTCAACAGGGGCTTCAACAAGGCACCTGGATACGGTATATTACTCCCTGCTCCGCGGGGAAAAGCAGCCGCTGTAATTCCAGTGTGCAGCAGCGCAGGGGGAAGCCGTGGAGTCTCTGCTCCAACAGAGACGAGCTCGAATGATGTCCTCACGGGCATGTGTAGATCCCACAGTAGCAGCGGGGTAGGCGGTTCTCTGCTCCAGCAGCCACAGTCAAAAGCAATAATCCTGCCGGAAGGTGGCTCTGCTGGCGCCGATGTAGATATCCTCCGGTGCGCGGTGGGTCACAGTTGAACTTGACGTTACTATCCTTATTAGCACGCGGCAATAAGTGCTCTATGTAGACACACAATTACCCACTTCACGTGGTCTTTGACTCGTAATGAAGGCTTTTACTAGTAGGGAGCGAACGATACGTTAAACAAACGTAGTAGGATAACACGAGACTCTATCTTGGGGCGATGCGAGCCCTACTCTGCCCACGTTGCGTAGTGGGGAGAGACGTCACTTGGATAACTGGAACTGAACGAGACTGAACGGGACAAGGACTAAGAGGAATTCTACATTTCTTGCGCCCTATTTATATGCACGGTGAACAAATAGTACCATTCGTATTTCGGTAGCCGTATTCCTACGCGGAACTGGGGCTAGTAAGGGCATGTTCGTCGGCACCTTTCAAGTCAGCTCTAGGGGGGTAAGTCACTGGCGCCTAGGGGATCGCTTCCAATAGGAGAACGAATATTATGGTCTGTCCTGTACCAGGTAAAGGGATATTCCGTGTATATGTACAAAGAATATACAAGGGATATCAAACGATATACAAATATTATACATGGGATCTCAGGCAATAAATATATATATTCGGTTTAATCTGACCCTTTGTAACAGCCGCCCCCTAATTAGTCCCACCTAATTAGCTAAGCAGAGACAGATTAACCGCACTGTCCACTACTCAATGTCCGTTGTGAGGGTAGGCAGGTCACAAAGTCAGGGGTCATGGTCGTCATTAGGCGAGTCGGGGAGCCTTGGCGACTCTATCAGCATCGCCACGGGTCGGTTGTAGGTCCGCCCTTGGCCGAGCACTTCTGCCACTCTGACCTTTCCGTCGGCACCAGTGGTCACTTTGCTTACGCGGCCGGCCGGCCACGCAGCTCGGGGTAGTGACTGGTCTATGGTCATGACGACTGGACGGGATGAAGGGGGGCTTAGGAGGAAGCGGGCCTGAGACTGCTTTGATCTGTGCTTGGCTGTGCTTTCTCCTCCTCCGTCTGTTTCTCTTGTTTGCTCTGTACCCCATCTGAGGAGGGGCCGGTCCCGGCCGCCCCGTCAAGGAGTCGCTTGGGGTGCTGGGTCCGAGGTCAGCCACGTCTGAAGCGCAGCTGAGGGGGGTGGAGTTCCGAACTCCCTCTGGTACCCACGGTTCTCTCACGGGCCTCTCGCTTAATGTCAATAGCCTCTGCTGTACGGGGGAGAGGCCAGTGTCGCTCGCCTCTGTGTGTAGGCAGCGTGTAGACGTGGGTGGACTGTCAAGTCCGTAGAGGGGGCCCTGGAGCGTCCATCCCAGTCGGGTCTGAACCGCGACTGGGCATCCTTTGGGTCCGACGTGGGCCGCCCCAATTGGGAGAATGAGGTCCGCGTGGTCGGAGCCGATGAGCAGGGTCGGTGTGGCGCCGTCGATAAGCGGTATAGGTAGTTGACGTAGGTGCACATACTTAGCCATCAGCTGTGGGATGGGGTAGGTGTACTGAGACAGGCCTATGTCGTGGCTGGTGAAGACGTTAGTTATACTATACTGCTTCTCGGGCTGGTCCACCGCTGCTATCTTGAAGGAGACCTTTTCACCCGTTATGGTCTTCTGGTCCCTTCTGATGGTGCGTATGGTCATTGTATCTTTGACACCCCGCAGGCCCAACTGGGCTGCTGCGGAAGCGAGGAGGAGAGTCTTTTCAGACCCATCGTCCAGGACGGCGTAAGTGTCCAGGACCTTGTCCTCGTAGCTCAGGAGCACTCTGACCACTTTGAGGAGCACACGGGGGGTCCCGCTATGCTGGTCAATGTGGAGCACTCCTGTGGGTGGTGACGTAGAATCTATATGGTGCGAGTCGTACCGTGGCTCCCAGTGTCTGCCGTAGCAGTCGGGACACCAGGGAGCGGTCTGGTGGAACTTTGGTGCTGGTGCCACCGCCTCGGCATGGTACATTACCGCGACGGGCCCACTCTGTTGTCCTGGCTGACGCCTGTTGATGTCATGCAGGACCTCCAGGTGGGTGCCACCGCACCTGCTGCACTTCTTTTTCAGGCGGCACTCAGCTGCTAGGTGGCTGCGCGCGCAGCGGAAGCAGCGGCGGTGGTCCTTGACCCACTGACTCACATCATCCGTGGTCAGCTTCTTGAAATCTTCACACTGATACAGCCGATGTTCTCCCTCACAGTACTGGCACTCAATCTTCCACTGGTCCTCTTTCGTCGAGGGGGTGTTGTGGTTCTTGTGTGGTACTGATTCGGCTTGGTGCATAACGGTCACCAACCGGCGGTTATCCGTTTGTCCCCGAGGTCCGAGTCTTGGGCTTGGTCCACTCCATACGAACGTGTCGAGTCGTAGGCTACTGACCTCCCTGGCGAGGAACTCAGATAGGTCTAGGAGGGATGCCTCTGGACCGTTGGGGTCGCGGTAGTCTCTCTGCCGCCTGAAGCGCTCTTGTCGGGCGGGAGGGAGCTTCTCTAATATCCTCTCTACGTTGGAGTTAGCGTACAGTTCGTAGATACCCTTTTCCTTTTGGGACCCCAGCATCCCTACCAGGGACTGTACCTTGATAGACAAGTCATCTAATGCTCTGTTGTCTCTGGCTGGGGGGAGACGGTCAATGTCTCTTATCTCCTGTATCACGTAGTCCCATACGCGTCCATACCGTTGGTCGAGTGCTGCTAGAGCCGCTGTGTATGGGGTAGTAGAGTTGGCATAGGCCAGCGCTATATTGTGCGCTCGGGGCACCTTGAGGTGCTTCAATAGGGTAGCATACTTGTGGCGTTCATCAGCTACATCAACCATCATTGTCTCTAAGCACATCCGTAGCTCCGTGTACTGTGCTCGGTTCTCATGGGTGAAGTCTGGAAACGTCGGTGCGCCAAGGTACGATGCCATGGATGACTGGCACATCGGTGAGCGTTGGGGAAGAGGCCTCCTAGGCGAGTCTCCCCGTGCGTGTCGTCTTGGGCTGGTACTTGGTGGGTACCGAAGGTCGGGTACCCAGGTGCTGTCCCTCGGGGCTGGCGGTGCGTCAAACTCACCCGTGAGTTGAGTCGGGGGTTTGTAGCGCAGGGCCTCGGGGCTGACTTCTGGGCTGTACTGGACCTCCTGGTCCAGAGTACGTTGCTGCTGGTCGGGGCTGTACTGGGCCTCCTGGGCCAGAGTACGTTGCTGCTGGTCGGCTTGACATTCCTCCTCTTCCTCCTCCTCTTCCTCTGCTAGGACCTGGAGTCTTCTGTTCAGTCTCTCGGCGTGGTCTGATTCTTCCCGGTTGCTGGGTCTCGTATGGACCGGCTGGGGAGGGGGTTCGGAGACGTGGACAGGATCCTCCTGTTGGCGGGGTCCCGGGTCGCTTCGTCGGGTAGGGGAATGTGTCCTAGACCCATGTCTTGACGATCTCTGAGAGCTCCGTGTGGAGTGAGGGGGTGTCGCCATGGCAACCAGTTTGTCCATCAGCTCCGCCTGCAGCCGGTCGCGCTCTGCCTCGCGCTGGGCATGGGCGGCGTCGCGCGCTGCTTCGCGCTGGGCATTGGCGACGTCGCGCTGCGCATTGGCGCTGGCCTGGGCAGCATCGCGCTGTGCGTTGGCGGCGTCGCGCTGGGCATGTGCGACGTCGCGCTGTGCATTGGCGGCGGCGTGCTGTGCATCGGCGCGGCTTCTCTCAATGTTCTCTTCTGTCTGGAGGCGTCTGGTCTCCAGTCTTATGCGGTCGTCTTCACTCCTTTGTTGCGCCTGGAAGCGCTCTCGCTCGCCTGCAAAATGTTCGCGCTCGCGCGCCTGTTGCGCTTGAAGTCGATCGCGTTCGGTGGAGGCTGCCAGGGTGGCGATGAGTGCTTGCGCCAGCATCTTGTCCGCCGCGCTGGGGGAAGACGCCGTTCGGGGCGATCGGCTCCCGGCAGTACTTGTTGGAGACCCGTTCTCCTGTTGCGTACCGAGGAGATCCATCCCCTGGGTGCGCGTCTCTTCTTGTGGTGGGTCGGGTTCCATCCCGGGAGGGCTTTCTTTATCCTGGAGCGCTCCGGGGACTACCTCGTCGGCGTTGTCGGGGGATAAAGTCGTGTCAGTTCCCTCCTGGTCCCCACCGTGAGCTTGGTCAGTTACATTAGAACCCACTAGGGCCTCTGTTGGCGGGGTAGCCTGGTTGGTAGGGTCGGACGTAATTTTACTATCCGCTTTAGTTATTTTATCCGTATCTAATTTCCCTTTAAAGCTAGGTATTGGACTGACAGCGTATGCCTCTAGATAGGGAGGTGGCTGCCGTCTGCGCTGCGGGCGATCTAGCTTAGGAGAACCGTTTGTGGAGTGTTCGTCATCGGCCATGTCAATATTAATATTATATTAATATTACGCTAATTTTTATCCGGGGCTCGAAGGACCAATTGTAACTGAGGGGTACAATTCCCTGACTGTATTAATCAAGTATTAGTATCATTAAACTACTACCGTCTTATGTACATTACTGGCCAATACCGTACACAGGTATATGATGAGAACTTCTCCACAATAACACGGTTTCCACACAAATACTCGTTTAGAATATTTATTACATCAAAAGGTATTATTACATTTATCATTTGAATGCACTTGTAAGGCAAAGAATGTGCGTAGGCAAGTCAATACTGAATATTAGGAATTCTCTATTGTACTCTGGGAAGGGGTGTACTACCGGTTGTAAGCCAGCAGGGGGAGGCAATGCTCTATGAAAGTCAATGGGTTCAACAGGGGCTTCAACAAGGCACCTGGATACGGTATATTACTCCCTGCTCCGCGGGGAAAAGCAGCCGCTGTAATTCCAGTGTGCAGCAGCGCAGGGGGAAGCCGTGGAGTCTCTGCTCCAACAGAGACGGGCTCGAATGATGTCCTCACGGGCATGTGTAGATCCCACAGTAGCAGCGGGGTAGGCGGTTCTCTGCTCCAGCAGCCACAGTCAAAAGCAATAATCCTGCCGGAAGGTGGCTCTGCTGGTGCCGATGTAGATATCCTCCGGTGCGCGGTGGGTCACAGTTGAACTTGACGTTACTATCCTTATTAGCACGCGGCAATAAGTGCTCTATGTAGACACACAATTACCCACTTCACGTGGTCTTTGACTCGTAATGAAGGCTTTTACTAGTAGGGAGCGAACGATACGTTAAACAAACGTAGTAGGATAACACAAGACTCTATCTTGGGGCGATGCAAGCCCTACTCTGCCCACGTTGCGTAGTGGGGAGAGACGTCACTTGGATAACTGGAACTGAACGAGACTGAACGGGACAAGGACTAAGAGGAATTCTACATTTCTTGCGCCCTATTTATATGCACGGTGAACAAATAGTACCATTCGTATTTCGAACTGAACTGGGGCTAGTAAGGGCATGTTCGTCGGCACCTTTCAAGTCAGCTCTAGGGGGGTAAGTCACTGGCGCCTAGGGGATCGCTTCCAATAGGAGAACGAATATTATGGTCTGTCCTGTACCAGGTAAAGGGATATTCCGTGTATATGTACAAAGAATATACAAGGGATATCAAACGATATACAAATATTATACATGGGATCTCAGGCAATAAATATATATATTCGGTTTAATCTGACCCTTTGTAACAGTCATGGTTACTCCTGCAGTTTATCCGCACTGCATGACAGCGCTCTAACCATCTGAAACCAGGCATCTAGAGCAGGGGTGGCCAACCAGTCAGAGACTAAGAGCCACAAAAAAATTACTGTGGTACCACAAAGAGCCACACCATATACCAGCGTTTCTCAACCTTTTTTTTCAGTCACGGCACCCTTCATGTGTTTATAGGTCTCACCCTCTGGCCTCTGAAGTTGCTAATGTCTTTTTTATTTGGGCCTCACAGGGTTAAAAGTACCCTGTGAGACCCACGGTTGCAAAATTACAAAATCACTTTTAGCCATTTAAAAAAATAATGTTTATTTAAATTTTTTTAAAGGGGAACTATTTTACAATTTCTTTCTCTATTTGGGCACTTTTACACAATTCCTGTGAGTCTATGGAACACCTAGGTTTTTTTTTTTTTTAATGCATTGTTTTGTATTTCTAATCAAGTACTAAAAACCGCATTTTTCTACCTCAAGATCTTAAGCCGTTTTGAGGCTGGGCTCCAACCACTGTGTGGCCTGGTGCCAACTGCCACATCAACTGCCACATTATTATGCAGCTGAGAAATATCTGACATCACAGATATGCACATTTTCAGATGACTCAGTTCAGTGAGGGTGAATATTGTGAGAGGAGAATTGGAAGAATTCGCCAATATGAGAATTAGAGACATATATCCTATTAATATAAGTCCACATAGCTAAGAAACAATGGTAAACACTGAAAAAAGCCATTTATAAGATAGTTCCCCTTTAAGCACATGTATAGTCAATTGGTCCTGTTGTTCAGCCTCACAATGCTATTTGATAGTAAATGTGTTTATATGTCCCACCCTCTGGCCTCTGAAGTTGCTAATTTCTTTTTAATTTGGGCCTCACAGGGTTAACCTCTTAAGCCTGAGATATACAGTAAAAATGTATATTTTCAGCATTATGTTTGTTTACCAATTATTTTAACTGTTATTAGTGAAATATAAGATTATAGAAATCTCAGGGCATTGAGTCGGAAACCGGCGCATATTGACAGGAGGAAGTGGCACAGCCAAAAGTGAGTGTAGTCTTTTGAAGGAAGAGCCTCAGGGCTTTCAAATTTCGAAAAACTACCCTACCCAGCTCACACCAGCCCCTGTCAATCATCCGACTTCTGGATTTACTTTTTAATTTCTCTTATTTTTTGGGATTATCTCCCACAAACCTGAACGTTATTGCCATAAAACAGAACGCAGTTAGTTTCTCTACCTTTCTGTGAACGTCTTGCAAAAAACGGTGTTGCAATATGATGAAAAATGGTGGAGAAATTTACATTATAAAAAAGATGGCAGAATTCAGTACTGTATCTACAAAACCTTCTGTTTAATCATCTTCCCTTTATTCATTTGCTTAGATTTTTCAGGTCTGGTCAATTTTAGCATGGTGTTATTTACAGTCAAAGATAATTTTTTTTTTAAATAGAATTGATATTCTCCTTTGGTTCATTACAATTTACTCAAGCCTAGTAACAGACACACTATTTCTGACACTGATCCATATATGTCCCTAGATTCAGATACCAAGAACATGCAAATGGACCATTTAAAAAAAAATTGTAAATGTTTATTCTACGTCCTTATGGAATGAGTGACATAAAAAAAAAAGGAAAAAAAAAAAAAAAAAAGGGGAAAAAATTAATAAAAAAAATATATTTTCTTTTATTTTTTTTTATTTTTTTTTATGGATGGAAGAGCCGCACATTGACGGGCAAAGAGCCGCATGCGGCTCGCGAGCCGCGGGTTGGCCACCCCTGATCTAGAGGGACGATTACTTACGAGATCAACTGTAGATGCACATCGAAAGATAAAACAACACCACTTTCATATTCATTTTAAACAGGTTATTCTTTTCTAAATAGTTATTTTGTATGAAATCAGCCTGGAAATGTCGAAATGGCAGCCAACCATATCAAAGAGTTACATGCAGGAACTATATGAGTGATTCCAAACGAACACTGTTCTGTGGAATAATTGCTCTTTCTGTATTTATCTAGTAGGTTTCTTATAATAAGAAACCCCCTTTCATTGTAAAAAAAATTCTCTGAACAATTAGGCGTTTAGCTCAATGGCTTTGATAATAACAGTACGTTTACTGTCATAACTCTAAAGCACTTGTACCTGGGCACATGTGGGTGATGGGACAAGCCCAGAAAGTAAAATGTATGTCAAATTGTTAAGTGAAAAAATTATAGCATCAGAAAGGAGTTTACTTATTGGATGACAATAAACATCAATTTGAACATCCAGCATGCATTTCACTGCAAAAATGCTTTTCACATAGATGCACATCGAAAGATAAAACAACACCACTTTCATATTCATTTTAAACAGGTTATTTCTTTCTAAATAGTTTTTTTGTATGAAATCAGCCTGGAAATGTATATGGCAGCCAACCATATCAAATAGTTACATGCAGGAACTATGAGTGATTCCAAACGAACACTGTTCTGTGGAATAATTGCTCTTTCTGTATTTATCTATGGTTTCTTATAATTTGAAACCCCCTTTCATTGTAAACAAATTTTTTCTAAACAATTAGGCTTTAGCTCAATGGCTTTGATAATAACAGTACGTTTACTGTCATAACTGTGAAGCACTTTATACCTGGGCGCATGTGGGTCGCTGGACAAGGGCAGAAGGTTATAATTTAGCTCAAATTGTCAAGTGAAAATATTATAGTTTCAAGTTTCAAGTTTCTTTAATAGTTGTCATACAGAAGTACGGAATACTTTTATACAAAATGCTTCTTACTGTTACGCTTCAGAGACTGTGCTAGACAAGATAAGTATGAAATAACATAGTATAGCATGTAAATTAGAAGTAAAAAAATGAGGTCACAGTGTTCAGTATAGACATATGTATATGTTCGATGGAATAGACGTTCGATGGAATAGACGTAACTGAGTTACCATATAATATACAATATACTATGCAGTGTACTAATATACAATACTATATAGTGCAAAGCAGAAATGGGATAAGGTACAATTTAGGTACAATTTACAGTAAGGTGTACGAGTTGTAGTGCAATCCTTTATCAATAAATATAAAGTGTGTTTAGGTGATCTAAAGTGTGGAGAGTGGGTGCTGCATTGTGTTGTTTGTTTAAATTGAGTGTATGTGCGTGTGGATGTGTGTGCTGTGTGCATTTGGTGGTTGTTGTATAGTGTTTATTGTTCGTTGAGCAGCCTGATGGCCTGGGGATAGAAGCTTCTTCTGAGTCTTTCTGTGCTCGCCTTGAGACTCCGGTATCGCTTGCCTGACCGCAGCAGTTCAAAGAGGCAGTTGTTCGGGTGGCTGGAGTCCTTAATGATTCTCTTAGCCTTACCCCTGCACTGCATAGCATCAGAAAGCAGTGTACTGATTGGATGACAATCAGCATCAATTAGAACACCCAGCATTGCATTTCACTGCAAAAATGCTTTTCACATAGATGCACATTGAAAGATAAAACAACACCACTTTCATATTCATTTTAAACAGGTTATTCTTTTCTAAATAGTTATTTTGTATGAAATCAGCCTGGAAATGTATATGGCAGCCAACCATATCAAATAGTTACATGCAGGAACTATGAGTGATTCCAAACAAACACTGTTCTGTGGAATAATTGCTCTTTCTGTATTTATCTAGTATGGTTTCTTATAATAAGAAACCCCCTTTCATTGTAAACTTTTTTTTCTAAACAATTAGGCTTTAGCTCAATGGCTTTTATAATAACAGTAAGTTTACTGTCATAACTGTGAAGCACTTTATACCATGGGCGCATGTGGGTCGCTGGACAAGGGCAGAAGGTTATAATTTAGCTCAAATTGTCAAGTGAAAATATAGCATCAGAAAGCAGTGTACTGATTGGATGACAATCAGCATCAATTAGAACACCCAGCATTGCATTTCACTGCAAAAATGCTTTTCACATAGATGCACATCGAAAGATAAAACAACACCAATTTCGTATTCATTTTAAACAGGTTATTCTTTACTAAATAGTTATTTTGTATGAAATCAGTCTGGAAATGTCGAAATGGCAGCCAACCATATCAAAGAGTTACATGCAGGAACTATATGAGTGATTCCAAACGAACACTGTTCTGTGGAATAATTGCTCTTTCTGTATTTATCTAGTAGGTTTCTTATAATAAGAAACCCCCTTTCATTGTAAAAAAAATTCTCTGAACAATTAGGCGTTTAGCTCAATGGCTTTGATAATAACAGTAAGTTTACTGTCATAACTCTAAAGCACTTGTACCTGGGCACATGTGGGTGATGGGACAAGGCCAGAAAGTAAAATGTATATGTCAAATTGTTAAGTGAAAAAATTATAGCATCAGAAAGCAGTTTACTTATTGGATGACAATAAACATCAATTAGAACATCCATGCATTTCACTGCAAAAATGCTTTTCACATAGATGCACATCGAAAGATAAAACAACACCACTTTCATATTCATTTTAAACAGGTTATTCTTTTCTAAATAGTTATTTTGTATGAAATCAGCCTGGAAATGTATGGCAGCCAACCATATCAAATAGTTACATGCAGGAACTATGAGTGATTCCAAACAAACACTGTTCTGTGGAATAATTGCTCTTTCTGTATTTATCTAGTATGGTTTCTTATAATAAGAAACCCCCTTTCATTGTAAACTTTTTTTTCCTAAACAATTAGGCTTTAGCTCAATGGCTTTGATAATAACAGTACGTTTACTGTCATAACTGTGAAGCACTTTATACCATGGGCGCATGTGGGTCGCTGGACAAGGGCAGAAGGTTATAATTTAGCTCAAATTGTCAAGTGAAAATATAGCATCAGAAAGCAGTGTACTGATTGGATGACAATCAGCATCAATTAGAACACCCAGCATTGCATTTCACTGCAAAAATGCTTTTCACATAGATGCACATCGAAAGATAAAACAACACCACTTTCATATTCATTTTAAACAGGTTATTCTTTTCTAAATAGTTATTTTGTATGAAATCAGCCTGGAAATGTCGAAATGGCAGCCAACCATATCAAAGAGTTACATGCAGGAATATGAGTGATTCCAAACGAACACTGTTCTGTGGAATAATTGCTCTTTCTGTATTTATCTAGTAGGTTTCTTATAATAAGAAACCCCCTTTTATTGTAAAAAAAATTCTCTGAACAATTAGGCGTTTAGCTCAATGGCTTTGATAATAACAGTAAGTTTACTGTCATAACTCTAAAGCACTTGTACCTGAGCACATGTGGGTGATGGGACAAGGCCAGAAAGTAAAATGTATATGTCAAATTGTTAAGTGAAAAAATTATAGCATCAGAAAGCAGTTTACTTATTGGATGACAATAAACATCAATTAGAACATCCATGCATTTCACTGCAAAAATGCTTTTCACATAGATGCACATCGAAAGATAAAACAACACCACTTTCATATTCATTTTAAACAGGTTATTCTTTTCTAAATAGTTATTTTGTATGAAATCAGCCTGGAAATGTATATGGCAGCCAACCATATCAAATAGTTACATGCAGGAACTATGAGTGATTCCAAACAAACACTGTTCTGTGGAATAATTGCTCTTTCTGTATTTATCTAGTATGGTTTCTTATAATAAGAAACCCCCTTTCATTGTAAACTTTTTTTCCCTAAACAATTAGGCTTTAGCTCAATGGCTTTGATAATAACAGTACGTTTACTGTCATAACTGTGAAGCACTTTATACCATGGGCGCATGTGGGTCGCTGGACAAGGGCAGAAGGTTATAATTTAGCTCAAATTGTCAAGTGAAAATATAGCATCAGAAAGCAGTGTACTGATTGGATGACAATCAGCATCAATTAGAACACCCAGCATTGCATTTCACTGCAAAAATGCTTTTCACATAGATGCACATCGAAAGATAAAACAACACCACTTTCATATTCATTTTAAACAGGTTATTCTTTTCTAAATAGTTATTTTGTATGAAATCAGCCTGGAAATGTCAAAATGGCAGCCAACCATATCAAAGAGTTACATGCAGGAACTATATGAGTGATTCCAAACGAACACTGTTCTGTGGAATAATTGCTCTTTCTGTATTTATCTAGTAGGTTTCTTATAATAAGAAACCCCCTTTCATTATAAAAAAAATTCTCTGAACAATTAGGCGTTTAGCTCAATGGCTTTGATAATAACAGTAAGTTTACTGTCATAACTCTAAAGCACTTATACCTGGGCACATGTGGGTGATGGGACAAGGCCAGAAAGTAAAATGTATATGTCAAATTGTTAAGTGAAAAAATTATAGCATCAGAAAGCAGTGTACTGATTGGATGACAATCAGCATCAATTAGAACATCCAGCATGCATTTCACTGCAAAAATGCTTTTCACATAGATGCACATCGAAAGATAAAACAACACCACTTTCATATTCATTTTAAACAGGTTATTCTTTTCTAAATAGTTATTTTGTATGAAATCAGCCTGGAAATGTATATGGCTTTGATAATAACAGTAAGTTTACTGTCATAACTGTGAAGCACTTGTACCTGGGCGCATGTGGGTCGCTGGACAAGGGCAGAAGGTTAAGTTTAGCTCAAATTGTCAAGTGAAAATATTCTAGCATCAGAAAGCAGTATACTGATTGGATGACAATCAGCATCAATTAGAACATCCAGCATGCTTTTCTTTTTTTAAAACTTTGGCCATTCCCCTGGCTCTTTTATACGTTTATCGCATTTATTCTGGTCAAGGATGACCGACAGAAACAGGCTGAAAGGGTTCAGATGGGGGGGAAGACACTCTGGGAAAGGCACGGCTGCAGTCCGGGATTCGAACTCGCTAAACCCCAGATCCGTGACGAGCACGGTTGTCCCCGGTGCCGAAATGGCACTTGCGGTATGTGGTGAGCTACTGGAGCTCCCCTCCAGCATGCTTTTCACGTAGATTCACATCAAAAGATAAAACAACACCACTTTCCTATTCATTCTAAACAGGTTATTCTTTTCTAAATAGTTATTTTGGATGAAATCAGCCTGGAAATGTAGAAATGGCAGCCAACCTACATGCAGGAACTATATATGAGTGATTCCAAACGAACACTGTTCTATGAAATAATTGCTCTTTCTGTATTTATCTAATAGTTTTCTTATAATAAGAAACCCCCTTTCATTGTAAACAAAATATGTCTAAACAATTAGGCGTTTAGCTCAATGGCTTTGATAATAACAGTAAGTTTACTGTCATAACTGTGAAGCACTTTATACCATGGGCGCATGTGGGTCGCTGGACAAGGGCAGAAGGTTATAATTTAGCTCAAATTGTCAAGTGAAAATATAGCATCAGAAAGCAGTGTACTGATTGGATGACAATCAGCATCAATTAGAACACCCAGCATTGTATTTCACTGCAAAAATGCTTTTCACATAGATGCACATCGAAAGATAAAACAACACCACTTTCATATTCATTTTAAACAGGTTATTCTTTTCTAAATAGTTATTTTGTATGAAATCAGCCTGGAAATGTCGAAATGGCAGCCAACCATATCAAAGAGTTACATGCAGGAACTATATGAGTGATTCCAAACGAACACTGTTCTGTGGAATAATTGCTCTTTCTGTATTTATCTAGTAGGTTTCTTATAATAAGAAACCCCCTTTCATTGTAAAAAATGATTGTAGCCACGCCCCTTTTTGGAATTTGGAGCGTTCTCATTGGCTGAGAGGTTTAAGGGGGCGGGACTTAGGGTAGGTTATTTTGAGATGATTTATGACCCCCTAGGGCTTCTCTGATTGGTCTAGGATGTAAGGAGGCGGGACATCCGGTTTTGAGGGAGGGACATCCGGTTTTCGGAAGGGGAGGATTTATTTTTTTTTTTTTTTTTTCAGAAAGAGTGTATTCCCATGGTTTTGCAGAATATGTATTTCTGTATTTCCAAACGTTTTCAGAATATATCTTCACAATTAAGTTTTACAAGGTTGAATACATTATGTGTATTCCAAAGTCTTAAGAATTTGTGTATTCCAAATGCTAAATGTAAAATACAATGGGTTTTCTTCAGAAAGTGTATTTATTTCAAATGTGTGTGTGTGTGTGTGTGTGTTCAGAATATAGTTTCACATCAATCTTCAGAAGTTGTTTAGTGTATTGTCAAAAACCTTGTATTTCTTTTCAGAAAGTGTATTTGTACCGCGCGGAGATGTTTAAGAATCCCCACCCGCGCGCGCGCGCATCTCTCTAACTGTATCGTGTGTCGGGGGGTTGCCTGCTGCTGCTGTTGACAAAAGTCATGCAGTACCGTTATGAATGGCTCAAGACGTGTATGATAGCGTGTCTTGTTTTAGTAGAGTCTGAAGCAACTCTTCTTCAATGTGTTGTTGTGAACGCGGTGATGCGAAGGTGTTCTTCTGAAGCAACATATGCGTTTGTCGTGAAGGCGATGATGCGGGGGGTGTTCGCTAGACCGTTGTACTGACTTCTGAAGCAGACCCCCTGCGTGGAGTGCAGGTGTGGTAGCGCGATTGAAAAAACAACAACGTTGCTTTTTTTTAGAAGTGTAATGTCTGTCTGTCAATCGAGGGGGATAAGATATCTCTCTATGTCAGAAAAGCCTTTTAATGGGGCAGCGACTTCCCGTTTCTGTAGACCACCAGTCCCCCCAAGGTGTGTGTGTGTGTGTGTGTGTGTGTGTGTGTGTGTGTGTGTGTGTGTGTGTCTGCTTTTTTTCAAAGCGGATAAGTGTTGTAGACTGAACGACGTCTTACAGTATAAAGTATTATGCATTTATGTGTGGCCATTATTAAAGAAAAGTTAAAACTTGTGAGCTGAAGATGTCTCTAGAGAGAATGGAAAGCCCTATTACCATGGACATCAACGTTGATGAAGATCAAACGAGTATTATATCGATGGAGAGTTTCACTAGGATATTAATAAACGCAAGCCTTATAAGTATATTCTTAGGGGGTGTAATGGGCGTTTCATTTAGCGTCTGGAAGGTTTGTGATATTATACATGACATAAAAGGGGGCGTGATGTAGAAAAAAAAATATATATATGTTTCTGATCGTGACTGAAAGACTTATGGACGCAATGGCTGACAATATTTGTACACCTCATATACACACATCTGGTAGAATACAGCGTATTAGGGCCTTATTGAGAGCTCCTTACAGATATGGAAGGGGTATTTATAATGAAGCATGGGCAACGAATGACGGAATATTGTGCTTGGAGTATGAAGGAAAATTGGATAGAGTGGCTATATACAAGCTGGGCCCTGAGAACTTCGAAGATGACGGAGAAAGACAGGAGATCTATTTAAGCGTACGAGAATTCTGGCAAGTGAAAAAGAATTCTTTTGAGGCGCTAGACGGTTTGGCCGCCAGAAAACTCCAGGAAGGACAGTTAATTAAACTGTTAACATGTTCCAGTGACGTAGAAGGTTATCTTGTATATTACACAGCAAGTGTCTCTATACAGAGCACCCCCGGAGTTATTGGGGTAGGGGATATGACCATTTTCAAACGGTATGCAAATGCTCCATTGAGAGTTCTATTTACAGTGCCTGTGGCTACATGGCTAGAATGTCTCAAAACATGTGGAAACATCACGTGTGAAATGTTAAAAATCCAACAGGATATGGATCATTTAAAAAGACAACTCTTTCCTTACGCAGAGTCTGAGGATGAAGACATCCAGGGGGTTGGGGAGGGGGTGATGGAAGGGGAGTGTCAAGCGTAAAAACAACCTTTAAAAAGAAAAAAAAGTTACAAAGGACTTTTAAAGCTCTTGACTTAACTTGACTAAGCATGGCATCTTTCAACAACGGATACAACATGGAGTCAGCTGTACCAGAATCTGCCTTACTCTACATTTATCCAACGATGGTTACCTACGAGACACCTGATCAATCATCACAAGAGACCATAGCCGATGGAGAGGATGGGGGCACAACAACACCAAACGATGAATGGGTATCACACGCACCGGAGATGGGTTTCCCTCAAGATCTGCCAACAGTCGAGAGAGGGCGAAGACTTACAGTACTCCCAGTCGTAGTGGATGAACGAGCTGGATTCCTAGATCACCAAATGATAGCTTGCATCAAGTTACTTATGACAGAAGTTTTGAAGTGTTGTGTCGATCTACACCTCATCGAGCATTGCTACGGCTGTAGCATACAGCACCCGAGTCAGCGTCAGCATGAATGTCTATTTGAACCTGCTTTGTATTACATGATTAACGAACCAGCCCTAATGACAATGTTGTGGAGTGGTGAGCTGACTCCTACCATCAGTGCTCTCCTAGGACGTATGAATCTAGCCATCCCTTCCCCACTAAGAATACAGGGGATCTGCGAAGGATTGTTATTTGAGTTTCAGTCTTTTAAAAACAGCCAGTGTCTCAAGGATATGGCTAAAGAGATTCACAATGATTACCCAGAGATTGATACTGAGGCTGTCTTCGATTCAGTACTGTTATTCATGGTCGGTGTACCAAAACTCCCCAGAGTGTACAGAATGTGATTTGTTTATTCCTGAAAAAAAAAAAAATGGTGTGTTTTTAAAAAAAAAGAAAAGGTTTCCTGCTTACTTATTCACTCGTGTATTATAATCCAAAGGGGTTGGTAGTTTTGAAAATATGGATGGTATACTAGCTAAAATATATTATGATCCTGCAAATCCTGGGTCGTTTGGTGGTGTTGCAAGGCTTAGAAAAGCTGTGGAGTTTACCACAGGAGATAAAGTAGGAATAAATGTTATTAAAAACTGGCTAGCTAAACAGGATAGCTATACTCTGCATAAGCCGGCTAGAATACATTTCAAGAGAAACAGAGTATTCGTACCACGGCCTCTTTATCAATTTCAAATTGATTTATGCGATATGCAAAACTTAAGTCAGTATAATGATGGTTTTAAATATTTAATGACAGTCATAGACGTCTTCTCTAAAATGGTTTATGTAAGGCCTTTAAAAAATAAGACAGGTTTAGCTGTTACAAAAGCCTTCGCTAATGTTTTAGAGGAGAGTCAAACGCCTGTAAAAATACAAACAGACGAAGGCAAAGAATTTTTCAACAGACACTTTCAAAAACGAATGCATGTATATAACATACACCATTTTGCAACAGGAAGTGAATTGAAGGCCAGCGTTGTCGAACGACTTAACCGTACATTGAAGGATAGAATGTGGAGATTTTTCACAGCTAACAACACGTTTCGTTATATAGATATGTTGCCGGATATGGTACAGAGTTATAATAACACGTTTCATTCCAGTATTAAAATGAAGCCTTCAGAGGCCAATAAAGATAACATACTACAGGTGTTTCAGAATCTGTATGGGAGTCAGCCTCTAACGCATAAAAAAACTAGATTTAAGTTTGATTTAGGCGACACAGTGCGTTTAGCTCAATATAAATCTGTTTTTGACAAACGTTATGAGCAAACGTTTACATTCGAAACATTTATTATAGTGAAGCGTTTAAAACGTGTACCAGTTGTGTATATTATTAAGGACCAAGCGGGTGAAACTGTAAAAGGAGTTTTCTACGAATTGGAGCTGCAGAAGATTGTAGAGTCAAAGAACAAAACATACATGATAGAGAAGTGTCTGGGTGATAAGAAGCTAAAAGGGAAGCTCTATACCTTTGTGAAATGGCAAGGTTGGCCTGCTAAATTTAATTCTTACATCTTAAAGAGTAGTCTCAGAGCTGTATAAATAAAAAAATGATATATAATCCTATACTTTTTAAAGACTGCACTCATAACTTGGTATATTAGCATTATGGAGGGCTTCTATGTCACGCTGCCTTCCAATGCGTGCATGTCTGTGTTCCGTAATAATAAGGCTTCGAGTTTCACTATTAATCTGGCTAAAAGTCTTCAATTAAAAGGTGAATGGCTCGTGGGGTTGGCTGAAATAACTTACCCTCATACATGGTATAATATTCCCCCAGAGTTTGCATATTATGAATGCAGACATATAGAACAACATCCTCATAGGTTAGTTGAAAAAATAATCGTTGGGAGTGGTGGTTACTATAAATATATCAAGCCTTTAATAAAACTAATCACAGATACTTTACGCATGACAGGTGATATAAAAGCAGAGCTCCAGTATAACGAGATCACTAACAGATGTACTTTTAAGGGGAGTGGTGTGTATGAAGTGAGATTTTCTCCACGTTTATCATACGTTATAGGCTTGAAACCCAATAAATGGTATGCTTTGACGAACCTTGAAGCACCGTATCCAGTAGATTTGGGATCCGGTATATATAATTTATTTATATATTCTAATCTCTCGGAACACCAGCTCGTAGGGGATTCATATGTTCCATTATTATCAACGGTACAGATCAAAGGATCATTTGGAGACATTATTAACATACATTACGATCATATTCATTATTCAAAAGTTTCTAAAACAGATATAAACACGATTCACATAGAAATCAAGACAGATACGGATCAGTTGGTAAATTATACGTACGGGAAGGTTATAGTAAAATTACATTTTAAACCTTTGGAGATAGGCTTGTAAAAAAAAGATATTATGGAGCAATACATACATCCTAACCGCTTCGTTAATTATTATGTAAATCAGGTGGGACACGGCTTAGCGGGATTTGCAGGGGCGCCTGTACAATATGGTAGGGGAGTAGGGTCTATTTTCTCTAGATTATTCAAATTTGTTATGCCTTTTCTTAAAACAGGTATTAACATAGCTAAACCGCACATCAAAATAGCTGCTAAAAATATAGGTAAAGAGGTTTTAGACACCGTGATACAGAAGGTCACCACTAGGATGGGGGAACAGAACGGTTCCGGTTTCGGTTTGAGACCCTTGAGAAGGGGGATGTCATCTAAAAGAAGGATACCCCCTGGTTGTAGATTGACAGCTATAAAGAACAAGTTGTCTTATAAGAAGAGACCTTTTAAAAGAAGAGTTGTTAGTCTGAGAAAGAGACCGACAAAGAAACGTGTAAAGGATATTTTCTAAGTGAGCCATGATTCATCAACGGTCCCAAGAGTGTTCTAGATCGGAGTTGGATATTTTTACAGCCCCTTACACACAGCTATCGATCGAACAAAGTGATTATATCGAAATATCACCCATAACTGCTCTAACTAGAGACTCACCTATAGAATTTAATATAACGGGTGAAGGAGAGCGTTACTTGGATCTCAACAATACATTACTATATTTAAAGGCCAAAATTACAAATACCGATGGAAGTAACTTGGCTGCCGACGCGAATGTCTCTATAATTAAT
This sequence comes from Notolepis coatsorum, assembly GCF_963971535.1. Classification (NCBI taxonomy): domain Eukaryota; kingdom Metazoa; phylum Chordata; class Actinopteri; order Aulopiformes; family Paralepididae; genus Notolepis; species Notolepis coatsorum. Next base: position 88,430,839 of record NC_140183.1, read on the forward strand.
TATCCTTTAAATACCTTTTTTAGCCAGGTAGATGTAACTGTCCAGAATCGTTTAATCAGCCAATCTAGTTCGACGCATCCTTATAGAGCTATGATTGAAACATTACTGAATTATTCCCCCGATAGTTTAAAAAGTCAATTTACCGCTGGTTTATTTGCTAAGGATACAGGAGGTGCGATGGAAGATATTCGTCTAGGAGCTGCGGGTTTAAATAAAGGCTTAAAAACCAGGGGGCAGGCATGCGCTCTATCGCGAGAGTTTCATCTACTGGGTGGAATCCATTCGGATATATTCTCTAGCGATAGGTTATTGTTAAATAAAGTGGATTTAAAAATAAAACTAACTAGAGCTAAAGACGATTTCTGTATAATGTCTGCGGCTGCTGGAGGGTTCAAACTACATATTATTAGTGCTACCTTATTTGTAAAAAAAGTTGTTGTATCCCCCGCTGTACAGTTGGGGCATGCTACGGCTTTACAAAGGGGAAATGCTTTATACCCTTTAGCGCGAATTAATGTAAAAACCTTTTCAATCCCTATTAACTCTCGGGTATCAACTCATGAGAACATCTTTCTGGGGTTGTTACCAAAATATGTCATAATAGGTTTAGTCGAGCACGAAGCTTATAATGGCACACCTATTAGAAACCCATTCAGGCAAAGGTTACCAGGCAAAGGTTAACCCTATACGTTCGTGGTTAACTTCTCTGCACTTAGTGCAATATGCTCCCTGAGAGAGAAAGCTACACCTCTCTAGAACATCGGGAGATTATTTCATTTGTGATTTATGTAAGACAGCTTACTGGAAAATTGGAAGCCCTAGGTTTTCCCTTACAAGTGAATAGGGGACCATTTTGTTTTGTTTTTTATGTTGTACACTCTTTGACAAATGCCTCAAGCTCATATACTATGGAAGATAGATCTATGTTGTACATACGAAATACAATGACATTATGACAAGCCTTAAATGTATTAGTTACAATATAAATGGTCTTAACAACCCAATAAAGAGGAAAAAACTTTTTGGACAACTTAAGAAAATGCAGTGCTCTATAGCATTCATTCAAGAAACGCACTTATCAATGAACGAACACCAGAAACTGAAGAGAGAATGGGTGGGCCAGGTGTATAGTGCGTCCTGTCAAACAGGGAAAAAGAGAGGAGTGGCTATTCTATTTAACAAATCAGTATACTTCACCAAAGAAAAGGAAATTGCAGATGACCAGGGCAGATATGTTATGGTCCTGGGGTCAATAGGAGGATCAATCATAACCTTTCTAAATATATATGCACCAAATGAAGACTGCCCCAATTTCTTTAAAGGTATAGCCTCACTTTTGGCTGGTAATGCCAAAGGAATTATCCTTATGGCCGGTGATTTCAACTGTGTACTAAATCCAAAAGTAGACAAACTGCCTGTAGATTGTGGACCCATTTCAAAAAAATCTAGATCACTGAATGCAATGATAAAAGAATTTGGACTTATAGATGCATGGCATTTCCACCATCCTAGGCAGAAAGACTTTACCTTTAGGTCTGGGGTCCATGGTAGCTACTCTCGGATAGATTACTTCTGTATTTCCAAGCAAGATATTGACAAAGTTGAATCATGTATCATTGAACCAGCGACCATCTCAGATCATGGACCTCTAACTCTTCAACTTAACCTCAGTACCAATAAAATCTTTAAATATTGGAGGCTCAATGTATCCATGCTGTCTGACTCTCACACACGGGAGAGGATAAGTGAAGAACTGAAGAGTTATTTTGATCTCAACAATAAGGGGGATGTCTCACCATCAATTTTATGGGACGCGGCAAAGGCTGTAATGAGAGGTAAAATTATCTCAATTTCAAGTGCACTAAAGAAACAGCGAAATGAAAAACAGCAGAACCTAGAAAATGAGTTAAAAATACTAGAAAGGAAACATAAACTGAACAGAGATGAAGAAGATTTAAAAGCTCTACTAACCTGCAAACAAAAACTAGATGACCTGTTGACATACAAAGCGGAAGGAGCCCTTAGATTTGCTGGTAGGAATTACTATGAGATGGGAAATAGGGCAAGCAAGCTACTGTCATTCCAGCTCCACAAAATACAGTCAAGTCGGATAGTTCCAAAGATTAAACACCCCAGCACACACATGGAAGTAATGCAAACGCAAGAAATTGCTAATGCATTTGCAGATTACTATACCGACCTCTACAAAGCACAGCAATTGGAAAACAAGAAAGAAAAAATCAACAACTTCTTAGATAACCTTAAACTTTCTAAACTATCCCCAGATGAGGCGGATGAGCTAACCTCCCCTATTACGGAGAAGGAGATAGGGGAAACTATTCAGATGCTTAAGAACAATAAATCACCAGGTACAGATGGGTTTTCAAATGAATTTTATAAACATTTCACTGAACAATTAACACCAGTATTAAGTGTAGTTTATAATTATGCCCTATCTGAGAGAGATCCACCAGGAAGCTGGTCAGAAGCTATTGTCTCGGTAATACATAAAGAAGGTAAAGACCCCACAAGATGTAGTTCCTATAGGCCCATAAGTCTCCTTTGCAACGATTTCAAGATATTGACATCTATACTTAAAAAAAGAATACAGAAACATATAACAAAACTGATACACCCAGACCAGACTGGCTTTATCACTGGTCGACAGGGTGCTAACAACATCAGAAGAACTTTAAATCTGCAAACAGTGGCTGGATTTCGAAAAGAACCATCAATGCTTCTCGGCTTAGATGCCGAGAAGGCATTTGATAGAGTTGATTGGCTGTACCTTGAACTAACATTGAAAGGTATGGGATTCAATAACACATTTATAGAATGGATAAAATGTTTATATAAAAATCCTAAGTCTAGAGTAAGGGTGAATGGTCACTGCTCTCACTTCTTTGACATACAGAGAGGGACACGCCAAGGAGACGTTTTGTCTCCATTACTATTCGCGATTGGCATAGAGCCACTAGCGGAGATGATTAGATCAAACCCTCAGATACAGGGAATAGATGACCAAAAAGGCATTACACACAAGATCTCGCTATTTGCTGATGACATTTTACTTTATATCAAAAACCCTTTAGAATCAATTCCAAACATAATGATGGATTTAAGAAATTACGGCGAACTGTCGGGTTATAAGATAAATGAGACCAAATCAGAAGCCATGATGATAGTGGGAACATGGCCAATACATCTGAATAGTATAGCACCCTTCCATTGGGCTAGAGACGGATTCAGGTATTTAGGAATCATTTTGACTCCCAGCAGCAATCAGTTATATCAAGCAAACTACGAAAAGTTGATTGTACAAATCAAATCAGACATGGCCAGATGGGACATTTTACCTCTCTCCCTAGTGGGAAGAATAGAATCAATTCGAATGAATGTGCTACCTAGACTTATTTTTCTCTTCCAGTCTCTACCTATACCAATACCTGCCACTACCTTTAAAAGGTTAGATAAACTCCTATCCAAATTTATCTGGCAGAGGAAAAAACCTAGAGTAAGGCTTAAAACACTATGTTTGCCAAAGAACAAGGGTGGTCTTGGTCTACCAAACCTAAGAAACTACTACTGGGCAGCTCAATTACGCATACTTGTGCATTGGATACAAAAGGACCTAGACTCAGGATGGGTACAGATTGAGCAAAACTCAATTCCAAAGACCCCTCTCAGATCCATAATATTCCTGGGGAAAGCATACTGGAAAAAAATTAAGATTGGTAACAAATGGATTACAAATACATTAAAGGTATGGGAAAGTGTAAGGAAAAAGGGGGGAGGTCCACGATCAATATCTAGGGCCATGCCAATAGCAGACAATACAGAATTCCGGCCAGCTATGGAGGATGGGGGTTTTAAAAAATGGGCGGATTTGGGCCTGGTTACTATCAATCAATTAATGGAAGGAGACTGTTTTAAATCGTTTGCACAGCTACAGCAATGTTTTGATCTACCTTCGAAAGACATGTTTAGATACTTTCAAATAAGACACTATGTAATGACTCACAGTGAGTGGGAAGCAATTAAGAGACCACCAACAAATGTGGAGCGGTACTTTATAAACACAATAGAAAAAAACTTGATGGAAAGAAAGCAGATATCCAATATTTACAACATGTTACAACTAGACGATCCAGGAGACACCACCTATATTAAAGAAAAATGGGAGTTGGAAGCTAATGTGATCATAGAAAATGAAGAATGGGAGGACAGCCATTCAAGCAATCATAAAATCACAAATAGCCCAATGTGGAAGGAGTTTGACTGGAAGGTCAAGGTCAGGTACTTTAGGACTCCTCAAGTTCTCTCCGGATTTGCTGGTGGGTCCTCACCACTATGTTGGAGAGGATGTGGAATGATCGGAGATCATACACATATTTTCTGGGACTGTCCAAGGGTGCAGACATTTTGGATGAATATCAAAAATGAGATTAAAACCATTCTAGATCTTGACTTACCTCTGAATCCATCGTACTATATCTTGGGATGTATACCGAAAGGCACATACTATGGAGATACGTTATATATCTTGAGAGTGATACTGTTAATAGCAAGGAAAATGATAACTATGGCATGGCTACAAAATCAACCACCGACAATCAAACAATGGACCAAGAGACTGAGACAGATGTATACAATGGAAGAAATGACTGCACAATTGCAACTGAAAAAAGATATGTTTATGCAGAGATGGTCACTTGTAACCTTGTACCTGGAGATACATTAGCATGAGCCTGACGCCCTCTCTCTCTTTTTTTTTCTTTTCTTTTTTTGTTGTTCTTTTTTTTCTGTTAAAGTATATTTTTTTTTTCCTTTTGCTAAATTTATTTCTCTATTTATTTTTTCGTTTCTTATCCTACAAAAAATCATAAAAAAAAATATTGTAAAAATCCCTCCCCACTGGGTTGTTTAAGAGGCGTACTCGGATTATACAGCTTATTTTGATTACGCTGAATACCTTAAACAAATTGAATAAGAGGGAAGAGCCTGAGTAACAAATGTCATTGACTATGTGAATCAAGTATATTATACTGTATGATTAATGCAATGTGATGTTCAATATGACACAAAATAAAAGAAAGTTCAAAAAAAAGAAACCCATTCAATTTCCAACATTTTAATTTAGAGTATGCTGCCTTAAGCCAAGACGGTCGACAGATCCCATCGAAAGCATATCAGCCGCAGTTTACACAAGGAAACGCTGTTCGTGAATATTATAGCTTATTTTCAGCCACAGGTCGTCATCTGAAAGATTCAGCATTAATTTTCGATCGAAGTGATTTTCTAGCAGGGTATGGTTTATATTATTTTAATCTAGACCCTGATGAGGAAGGCCTAGCCTCCTCCCCCGCTGCTACAGGAAATCTACGTCTGGAGATGAGATTCCAAGAACCGCTACACACCACAGCTACTCTAATCGTATATGCGTGTTTTGACTCAATTCTCGAAATCAACGACCGTCGCCAGGTTATGGTTGACTACTATTAAGCTATGAATAATGTAGAACTAAACACGTTATGTACATCCTTGTTGGGGTCTCGTTTCCATGGGGTTTGGCCTTGTAATGAGCTAAAAAACTATTTACAGAATACAGGGACTAGACCTTTTTATTTTATAGTTAATACAGATCCTAGCAATAAACCTGGTGTACATTGGCTCGCTGTGTGCCTTGATAACGAACGAGAGGGTGTTTTTTTCGATTCCTTCGGACTCAGCCCCAACTCTAAAGCATATCCTTCAGACATTACTGAATTTCTACAAGAAAATGTTACAGAATGCTATTATTATTCAACACGTAGAGTGCAGAATGAACTCTCGGCCTTTTGCGGACATCATTGTGTATATTTTCTATGTCAAAGAGCGAGAGGATGCAGTCTTAACGACATCATATTTAAACATTATACTGGCGATAGCCTGAGAAACGATCTCCTTGTTCGTAGATATGTCATGAAATATAAGAATTGCATATTAAAATGTAAAGGTAACCATAGACAAATCTGCTGTAGTTTAAGAATGTTAAATGAAATGTTAAATGAATGTATGTAACAAAAATAATAAAAAAGACACATGTTGAAAGTATTTCATTTTTTGTTGTTGTTTTTTATAAAAAAAAAAATACAAAACATTAATGCATTTCATATAGAGAGCCAATCTCTACGCTTTTTTCTACGGGTGTAATAATTTTCTTCTGAAAAGACATTCTGATTCTTTAGAGAATACAAAGAGGATTGTGCCTCTTTATTTGCAATATATGATAGAGGTATATTAACCTCCGATAAGGTTTGTAGAAATAAATCATAACCAGGGCCGGGTGCAGAATGTTTAGAGTTACTAGTTAACGTTTTTAAATAATCAAGCATATGCGAGCCTTTTATAGGTACACCATCTTTAATAAATTCGCCTTTAAGATTCCATGATTCAGTGGGTAAAATTTTTAATTGTTGCATAATCATACGTGCTTTTATTTGACTTCTAACGGGGAGTGCAGAGACTAATTGGTCAATATCTTGTGGGGTTCTGACCTCAGCCGCTTCTATCGGTACTGTCATAGGTAAAACTTTGGGTGTAACATGTTCTTTTTGTCTGAGTAAACCTAGATAACGGTGTAGAAGAATATTCATTCTCTTAGATTTATCCGAATCCGAGGCATAAACAGCCGGATTATGTAATCGTGATGCATTGTTGTTAATGGGAGGTAGCACCTGTTCCTTTTTCTCTGTAATATCGTTCAGAATATTATACATTCCTGAATGTAATTTATCTGACGCTTTCTCAGTGATATTAATAGGATTTGTAGAGACAGGGTTCCATTGACTCTTAGGAATTAAAATCATCTTCTGCATGTTGATCCTTATTAGTTATTTTTTAAGGAATAAAGATGTTAAAAATGGAAGGGCTACGCTTAGTAGCGGTAGAAAAAAACCGTCGCCAGTCTGCATAAGCTTTTTCCTCTTCTTTGACAAATTAACTTTGTTATTAGCCAAAAGCTTTAGAATCTTCTTTTTTCTACGCAGTTTATGTATGTGTACTTTTTTAAGAGGAATAACCCCTTTCAAAACATTTAAAGCTATCTCACACACACACCTCAACAGCTCTGGTGAACCCCTAGTTAACATCTGCTTTCGAATGAGGGGTGAACTGTTATATAAAGCTTTCAACATATTCATATGACACCGTATACGAAAAGACATGATCTTTATTTTCTAATGTAAACGACAGGGGGGTCCTTCTTGAGGTAGTAGGCCTGTTCTAAGTCGCAACTGATCAGGACAATGAGGTCGTAGGTCTATTAATAGGTACGAATATGGTTGTATAGTAGCCTCTTTGAAACTATCCAATAGGAAGGATCTCTCCCCCGGATACATTTGACCCGCTAATACTGAAAGTTGTAACCTGTCTCTGGGATTTTTAAATAAAATTAAATAGCTTGCGTTAAGACTAATTGTACGGTTGTGTTTACCTTGTTGAAAAAGATTCTGTGTAAGCATTATCACACTCATTTTGCGATGGTGTCTGTACTGGGTAAAAATTTTGGCCACTTCCATATGTTCCCCGGCTGAAAACACCATATCATCGAGAATAATTAAGTGATTCATATTCCTAGGGAATAGTGTCTCATCGTTAAATGATTCTGGTAACCCTTTGACAAAAGTGATTTTTAATGTCTTCAACAGTTCATCATACATAGGTTGATAGCAGTCATAAATCCATACAATATTATCTGGTACATTTGACAAACATTCATCACAATTTTCTAATATTTTCTGTACAAGATAGGTCTTCCCACAGCCGCTAGGACCCGCTATAATTGTGGACATGGGTAGTTCTAAACGAGGATCAAAATCATATTCAGCTGTAAACTCCATTTTTCACTCAATACCCAAAAGGTTTCGTCGTACCGTCAGAGTATAACCGTCTTTTGTCGTAAACAACTCTGACCTTCTTCAACACGTTGGCGTTAGAAAGAGTTAAATCTTTTTTACATCTGTTTATAAGGAATTGGGGTGCAAATAGAATGTGTTCAGGGGTTGACGGGTCACGTTTTAGATATTGTTCAACTAAATTACACATAGAACCAAATGAGACCGTTTTGCAGCTATCGTAAGTCTGTGTAATTCCCTTAGCCTTCAAGACAACATTATCTTGGTTTGTACATACCCTGAATTATAATGCGAGAAACCTTTATCATCTCGAAAGAATACTATTATTGAACGATTTAAAACCCTCTCGAAGCGTTGTATATCGGTGAAACTCACACCTCCTTCAGGAAGATCTGCAAGTGTTTGTAAAGCATTACCTCTCTGGTAGGCAGTATCTTGATTTATAGAAGGATCTAATAGTAGCGCAACGTTCGTTGCAAAACACTGTTGATCATCGGGATTTATTATGATGTTTAAGTAACAACGTTTCTTGGCTAAAATTTCGCTGTCTAACAACTCAGCTATTTTTCTTCTGGCACCACCTTCACCCCTAGGCACTTGTACGATCTGTGCCATCAGATGTAAGGTTGGATCAGCGAGTATTGCATGATTTGATTGCACTTGATCTGTTCAAGTATCAGGTAGAAATTCTCAAGATCATCACAACCTTTAGTGAGTTTTCTATAAACCGTTTCTGGCATAGTCTCACCTATTAACGATACCTGTATGACATCACCGTCGCTTGTTAAGTGTTCAATTCTAGTCAGAAGACGTTCCACGGTGTCCGTAATATTATTATGGAATGCAACGAAGTCGGGGGGTCCTTTCGTGGGTTTTAGGTTAAAATGTTCTCTCAGTTCTAGGTTATTATAGCGTCCGCGATTATGTATTGTAGCGCCACCTCTACCAGTTTGGGTAGTAGGATTCTCAGCGTTTGAGGGGTTTGTCATGCTTGTATCAGTTGAGGTAGATGCTATGGGGCTCGCTAACGATGCATGCATTTCATCTAATTCTACAAATAACTCCTCCATTTCCGCAGAATCTTCAGGTTCATTGTCATTATCATCGTAGGAGGTATTTGTGCACAGCATTCGCATACTAGCCTCTGTCTCAAGTAAATCGCTTGATAAGGTATCATTTTCGAGCGATGTATCGGAGTGTAAGGCTAGAATACTATCCTGTGCTGCACTTATAGCTGTGCGCAAGGCAACGTTTTTGAGAGACGTTTGGGTATTTAAACGTGTAAGATTGTTAAGCATTTCTATTGACTGATTATAATCACGATTGACACTTTCTAGATTTTCTAAATCTATGTTGTATAGCAGTTGGGGGTTCGATTCAGCGGCGTTCGTATAGCCATCAACTCTGGCTCTAAGCGCGTCAAGCATTTCTATTGACTTATTATAATCACGAGTGTCTGATAACCATTCGTTAGAGTTATTAGAGAACAAAAAGGCTTCAAGCTCTTCCATATCAGGCATTGAGCAGTCCAGTATATTAACACCGTTTAAATTTTCCTCCATGATTAGTTATTTAAAATAAAAAAATTAAATAAAAAAAAGCGACTCCCCCCCCCCCCTCAAGTTAATTAGTTACAATCAATGATATCTGCATTTCTGATACACATGGCCGTAGGGCATAGCACCATGGAGTCTTGCATGGCATGATAGTACTGTACGTTTGTATTTCAGGGAGTACAGCGTTTCAAGGGTCCTGTGATGTTGTCGACGGTAGGCCTCCGGCTTGTGGTGGTAGGGGGCGACGTCCTCGACGGCTTGTTGCTCGATGGCTTGTTGCTCGATGGCTTGTTGATCCATGAGATTCACCTCCTGCAGCTCCGCGGGCGTTAAATCATCATCCGCGATAGTGCAGGCTGTGTAGAAAAGAAAAAGTTTTAGAATACTATAATCTTAAGACATACACACACACACACACACACACACACACACACACACACACACACACACACACACACACACACACACACACACACACACACACACACGTACCTGTATTATCGAGGACGGTAATCTCGGCCAATGCTTCAAAGCCCCAGACGTCCGTAGAATCTTCCTGATTTAGATGATTCAATCCAGGGGACGTAACCGGTTTGCGCACCAGCTCTTCCTCCTCCTCCTCCTCCTCCTCCTCCTCCTCCTCCTCCTCCTCCTCCTCCTCCTCCTCCTCCACCAGCACCTCCAACTCTGCCACCTCTTCGATTAGATTCAACCACGCTCTTCCGTCTGTAAAAAAAAAACATGATAAAGATGGGTTTTTATTTCAAGTAAAAAAAATCACATTAATATTTTAGTGTTATATAAATGTATTAAAAAAACACACCGTTTGCATATGATCCCCAGATGATATCGTCGCTCTCTATTGGATTTACTTTTTAGAAAAAAAAAGCAGTAAAATAAGTCACATTTTATAAAAATCAAACCATCCCGATATTTTGTATATTGAATAATACTTTAAGGTACTTACCAAGTGGTATTAATATGTCTGCGTTATTCTAATAAAACAACACCTTGGCTTTCATAATATGTATATATTATTTCTCATTTCGACTGGGAAATATGATTTTGAAGCGTAGCAATGAGAGATGGGGGGAACAATAATAATAATTAAGTCGCAGTTTTACTGAAGCGTCTCCTCCCGTCTCGCCCTGCCAATCTTCTCTGACACATGACACAGCATGGCAACAAGAATAACTATGAATGATAGGCTTGTTTGTTTGTTTGTGTGTCTCTTGATTGTCCAATCAATGAGTGTTGCTATACAAGTCGCGCGAAGGAGGACTTCTGTCAGAGCTCACGGTCAAGTCAACGTTATGCTTATGCTGGCCCAGCCAACACGTTAACGCTGGTATCGATCGGTCTACACTCTACATCTGTATCATCTGTTTTCTTTTTAGATTTGTATTCTATTTTAGTTAATAATGGCATCCCGCGATCCGGACCGGGGTGAAGAAGATGTAATCGCTCGGCTGTTAAACAGCAATGCGGTGCTGTCTGCAGAGTCTGGTGATAGATGGCGCCAGCTTATTAGTGATTATTTTTTTGCACCGGGACCTGATCATATTGATATTAATAAATCAGACTCGGACTCGGACTCATCCAGTGACACTGAGACCTCAGATTCAGACTCTGTGGGACCGCTGCAGCTCTCGGTCTCGGATAGTGATGAAGAAGAGACGAGCGAGATGGAGCGAGATGGAGAACCTCTTTTTTTAATAGACCCGACAGCTGGAGTGCTTCAAAGACTACAGGGCGAATACGCAAGTGTTGAGGTTGGATGCAATCTCGAAAAGGCTCGTTTATTTGCTTGTACCTGCAAGCTTAACAAAGGGCAAGCCTGCTGTACGCGGTTTACTCCTGAAGATATGGTGAAAATGCGCGACCAGATTCAAGAGCTGACTGCTGGTAAGAACTTATCCACTTTGCGAGAGAGAGAGAGAGAGAGAGAGAGAGAGAGAGAGAGAGAGAGAGAGAGAGAGAGAGAGAGAGAGAGTCTATCTCTCTCTCTGTATCTGTGTGTGTCTCTCTCTGTATCTATCTCTCTCTCTGGTGTATACCAGCTTGTTGCTGCAGGGTTTGAATAGTTACTAGGTGAAAGAAATAACATGTGAAGATGTCAAATTATTCTATTTGCTCCGTGTGTGTGTGTGTGTGTGTGTGTGTGTGTGTGTGTGTGTGTGTGTGTGTGTGTGTGTGTGTGCAAGAAACAGAGCGAGTGAGTGAGAGAACTTGATCAACTTCAGAACTGTAGACTGTGATAATGCTGCACATAAATTGTGTGTGTGATGTACATGTATGTTTTTAACTGATGGCAGTGAATAACGGTAATTTTGGTGTCATGTCCCAGGTGAAAAACACATGTTCCTGTTAGGAAAGATTAGCAGCACCATGAACCTCTCCAAAGACACTTTATGTTCCAAAAGGAAAGATCAGAAGGAGAGGACGCATCAGAGGACGTCTTATTTCATAGATGGCCAACAAATATGCAGAGAAACATTCAAGTTTCTTCATGTGTAAGTATTATTTTTGTATTAAAGACATTACCCGGTACTGGGTCCAACTTTAAAAGCATGCTGTAACATTGCCCAACAATACATTTTCTGAAAGCTACAAGTGTTTTGTTTTAGAATATAATCACCAATGATTACTTACTCTTGTGACAATGATAAATAAATGCATTATATTCTATTTACAAAAGTTAAAAACTAGTCTAATGTCATTCATAGATTTCCTTAACGATCATAACAAACTCCCCTCTGCATCCTATACAGTTCATTGCTTTGTGTTTGCACAATAAATAGATTGTTATTTCTCACGTTCTTATTTGGCTTAATGTCCATGTTTATGTGTTTCAGAATTTCACAAGACAAGCTCACGGCAACCATCAAATTTTACAAGGAGTATGGTGTGGCTCCCAGGATAAAGAGGGGTGGGGGTCGCTTGGCCAACAAGAAGGTGCTTCTATATGAAGACATCACGAGGATCGTGAGATTCATCAGCAACTTTGCAGATGACTGTGCCATGTCACTCCCAGGACGCATTCCCGGCTTCAAGAGGGCAGACATCCGTGTGCTTCCAACAACGGAGACTAAGTCCTCTGTGTGGCGGAAGTACAAGGCGTCAATGCATGAAACTGGTGTGTATGTCTTATTTTCTTTGTCTTAAGATACTTGTTATTATGACTGCAGACATACAAACAGGTGACAAATTTTTTTTTATTATTAAAGGAAACACCAGAAATGTTACATTTAACACACACATAAATTATACATACTCATCTATCAATATTTTATGAATGTATATTTTTTGTGTTGATAAAAATGATTCAAAATGAAAATAAATGCTTTCATTGCATTTGATTGATTAATTAGTGTTATTTGACAATAATAATGATTAATGGCTCATTATAAATTAGGCCCTTGATTTGCTTAAGTGGACTACTGCTACTACGAACCTGTCTTATTTTATCACTGTGTGTTCACTGTTCAGGTTATCGTGCTGCTGGCAACAGCACTTTCCGGAAGATGTGGTGCCAACTTCTGCCATACATTGTAATTGGCAAACCAATGACGGACCTCTGCTGGCAGTGTCAAAAACACAACGTGGCCATATATCGGAGCTCCAACCTGCCCGAATGTGTGAAGTCTGCCAAACTTCAGAAGCAGGAGGAACACCTACGCCTGGTGGGAAAGGAGCGGGACATCTTACGGGGGATGACCGACAGATGCAAGGTGGTGGTAGAGGATCTCTCTGCTAAGCTTGGCCCTAACCCACCATGCAGTAGAGATGTAACTGTACATTACAGTTTTGACTTTGCACAGCAGGTTAGTTTAATTACTGTAATTGAATTATCACCCATTTGTAATTTACAATATTCTTTCATTCAGCTGATACATTTCTTCATTTAATGTTGCAGGTCCACTACCCCAGTGACCCTCTTCAGCCTGGCCCAGTATATTTTCTTGTGCCAAGAAAGTGTGGAGTATTTGGTGTTTGTTGCGAGGGAGTACCCCAGCAGGTAAACTACCTGATCGACGAGGCCCACTGCAGCAGCAAAGGGTCTAATGCAGTGATCAGCTACCTCCACCATTTTTTTGCACACTATGGCCTTGGGGAGAGGCATCTGCAGCTGCACTGCGACAATTGTTCCGGGCAGAACAAGAACAGATACATGCTCTGGTACTGTGCTTGGCGCTGCATGGTGGGCCTGCATGACACCATCTCACTGAACTTCCTCTTGGTGGGTCACACCAAGTTTGCCCCTGACTGGTGCTTTGGGCTTTTCAAGCAGAAGTTCCGCCGCACACCTGTCTCCTGCCTTGAAGACATCTGCTGGGCAGTGAGACAAAGCACAGTCAGCGGTGTGAACATCCCGCAGCTGGTTGGGTTGGAGTCTGGGGAGGGTTTGGTGCCATCGTATGACTGGCAAACCTTCCTATCCCCCAGTTACCGCCCACTACCCGGAATCAAGCGGTTTCACCACCTCCGCTTCACACACCAAAAGCCTGGGGTCGTCCTGGCCAAGGAGTTCCAACACTCACCAGAGCAAGAGTTTGAGCTACTGCGCCCTGATGCAATGGTGAGGCAGGAAGATCCATGTCAGCAGGAGAGGCCAGGACTGGATGCCAAAAGGCAATGGTACCTCTTCGACAAGATAAGAGACTATTGCACTGAGGAGACCAAGGACATTACATGTCCCCGACCTTCTGTCCCTCGGTCAGGTGTGTGTGAGTGAGTGAGTGTAGTGTATGCATTTGTAATGGTGTGAAGAATGATGTTCAGCTACAGTATGTTAGTAATACCGTTTTAGTATTGTTAAATTGTGAATAATTTGGGTCAAGCAGCCATTGTAAATAAAAGTCCTTTTATTTAATGTACAAGTGCACCACCTACAGGTATGAAAAAGTCAAGGCTTTTGTGGTGCGATTCATAATACCGGTGCATTATGGTTAACCTACAGCAGAAAGATGTCTTCAACTGTGAGTAAGATGCTCTGCTCCTCGCTCCGTATAGAAAAACTGTTAATACTATAATTTAAGTGATCACATGGAAAAGTCATCAGTATAATTTTATGACTCACTGTAACTTATGTAGACCACAATTAGTTCGCTGATAATTTGTGTAAATACCTTTATTACTGACTGAGAGGTGACGGAAGTGCACGCTGCTTTTATGCACATGTTGCTAGTTGCTAATGTGCATTTTTCTGTTCTGTAGCTTGATGCAAGCTGGAGCGAGCGACCGACTGTATTGTTTGACCTGCTGGTTGTGTGTGTCCCATTCACGGGTACAGTTATATGAAATGTTTAGGTTAGTTTAGCTTATAGTTTTGTTAACGTGACTGCTGTTACTTTTTGTAAACTGAGGGTGGCAGCATAACGTCATTGATATCCTTGATGCCATGTTGAAAAATAGCATGGTGTTTGTTGTCTCGGGCCAAGGCGTTGAAAATTACTTGTATGATCTAACGTTAAGTGTGTGTTCTCAGATTTCATCCTATGTACGTGTTTTCCCCATTGAGGGTCCCTGCAGGATATTACTTTTAGATCTACTTGCATGTCCCAGACATTCTGTCCCTCGGGCCAGGTGTGTGAGTTAAAAAAAAAAAAAAAAAAAAAAAAAAAAAATTAATTAAATAAATGTATTCTAATTAATTAACTGAAAACTTTGAAGGCTTTTTTCTCCACAATAAGGTTTTGCTAACATCCGATATGTAGTAACTAACTATTGTAATAACTTGCTTTATATTTGGAGTAGAAAGGTGGTATTGGTATCATTGGAAAGCTAACATTCTCCTCTTTCCATTGGTGTATACATCTCAAAATGTGTTTTCGGGTCAATGTGACTGATTTTGTAAGAGCAAGTCACATATACAACGTTCACTTAATGACATTTATGATTTGAATGCACTTGTAAGGCAAATTAGTATTCGTAGGCAAATCAACATTGAATGTCCAATCTCTGGTTACGCAGGAAGCAAGTATACAACCTGGTTCTTTAGGGAACTATAGCGATGGTACTTAATGATTATAGCTGGATATACTAAAGGGGGGTCCTGCTGGTTGTAAGTCAGTAGGGGGGGGGGGTTAGGAGAGCCGCCGGCGATATCCCATCTGGCCAACGATTTCTTGGGAGAATTCAGAGTGCTGAACACGGTGCCCACAGAACCTTGGTCCACAGATGAATACAGTTGGGCCCTCTTGTAGACGGTAGCTGCCGGTCCACAACGAAGAGACGTGAGACGACCTCACTCGGGGTAGAGCGCCGTCTCACCTGGACTCCTCTCGGGGGGTAGTTCCAACACTCACCAGTGTTGGCTGTTATCCATGGCATAAATCAAAGCACCCAAAGCAAGTAGATAATCCAAGCCGTGTAGGGCTCGCCGTCGTCCGGGTAAGGTAATCCAATGTGCAGGTCCACTCGTCCTAGCCCAGAACTCCTAGGATGAAAGCACCACACGTGGTCTGCCCAGCCTGGTTAAGACTCTAGATAACGCGAGGAAACGATGGGGGTACTACTCACTGTATAACTCTAACCGAACGATGCACCATACATAATAGACTATTATTAACTTAATAGAAATACGTCCCACTCGACGGTATAGTGCCAAACTATGACAATTCAACTATTAATCCACACGATGTCTCAATGCCATTCTGAGGCCAAGTTGACCATACTGCACCACACGTGTATCGTGGGTGAGGCTTAACGTCTTGCCACTAGGTTGGAGGGTAAAGAACTAAGGGCTAAGGGACTAAAAGAAAGTTCTACTTTACTTGCGCCATATATATATGCGCTGTGAACAAATAGTACCATTCCTATTTCGCCAGACGTATTCCTACGCGGAACCGGGCTAGTAATGACATGTTCGTCGGCACGATTGAACTTGAACCAAGGGGCTTGGCTGCTGGCGCCAAGTTCTTGTCCAATGAGAGAATGAAACTATTATGGGCTGTTAGTAGACTAAAGGGATATTCAGTGTATATGTACAAGGAATATACAAGGGATATCAAACGATATACAAATACTATTAAATATATATCCATAAATAAATATATATATTCGGTTTAATCTGATCCTTCACAACAGCCGCCCCCTAATTAGTCCCACCTAATTAGCTAAGCAGAGACAGATTAACCGCACTGTCTACCACTCAAGGTCCGCTGTAAGGGTCAGTCAACTCACAAAGTAGTGGGGTCATGGTCGTCATCGATAGTGTCTGGGAGTCTGGGCAGTTCTATTAGCCTCGCCACGGGTCGTGTGTAAGTTCGCCCTTGGACGAGCACCTCAGCTGCTCGGACCTTGCCATCGGCACCGGTGATCACTTTGCTTACGCGGCCAGCCGGCCACATAGCTCTGGGTAGTGACTGGTCGATAATCATGACGACTGTTCCTTCTGTCAAATTGTCTCTCTCTTTTACCCACTTCTGGCGGGTCTGTAGAGACGGTAGGTAGTGGAGTAGAAAGCTGTTCCAAAACTTGTCAGCTAGTACTTGACTGTACCTCCACATTCTTCGGCCGTTCGCTTCTTCAGGCCTGTACATTGTCTGGGGTAGCGCGGGGTCCAGCCGCCCCATGAAGAGTGTGTTGGGGGTGACTGGGTCGACATCTGCTATATCACTGGAGACGTAGCCGAGGGGCTTGGAGTTCAATACTCCCTCGATCTCCGTGAGGACTGTCATTAGGACTTCTTCCGCTACAGTCTGGGCCCCAAGCACGGCGTACAGGGCTGTCTTTATAGAACGTACTTCTCGTTCCCAGGTTCCACCGAAGTGGGGTGCGTTCGGGGGATTAAACTGGAAGTCAATCTGGGATGGAGCGAGGTGGGTCTTAAGTTCTGGGCCCATAGCTTGGAAGCTCTCTCTCAGCTCTCTTTCTCCGCCTTTGAAGTTTGTCCCGTGATCAGACAACAATGTAGACGGTTTTCCCTTCCGTGATGTGAATCTTCGGAAGGCCATAAGGAATGAGTCTGTGCTCATGGTTGGAAGGAGTTCGATATGTATCGCTCTGGTGGTCATGCATTTGAATACAATACCCCACCGCTTCTCGGTTCCTCTTCCTTTCTTTATATACAACGGGCCAAAACAGTCCATGCCTGTGGAGTGGAATGGCTTGTCGCCGAGTCGGAGGCGACAGGGAGGTAGGTCAGCCATCCGGGGTATGCTGGGCTGCGCGCGCCACTTTCGGCAGTCTAGACAGGTTCGCTGGAAGCGTCGCACTGCTTCTCTTCCTTGAAGTATCCAATAGCGACGTCTGATCTCCGCGAAGACTCTCTCTGCTCCTGCGTGGTGTATATCCTCGTCGTATTTCTTTATGATCAGCTCTGTGACCTTGTGTCGGCTGTTCAAGACTATCGGGTACTTAACGTCATCCGGTAGATTGGGGGCCCTCCGCAGACGACCACCCACTCTGATGAGATTATGGGCGTCGCTCTCGGGTGCCAGGTGGAGCAATCTGCTGTCTGATGGGACGGGCTTTCCTCCCTGTAGACAGTCTAGCTCGTCTGGGAACGAGTCTCTCTGGGCTCGTTGTAGTAGAAGAAGTTCTGCTTCTTCGTAGTCAGCTGCTGAAATGTCGGCAGTGGGCTGAATCTCTGGGTGGTGCCACAGAAATGTCTTTAGTTGCGCACTCTGTAGGGTGAGGCAATCATCTATGTTGGGGTCTGTGGAGGCGACTGTGCTCAGTCCACAGAACATAGGTTTCTTGTTCTCAGCCTCCTCTTTACTCGCCTCCCGTGGGGTGGGCGTAGGCCACTCTCCTTCCGGGAGCTTGAGGAACTCTGGTCCGTCACTGTAGATGTTGTGACGGGTGAGGTCATCTAGGGACATTCCCCGGGTGATGACGTCAGCTGGGTTGTGTTTGGTGTCCACATACCGCCAGCTCGCTGCTTCTGTTAACTCTTGAATCTCTGTGACTCTGACTCCCACGAAGACCTTGTATCTGCATGAATCAGACTTGATCCATGTGAGTACTGTCGTGGAATCTGACCACAAGATTGTTCTGTGCACCGGAATGGTGAGTTCACGTTGGATTAACGTGGCTAGATGCGCTCCTGCTAGGGCTGCGCAGAGCTCTAGACGCGGGATAGATTGTTGCTTTCGTGGGGCTATTCTTGAGCGAGCCAGGATGAAGGCGGTGTGTATCTCTCCTCCCTTCTCTTGGGCACGCAAGTAGGCCACTGATCCATAGGCTACTTCGGAGGCGTCGCTGAAGACGTGTAGATCCATCTTGCATGTCTCTGGCCTCACTGTGGGTGGGAAGTAGCTGCGGCGTATATTGACGCCTGGGAGTGAGCGGAGTTCCGTCTCCCACTCTCTCCATGTGGAGGCAAGGGGTGCGGGTATTGGGTCGTCCCAGCCCTGGTCCTTGTCCCATAGTGCTCGTACAATCATCTTTGCCCTGGTGGTGTAAGGTAGAATACATCCCAACGGGTCATATTGTCTGGCGAGTGTTCTGTACACACTCCGTCTGGTGGTCGGTATCGCCGTCGACCTTCCCTGCTCCGTGGTCAGGGGTTTGTGTCTATAGTGGAGCGAGTCTGTTTTGAAGCGCCAGACTAGTCCTAGTGTCATTTCTTGGGCTTCTCCTGGGATTGTCGCCATCCAGGTCTCGCTGCTGGCAGCCTTGTCCGCGGGGGAGAGGCTGCGCAATACGTGCGGGTCGCTGCTGGCCCACTGCCTGAGATCAAAGCCGCCTTTGATCAGAGAGGCGCGTAGCTTGAGTAGGAGAGCCTCGGCTTCTTCCTGAGTCGAAACGCTTTGTAAACAGTTGTCCACGTAGAAACTGTTCTTCACACTGTGTCGGACCTCTTCATCTGCTGCTGGGTCCTCTGCGACGTGTTTCTGTAGTGCAAATGTAGCACAGCACGGGCTGCATGTAGTTCCGAAAGGGAGGACTTCCCATTGATAGATGGCGGGGTGCTCATCTCCGATCCTCTCTCTCCATAGGAACCGCAGCAGGGGCTTGTCCTCCTCCACTAGTCTCACCTGCAGGAACATCCCTTTGATATCCCCGCTGATAGCCACCTTGTCCTGGCGGAAGCGTAGTAGCACGCCTAGTAGAGAGGGGCCGAGTGTGGGGCCGGGCAAGAGCTCTTTATTCAGATTTTGGGATCCGATCTGGTAGCTGCAGTTAAACACAATGCGATCCTTGCCGTTGTGGTGGACCTTGTGGTGCGGCACATACCATGATTCGGTCGTCTGATCGGCCTCTTTAATGTCAATCTTTGTCACGTGTCCCGCTGTGATTAGCTTCTCAATCTCAGCACGGTACACACTCTCTTGAGCGGGGTCTTTGGCTAGGCGCCGCTCTGTGTTCAATAGATACCGCTCCGTAGCGTCTTTCTTTGCGTGAAAGGTGGGCATTCCCTCTCGCCTCAGGAGTGGAGTTGCGTATCTCATCACTCCGCTGACTGTGACTCTCTTTGTCCCCTGCTCGAGGAGGTTTATGGCGTAACTGTCTTCTTTAGAACGAATGTCTTTCTTTTCGTTCTTAAAGGGCATTGTCTCTAGTGTCCATAGCCTCTCGACATGCTGCAGGAGAGTGGTGTCTTCTTCTGTCACTCTGGAGTGGAGGCAGCTAGTGGCTGCTGTTCGGTTAAGAGATTTAACGAGGGGGCCTTGTAATGTCCATCCTAGGCGGGTCTCGACTGCTGCAGGACAGCCTCTGGGTCCTGTATGGACCCGGTCTATCGGGACTATGAGGTCTGCATGGTCGGAGCCTATCAGCAGGGTCGGGGTGGCGGCGTCTATGAGCGGGATAGGTAGTTGACGCAGGTGCACATATTTATCCATCAGTTTGGCGATGGGGTAGGTGTACTGTGATAGTCCTATTTCTTGGCTGGTGAAAGCATTTGTAATCCTATACCGTCGCTCTGGCTGCCCGCTTGCTGCGATAGTGAAGGAGACATTCTCGCCTTTTATCGTCTTTAAATCTCTTCTTATTGTCCGAATCGTCATTTGGTTCTCGCTCCCCCGCAGTCCCAGCTGGGCCGCAGCGGACGCGAGCAGAAGGGTCTTCTCTGACCCGTCATCAAGGACGGCGTAAGTGTCCATGACCTTATCCTGGTAGCTCAATGTTACACGGACTACCTTTAAGAGCACTTGGGCGCCGCTGCTGCTGGCGGGGTCAATGTACATGACACTTGCCTTTGTGCTGCTCGATGGTGCAGGTACAGGCTTTCTTCTGTTACTGTCGTGTAGGACATCTAGGTGGGCTCCGTCACACCGACTGCACCTCTTCTTTAGGCGGCACTCGGCTGCCATGTGACTGCGCGCACATCGGTAACAGCGCCTGTTGGACTTTATCCATTGACTCACTTCTTCTGCATTCATCTTTGTGAACAGGTCACATTGTGACAGCCAGTGTTCCTTCTCGCAGTACGGGCACACCATCTTCCACTTCTCTTTTCTCGAGGGGGTACTGTGGTTCTTACTGCTCGGTACTGATTCCGATTGGTGCATGACAGTCACCGATCTTCTTCCATCGTTTATTCTCCTGGGTCCCTCTCTGGAGCTTGGTGTGCTCCGCACGAACGTATCCAGTCGTAGGCTGCTGACTTCTCTCGCCAGGAAGTCGGCTAGATCGAGGAGGGATGGTTCGGGACCGTTAGGATCACGGTGGTCTCTCTGCCGCCTGAAGCGCTCTTGTCTGGCGGGTGGCAGCTTCTCTAAAATCCTCTCGACGTTAGAGTTGGCGTATAGCTCGTGCATACCTTTTTCTCGTTGCGCTCCCAGCATCCCTACCAGGGACTGCACTTTTATAGACAGGTCGTCTAATGAGCGATTGTCTGTTGCTGGGGGTAGGCGGTCAATATGCCTTATCTCTTGGATTACGTAATCCCATATACGTCCATATCTCTGGTCCAGCGCTGCTAGAGCCGCGGTGTATGGGGTCGTAGAGGTGGCATAGGCTAGCGCTATATTGTGCGCTCGGGGTACTTTCAGGTGCTTCAGTAATATTGCATACTTGTGGCGTTCATCAGCGACATCCACCATCATTGTCTCTAAGCACATCCGGAGCTCCGTGTACTGTGCTCGATTCTCATAGGTGAAGTCTGGAAACGTCGGTGTGCCAATGTATGACGCCGTGGATGGCTGATACATCGGCGAGCGTTGGGGGAGAGGCCTCCTAGGCGAGTCTCCTCTTGCGCCTCTCTGTGGGCTGATACCGGCAGGGTACCATGGCCCGCTGGTCCAGGTGCTATTCCTCGGGGCTGGTCGTGCGTCATGCTCACCCGTGAATAGAGTCGGGGGTCTGTAGCGCAGCGCCGCGGGGGTATAGCCTGGGCTGTACTGGACCTCATGGTCCGGTGGAGTACTGTGCTGTCGTCGGGCTTGGTTCTCCTCCTCTCCCTCTTCTTCTTCTATCAGGTCCTCTAGATCCTGTAGTCGTTTATTTAGCTTCTCCGCAGTGTATGCCGCTCCTTCCTTGTAGCTGGGTCTCGCTTGGACCGGTCGGGGAAGGGGGTCTGCGGGGGGTATAGGCTTGGTCTGTTGGTCAAGTTCAGGGTCGCTTGCTCGGTTAGGGGATGCTGCCCTTGACTGTTGTCTCGACGAGTTCCTTGAACCCCTGGCGGAGGGAGAGGGTGTTGCCTTGGTGATCAGCTGCTCCATTAGCTGCGCTTGTAGTCTGTCGCGCTCGCCCTGTAGTCTGTCGCGCTCAGTTTCACGCTGGATGAGAGCGAGGTCGCGCTCTGCCTCTCTTTGGGCACCGTCAGCGGCGCGCTGGGTGTCTGCTCGGTCTCTTGCCATATTCTCTTCCGTCTGAAGGCGTCTCATCTCCAGGCGTATGCGCTCTTCTTCGCTCCGTTGCTGCGTCTGGAGTCGATCGCGTTCACCCTGAAGTCGATCGCGTTCACCCTGGAGTCGATCGTGTTCGGTAGAGGCTGTCAGGCTGACGAGGAACGCCTGTGATAGCATCCTCTCCGCTTCGCTGGGGGAAGACGGTTGTAGAGGTGAGCCGCTTCTGGCTGTACTCGTTGGGGAGTCCTGGAGCTCTATCTCCTCGGCGCTCTCCTCATCTTGTTCCGTGCAGAGTTCTCTCTCTGTAGGGTTGTCTTCCTCCCGGGGCTGGTCGGGGACTACTTCTTCGGTATTGGCGGGGGGTAAAGGCATGTCAGCTCCCTCCTGGTCCCCACCGTGAGCTTGGTCAGTTACATTAGAACCCACTAGGGCCTCTGTGGTCGGGGTAACCTGGTCGTTAAGGTCAGACATAATTTTACTTTCTACTTTTACCGCGTTTACCGTTTGTCGAAGGCTAGGTAGTTGACTGACAGCGTAATCCTCTAAGTACTGAGGTGTCTGTCGTCTGCGCCGCGGGCGTTCTACGTTAGGAGGACCGTTTCGTGGAGTGTTCATCATAGGCCATTTCAATATTAATAACACTATATTAATATTACACTAGTTACCCTCCGGCTCGAAGGACCAATTGTAACTGAGGGGTACAATTCCCTGACTGTATTGATAAGTATGGTATCATTAAACCACTACCGCTTTATGTACTTTAACTACTGGCCACACAGTACATGATATAGATATGATGAACACTTTCCCACCATGAAACCAAGTCCACACAAATGTATAAGTCGAATATTTAATATATAGCAAAGGGTATATACAACGTTCACTTAATGACATTTATGATTTGAATGCACTTGTAAGGCAAATGAGTATTCGTAGGCAAATCAACATTGAATGTCCAATCTCTGGTTACGCAGGAAGCAAGTATACAACCTGGTTCTTTAGGGAACTATAGCGATGGTACTTAATGATTATAGCTGGATATACTAAAGGGGGGTCCTGCTGGTTGTAAGTCAGTAGGGGGGGGGGGTTAGGAGAGCCGCCGGCGATATCCCATCTGGCCAACGATTTCTTGGGAGAATTCAGAGTGCTGAACACGGTGCCCACAGAACCTTGGTCCACAGATGAATACAGTTGGGCCCTCTTGTAGACGGTAGCTGCCGGTCCACAACGAAGAGACGTGAGACGACCTCACTCGGGGTAGAGCGCCGTCTCACCTGGACTCCTCTCGGGGGGTAGTTCCAACACTCACCAGTGTTGGCTGTTATCCATGGCATAAATCAAAGCACCCAAAGCAAGTAGATAATCCAAGCCGTGTAGGGCTCGCCGTCGTCCGGGTAAGGTAATCCAATGTGCAGGTCCACTCGTCCTAGCCCAGAACTCCTAGGATGAAAGCACCACACGTGGTCTGCCCAGCCTGGTTAAGACTCTAGATAACGCGAGGAAACGATGGGGGTACTACTCACTGTATAACTCTAACCGAACGATGCACCATACATAATAGACTATTATTAACTTAATAGAAATACGTCCCACTCGACGGTATAGTGCCAAACTATGACAATTCAACTATTAATCCACACGATGTCTCAATGCCATTCTGAGGCCAAGTTGACCATACTGCACCACACGTGTATCGTGGGTGAGGCTTAACGTCTTGCCACTAGGTTGGAGGGTAAAGAACTAAGGGCTAAGGGACTAAAAGAAAGTTCTACTTTACTTGCGCCATATATATATGCGCTGTGAACAAATAGTACCATTCGTATTTCGCCAGACGTATTCCTACGCGGAACCGGGCTAGTAACGACATGTTCGTCGGCACGATTGAACTTGAACCAAGGGGCTTGGCTGCTGGCGCCAAGTTCTTGTCCAATGAGAGAATGAAACTATTATGGGCTGTTAGTAGACTAAAGGGATATTCAGTGTATATGTACAAGGAATATACAAGGGATATCAAACGATATACAAATACTATTAAATATATATCCATAAATAAATATATATATTCGGTTTAATCTGATCCTTCACAACAAACAGGTTATTCTTTTCTAAATAGTTATTTTGTATGAAATCAGCCTGGAAATGTCGAAATGGCAGCCAACCATATCAAAGAGTTACATGCAGGAACTATATGAGTGATTCCAAACGAACACTGTTCTGTGGAATAATTGCTCTTTCTGTATTTATCTAGTAGGTTTCTTATAATAAGAAACCCCCTTTCATTGTAAAAAAAATTCTCTGAACAATTAGGCGTTTAGCTCAATGGCTTTGATAATAACAGTAAGTTTACTGTCATAACTCTAAAGCACTTGTACCTGGGCACATGTGGGTGATGGGACAAGGCCAGAAAGTAAAATGTATGTCAAATTGTTAAGTGAAAAAATTATAGCATCAGAAAGCAGTTTACTTATTGGATGACAATAAACCTCAATTAGAACATCCAGCATGCATTTCACTGCAAAAATGCTTTTCACATAGATGCACATCGAAAGATAAAACAACACCACTTTCATATTCATTTTAAACAGGTTATTCTTTTCTAAATAGTTATTTTGTATGAAATCAGCCTGGAAATGTATATGGCAGCCAACCATATCAAATAGTTACATGCAGGAACTATGAGTGATTCCAAACGAACACTGTTCTGTGGAATAATTGCTCTTTCTGTATTTATCTATGGTTTCTTATAATTTGAAACCCCCTTTCATTGTAAACAAATTTTTTCTAAACAATTAGGCTTTAGCTCAATGGCTTTGATAATAACAGTAAGTTTACTGTCATAACTGTGAAGCACTTTATACCTGGGCGCATGTGGGTCGCTGGACAAGGGCAGAAGGTTATAATTCAGCTCAAATTGTCAAGTGAAAATATAGCATCAGAAAGCAGTGTACTGATTGGATGACAATCAGCATCAATTAGAACACCCAGCATTGCATTTCACTGCAAAAATGCTTTTCACATAGATGCACATCGAAAGATAAAACAACACCACTTTCATATTCATTTTAAACAGGTTATTCTTTTCTAAATAGTTATTTTGTATGAAATCAGCCTGGAAATGTCGAAATGGCAGCCAACCATATCAAAGAGTTACATGCAGGAACTATATGAGTGATTCCAAACGAACACTGTTCTGTGGAATAATTGCTCTTTCTGTATTTATCTAGTAGGTTTCTTATAATAAGAAACCCCCTTTCATTGTAAAAAAAATTCTCTGAACTATTAGGCGTTTAGCTCAATGGCTTTGATAATAACAGTAAGTTTACTGTCATAACTCTAAAGCACTTGTACCTGGGCACATGTGGGTGATGGGACAAGGCCAGAAAGTAAAATGTATGTCAAATTGTTAAGTGAAAAAATTATAGCATCAGAAAGCAGTGTACTGATTGGATGACAATCAGCATCAATTAGAACATCCAGCATGCATTTCACTGCAAAAATGCTTTTCACATAGATGCACATCGAAAGATAAAACAACACCACTTTCATATTCATTTTAAACAGGTTATTCTTTTCTAAATAGTTATTTTGTATGAAATCAGCCTGGAAATGTATATGGCAGCCAACCATATCAAATAGTTACATGCAGGAACTATGAGTGATTCCAAACGAACACTGTTCTGTGGAATAATTGCTCTTTCTGTATTTATCTATGGTTTCTTATCATTTGAAACCCCCTTTCAATGTACTGTAAACAAATTTTTTCTAAACAATTAGGCTTTAGCTCAATGGCTTTGATAATAACAGTAAGTTTACTGTCATAACTGTGAAGCACTTTATACCTGGGCGCATGTGGGTCGCTGGACAAGGGCAGAAGGTTATAATTTAGCTCAAATTGTCAAGTGAAAATATTATAGTTTCAAGTTTCAAGTTTCTTTAATAGTTGTCATACAGAAGTACAGAATACTTTTATACAAAATGCTTCTTACTGTTACGCTCCAGAGACTGTGCTAGACAAGATAAGTATGAAATAACATAGTATAGCATGTAAATTAGAAGTAAAAAAATGAGGTCACAGTGTTCAGTATAGACATATGTACAATGTTCGATGGAATAGACGTTCGATGGAATAGACGTAACTGAGTTACCATATAATATACAATATACTATGCAGTGTACTAATATACAATACTATATAGTGCAAAGCAGAAATGGGATAAGGTACAATTTAGGTACAATTTACAGTAAGGTGTACGAGTTGTAGTGCAATCCTTTATCAATAAATATAAAGTGTGTTTAGGTGATCTAAAGTGTGGAGAGTGGGTGCTGCATTGTGTTGTTTGTTTAAATTGAGTGTATGTGCGTGTGGATGTGTGTGCTGTGTGCATTTGGTGGTTGTTGTATAGTGTTTATTGTTCGTTGAGCAGCCTGATGGCCTGGGGATAGAAGCTTCTTCTGAGTCTTTCTGTGCTCGCCTTGAGACTCCGTTATCGCTTGCCTGACCGCAGCAGTTCAAAGAGGCAGTTGTTCGGGTGGCTGGAGTCCTTAATGATTCTCTTAGCCTTACCCCTGCACTGCATAGCATCAGAAAGCAGTGTACTGATTGGATGACAATCAGCATCAATTAGAACACCCAGCATTGCATTTCACTGCAAAAATGCTTTTCACATAGATGCACATCGAAAGATAAAACAACACCACTTTCATATTCATTTTAAACAGGTTATTCTTTTCTAAATAGTTATTTTGTATGAAATCAGCCTGGAAATGTCGAAATGGCAGCCAACCATATAAAGAGTTACATGCAGGAACTATATGAGTGATTCCAAACAAACACTGTTCTGTGGAATAATTGCTCTTTCTGTATTTATCTAGTAGGTTTCTTATAATAAGAAACCCCCTTTCATTGTAAATTTTTTTTCTTCTAAACAATTAGGCGTTTAGCTCTATGGCTTTGATAATAACAGTAAGTTTACTGTCATAACTGTGAAGCACTTGTACCTGGGCGCATGTGGGTCGCTGGACAAGGGCAGAAGGTTAAGTTTAGCTCAAATTGTCAAGTGAAAATATTCTAGCATCAGAAAGCAGTATACTGATTGGATGACAATCAGCATCAATTAGAACATCCAGCATGCTTTTCACGTAGATTCACATAAAAAGATAAAACAACACCACTTTCCTATTCATTCTAAACAGGTTATTCTTTTCTAAATAGTTATTTTGTATGAAATCAGCCTGGAAATGTAGAAATGGCAGCCAACCATATAAAGAGTTACATGCAGGAACTATATGAGTGATTCCAAACGAACACTGTTCTATGAAATAATTGCTCTTTCTGTATTTATCTAATAGTTTTCTTATAATAAGAAACCCCCTTTCATTGTAAACAAAAAATGTCTAAACAATTAGGCGTTTAGCTCTATGGCTTTGATAATAACAGTAAGTTTACTGTCATAACTCTAAAGCACTTGTACCTGCGCACATGTGGGTGATGGGACAAGGCCAGAAAGTAAAATGTATGTCAAATTGTTAAGTGAAAAAATTATAGCATCAGAAAGCAGTTTACTTATTGGATGACAATAAACATGAATTAGAACATCCAGCATGCATTTCACTGCAAAAATGCTTTTCACATAGATGCACATCGAAAGATAAAACAACACCACTTTCATATTCATTTTAAACAGGTTATTCTTTTCTAAATAGTTATTTTGTATGAAATCAGCCTGGAAATGTATATGGCAGCCAACCATATCAAATAGTTACATGCAGGATATGAGTGATTCCAAACAAACACTGTTCTGTGGAATAATTGCTCTTTCTGTATTTATCTAGTATGGTTTCTTATAATAAGAAACCCCCTTTCATTGTAAACTTTTTTTTCTAAACAATTAGGCTTTAGCTCAATGGCTTTGATAATAACAGTAAGTTTACTGTCATAACTGTGAAGCACTTTATACCATGGGCGCATGTGGGTCGCTGGACAAGGGCAGAAGGTTATAATTTAGCTCAAATTGTCAAGTGAAAATATAGCATCAGAAAGCAGTGTACTGATTGGATGACAATCAGCATCAATTAGAACACCCAGCATTGCATTTCACTGCAAAAATGCTTTTCACATAGATGCACATCGAAAGATAAAACAACACCACTTTCATATTCATTTTAAACAGGTTATTCTTTTCTAAATAGTTATTTTGTATGAAATCAGCCTGGAAATGTCGAAATGGCAGCCAACCATATCAAAGAGTTACATGCAGGAACTATATGAGTGATTCCAAACAAACACTGTTCTGTGGAATAATTGCTCTTTCTGTATTTATCTAGTAGGTTTCTTATAATAAGAAACCCCCTTTCATTGTAATTTTTTTTTTCTAAACAATTAGGTGTTTAGCTCTATGGCTTTGATAATAACAGTAAGTTTATTGTCATAACTGTGAAGCACTTGTACCTGGGCCCATGTGGGTCGCTGGACAAGGGCAGAAGGTTAAGTTTAGCTCAAATTGTCAAGTGAAAATATTCTAGCATCAGAAAGCGGTATACTGATTGGATGACAATCAGCATCAATTAGAACAGGGGTGTCAAACTCATTTTCACAGAGGGCCACATCAGCATTATGGTTGCCCTCAAAGGGCCAAAGACCGTATAAATGTTAATGTAATGTAAAATAAATGTAGCTACTAATTTACATATTGTTAAACATGTTGTTTCTGTATTTATTACTTATTCAAGTTATACATATTGCATATGCATTTGCATAGATGTAAAAATATATGTTAGCTTATGTTATTTTAACAAAGAATTTTAGTTTATCAGAACCCCATATTACTCCATCAATCAATGATCAAACCATTCAAGTAAATAACAAAGAAGAATATCATCAAATACAAGCTATGACATTAAGTTTGTTCAAAACCTTTTTGTCACAGTCAAGAGGGGCAGAACTAACACATGTGAGCTGCAAAGAACACGTGGGACAGATGTAGCAGATGTTACAAAAACAAATGGCTGCACACAACCTTGCAGAGGCCATACATCCAACTAATGGAAGATAGTTTAATTAACTTTAATTAACAGATTGCAGAATGGGTACAGTACAGTACAGCTCAATACACACAATTGTTAAGGGGATGCAGACCAGAGAAAGACTTTCGACTTGTTTACATCAGGGTCCCCCATTTTCAATTCGTAATGAAATTGTTATTATGTGTCTGCATGAACACACAACTGTAACTGTACTAAAAAATAACAAAATAAGGGTTGTCTCAGTTCACAACTATATTGGTCAAGTTTTGGGTGGGACTTGTTTGCGTCCCTACAGCTTCTTATTCAATTGAGCGAGATGCTCGGTTATGTCACACAGCCAGCTTGCATCTGACAGTTGTTACCTATTCCGCCTGGATCTTTTTTGTATTTTGGGCTGTAAAATTGTCAAAGAATGTCTGAGGAGTAAGTGCTTTTGGCTTTTTTCCTTTGTTACTTCATCAATACCTCAGATGTTCAACACACATGTATGTGTAAGAATGTGTAATAACTAAGGCTGTCAAAGCTTTATTAACGCATTAACCCACAATTATTTTAACACTGCTATTTTTTAACCCAAGATTAATGTAAAAAAAAAAAAAAAAATTTTTTTTTTTTTTTAACCAGAGCTCTTGGGGGGCCACATCAAACGACGTGGCGGGCCGCATTTGGCCCGCGGGCCGTGAGTTTGACACCTATGAATTAGAACATCCAGCATGCTTTTCACGTAGATTCACATCAAAAGATAAAACAACACCACTTTCCTATTCATTCTAAACAGGTTATTCTTTTCTAAATAGTTATTTTGTATGAAATCAGCCTGGAAATGTAGAAATGGCAGCCAACCTACATGCAGGAACTATATGAGTGATTCCAAACGAACACTGTTCTATGAAATAATTGCTCTTTCTGTATTTATCTAATAGTTTTCTTATAATAAGAAACCCCCTTTCATTGTAAACAAAAAAATTCTAAACAATTAGGCGTTTAGCTCTATGGCTTTGATAATAACAGTAAGTTTACTGTCATAACTGTGAAGCACTTGTACCTGGGCGCATGTGGGTCGCTGGACAAGGGCAGAAGGTTAAGTTTAGCTCAAATTGTCAAGTGAAAATATTCTAGCATCAGAAAGCAGTATACTGATTGGATGACAATCAGCATCAATTAGAACACCCATGCATTTCACTGTAAAATGCTTTTCATATATGCACATCGAAAGATAAAACAACACCACTTTCATATTAATTTTAAACAGGTTATTCGTTTCTAAATAGTTATTTTGTATGAAATCAGCCTGGCAATGTCTAAATGGCAGCCAACCATATCAAAGAGTTACATGCAGGAACTATATGAGTGATTCCAAACGAACACTGTTCTGTGGAATAATGGCTCTTTCTGTATTTATCTAGTAGCTTTCTTATAATAAGAAACCCCCTTTCATTGTAAACAAAATATGTCTAAACAATTAGGCGTTTAGCTCAATGGCTTTGATAATATCAGTAAGTTTACTGTCATAACTGTGAAGCACTTGTACCTGGGTGCATGTGGGTCATGGGACAAGTCCAAAAAGTAAAATGTATATGTCAAATTGTAAAGTGAAAAAATTATAGCATCAGAAAGCATAGTGCACTTATTGGATGACAATAAACATCAATTAGAACATCCAGCATGCATTTCACTGTAAAAATGTTTTTCACATATGCACATCGAAAGATAAAACAACACCACTTTCATATTCATTCGAAACAGGTTATTCTTTTCTAAATTGTTATATTGTATGAAATCAGCCTGGCAATGTCTAAATGGCAGCCAACCATATCAAAGAGTTACATGCAGGAACTATATGAGTGATTCCAAACGAACACTGTTCTGTGGAATAATTGCTCTTTCTGTATTTATCTAGTAGGTTTCTTATAATAAGAAACCCCCTTTCATTGTAAACAAAAAAATTCTAAACAATTAGGTGTTTAGCTCTATGGCTTTGATAATAACAGTAAGTTTACTGTCATAACTGTGAAGCACTTGTACCTGGGCGCATGTGGGTCGCTGGACAAGGGTAGAAGGTTAAGTTTAGCTCAAATTGTCAAGTGAAAATATTCTAGCATCAGGAAGCAGTATACTGATTGGATGACAATCAGCATCAATTAGAACATCCAGCATGCTTTTCACGTAGATTCACACCAAAATAAAAAACAACACCACTTTCCTATTCATTCTAAACAGGTTATTCTTTTCTAAATAGTTATTTTGTATGAAATCAGCCTGGAAATGTAGAAATGGCAGCCAACCTACATGCAGGAACTATATGAGTGATTCCAAACGAACACTGTTCTATAAAATAATTGCTCTTCCTGTATTTATCTAATAGGTTTCTTATAATAAGAAGCCCCCTTTCATTGTAAACAAAAAATTTCTAAACAATTAGGCGTTTAGCTCTATGGCTTTGATAATAACAGTAAGTTTACTGTCATAACTGTGAAGCACTTGTAATTTGGGCGCATGTGGGTCGCTGGACAAGGGCAGAAGGTTAAGTTTAGCTCAAATTGTCAAGTGAAAATATTCTAGCATCAGAAAGCAGTGTACTGATTGGATGACAATCAGCATCAATTAGAACACCCATGCATTTCACTGTAAAATGCTTTTCATATATGCACATCGAAAGATAAAACAACACCACTTTCATATTCATTTTAAACAGGTTATTCTTTTCTAAATAGTTATTTTGTATGAAATCAACCTGGAAATGTCGAAATGGTAGCCAACCATATCAAAGAGTTACATGCAGGAATGAGTGATTCCAAACGAACACTGTTCTGTGGAATAATTGCTCTTTCTGTATTTATCTAGTAGGTTTCTTATAATAAGAAACCCCCTTTCAGTGTAATAAAAAATGTCTAAACAATTAGGCGTTTAGCTCAATGGCTTTGATAATAACAGTACGTTTACTGTCATAACTCTAAAGCACTTGTACCTGGGCACATGTGGGTGATGGGACAAGGCCAGAAAGTAAAATGTATGTCAAATTGTTAAGTGAAAAAATTATAGCATCAGAAAGCAGTGTACTGATTGGATGACAATCAGCATCAATTAGAACATCCAGCATGCATTTCACTGCAAAAATGCTTTTCACATAGATGCACATCGAAAGATAAAACAACACCACTTTCATATTCATTTTAAACAGGTTATTCTTTTCTAAATAGTTATTTTGTATGAAATCAGCCTGGAAATGTATATGGCAGCCAACCATATCAAATAGTTACATGCAGGAACTATGAGTGATTCCAAACGAACACTGTTCTGTGGAATAATTGCTCTTTCTGTATTTATCTATGGTTTCTTATCATTTGAAACCCCCTTTCAATGTACTGTAAACACATTTTTTCTAAACAATTAGGCTTTAGCTCAATGGCTTTGATAATAACAGTAAGTTTACTGTCATAACTGTGAAGCACTTTATACCTGGGTGCATGTGGGTCGCTGGACAAGGGCAGAAGGTTATAATTTAGCTCAAATTGTCAAGTGAAAATATTATAGTTTCAAGTTTCAAGTTTCTTTAATAGTTGTCATACAGAAGTACAGAATACTTTTATA
The DNA here is from genome assembly GCF_963971535.1 of Notolepis coatsorum. Taxonomy (NCBI): domain Eukaryota; kingdom Metazoa; phylum Chordata; class Actinopteri; order Aulopiformes; family Paralepididae; genus Notolepis; species Notolepis coatsorum. Next base: position 88,463,647 of record NC_140183.1, read on the forward strand.
CAAAATGCTTCTTACTGTTACGCTCCAGAGACTGTGCTAGACAAGATAAGTATGAAATAACATAGTATAGCATGTAAATTAGAAGTAAAAAAATGAGGTCACAGTGTTCAGTATAGACATATGTACAATGTTCGATGGAATAGACGTTCGATGGAATAGACGTAACTGAGTTACCATATAATATACAATATACTATGCAGTGTACTAATATACAATACTATATAGTGCAAAGCAGAAATGGGATAAGGTACAATTTAGGTACAATTTACAGTAAGGTGTACGAGTTGTAGTGCAATCCTTTATCAATAAATATAAAGTGTGTTTAGGTGATCTAAAGTGTGGAGAGTGGGTGCTGCATTGTGTTGTTTGTTTAAATTGAGTGTATGTGCGTGTGGATGTGTGTGCTGTGTGCATTTGGTGGTTGTTGTATAGTGTTTATTGTTCGTTGAGCAGCCTGATGGCCTGGGGATAGAAGCTTCTTCTGAGTCTTTCTGTGCTCGCCTTGAGACTCCGTTATCGCTTGCCTGACCGCAGCAGTTCAAAGAGGCAGTTGTTCGGGTGGCTGGAGTCCTTAATGATTCTCTTAGCCTTACCCCTGCACTGCATAGCATCAGAAAGCAGTGTACTGATTGGATGACAATCAGCATCAATTAGAACACCCAGCATTGCATTTCACTGCAAAAATGCTTTTCACATAGATGCACATCGAAAGATAAAACAACACCACTTTCATATTCATTTTAAACAGGTTATTCTTTTCTAAATAGTTATTTTGTATGAAATCAGCCTGGAAATGTCGAAATGGCAGCCAACCATATAAAGAGTTACATGCAGGAACTATATGAGTGATTCCAAACAAACACTGTTCTGTGGAATAATTGCTCTTTCTGTATTTATCTAGTAGGTTTCTTATAATAAGAAACCCCCTTTCATTGTAAATTTTTTTTCTTCTAAACAATTAGGCGTTTAGCTCTATGGCTTTGATAATAACAGTAAGTTTACTGTCATAACTGTGAAGCACTTGTACCTGGGCGCATGTGGGTCGCTGGACAAGGGCAGAAGGTTAAGTTTAGCTCAAATTGTCAAGTGAAAATATTCTAGCATCAGAAAGCAGTATACTGATTGGATGACAATCAGCATCAATTAGAACATCCAGCATGCTTTTCACGTAGATTCACATAAAAAGATAAAACAACACCACTTTCCTATTCATTCTAAACAGGTTATTCTTTTCTAAATAGTTATTTTGTATGAAATCAGCCTGGAAATGTAGAAATGGCAGCCAACCATATAAAGAGTTACATGCAGGAACTATATGAGTGATTCCAAACGAACACTGTTCTATGAAATAATTGCTCTTTCTGTATTTATCTAATAGTTTTCTTATAATAAGAAACCCCCTTTCATTGTAAACAAAAAATGTCTAAACAATTAGGCGTTTAGCTCTATGGCTTTGATAATAACAGTAAGTTTACTGTCATAACTCTAAAGCACTTGTACCTGCGCACATGTGGGTGATGGGACAAGGCCAGAAAGTAAAATGTATGTCAAATTGTTAAGTGAAAAAATTATAGCATCAGAAAGCAGTTTACTTATTGGATGACAATAAACATGAATTAGAACATCCAGCATGCATTTCACTGCAAAAATGCTTTTCACATAGATGCACATCGAAAGATAAAACAACACCACTTTCATATTCATTTTAAACAGGTTATTCTTTTCTAAATAGTTATTTTGTATGAAATCAGCCTGGAAATGTATATGGCAGCCAACCATATCAAATAGTTACATGCAGGATATGAGTGATTCCAAACAAACACTGTTCTGTGGAATAATTGCTCTTTCTGTATTTATCTAGTATGGTTTCTTATAATAAGAAACCCCCTTTCATTGTAAACTTTTTTTTCTAAACAATTAGGCTTTAGCTCAATGGCTTTGATAATAACAGTAAGTTTACTGTCATAACTGTGAAGCACTTTATACCATGGGCGCATGTGGGTCGCTGGACAAGGGCAGAAGGTTATAATTTAGCTCAAATTGTCAAGTGAAAATATAGCATCAGAAAGCAGTGTACTGATTGGATGACAATCAGCATCAATTAGAACACCCAGCATTGCATTTCACTGCAAAAATGCTTTTCACATAGATGCACATCGAAAGATAAAACAACACCACTTTCATATTCATTTTAAACAGGTTATTCTTTTCTAAATAGTTATTTTGTATGAAATCAGCCTGGAAATGTCGAAATGGCAGCCAACCATATCAAAGAGTTACATGCAGGAACTATATGAGTGATTCCAAACAAACACTGTTCTGTGGAATAATTGCTCTTTCTGTATTTATCTAGTAGGTTTCTTATAATAAGAAACCCCCTTTCATTGTAATTTTTTTTTTCTAAACAATTAGGTGTTTAGCTCTATGGCTTTGATAATAACAGTAAGTTTATTGTCATAACTGTGAAGCACTTGTACCTGGGCGCATGTGGGTCGCTGGACAAGGGCAGAAGGTTAAGTTTAGCTCAAATTGTCAAGTGAAAATATTCTAGCATCAGAAAGCGATATACTGATTGGATGACAATCAGCATCAATTAGAACAGGGGTGTCAAACTCATTTTCACAGAGGGCCACATCAGCATTATGGTTGCCCTCAAAGGGCCAAAGACCGTATAAATGTTAATGTAATGTAAAATAAATGTAGCTACTAATTTACATATTGTTAAACATGTTGTTTCTGTATTTATTACTTATTCAAGTTATACATATTGCATATGCATTTGCATAGATGTAAAAATATATGTTAGCTTATGTTATTTTAACAAAGAATTTTAGTTTATCAGAACCCCATATTACTCCATCAATCAATGATCAAACCATTCAAGTAAATAACAAAGAAGAATATCATCAAATACAAGCTATGACATTAAGTTTGTTCAAAACCTTTTTGTCACAGTCAAGAGGGGCAGAACTAACACATGTGAGCTGCAAAGAACACGTGGGACAGATGTAGCAGATGTTACAAAAACAAATGGCTGCACACAACCTTGCAGAGGCCATACATCCAACTAATGGAAGATAGTTTAATTAACTTTAATTAACAGATTGCAGAATGGGTACAGTACAGTACAGCTCAATACACACAATTGTTAAGGGGATGCAGACCAGAGAAAGACTTTCGACTTGTTTACATCAGGGTCCCCCATTTTCAATTCGTAATGAAATTGTTATTATGTGTCTGCATGAACACACAACTGTAACTGTACTAAAAAATAACAAAATAAGGGTTGTCTCAGTTCACAACTATATTGGTCAAGTTTTGGGTGGGACTTGTTTGCGTCCCTACAGCTTCTTATTCAATTGAGCGAGATGCTCGGTTATGTCACACAGCCAGCTTGCATCTGACAGTTGTTACCTATTCCGCCTGGATCTTTTTTGTATTTTGGGCTGTAAAATTGTCAAAGAATGTCTGAGGAGTAAGTGCTTTTGGCTTTTTTCCTTTGTTACTTCATCAATACCTCAGATGTTCAACACACATGTATGTGTAAGAATGTGTAATAACTAAGGCTGTCAAAGCTTTATTAACGCATTAACCCACAATTATTTTAACACTGCTATTTTTTAACCCAAGATTAATGTAAAAAAAAAAAAAAATTTTTTTTTTTTTTTTTAACCAGAGCTCTTGGGGGGCCACATCAAACGACGTGGCGGGCCGCATTTGGCCCGCGGGCCGTGAGTTTGACACCTATGAATTAGAACATCCAGCATGCTTTTCACGTAGATTCACATCAAAAGATAAAACAACACCACTTTCCTATTCATTCTAAACAGGTTATTCTTTTCTAAATAGTTATTTTGTATGAAATCAGCCTGGAAATGTAGAAATGGCAGCCAACCTACATGCAGGAACTATATGAGTGATTCCAAACGAACACTGTTCTATGAAATAATTGCTCTTTCTGTATTTATCTAATAGTTTTCTTATAATAAGAAACCCCCTTTCATTGTAAACAAAAAAATTCTAAACAATTAGGCGTTTAGCTCTATGGCTTTGATAATAACAGTAAGTTTACTGTCATAACTGTGAAGCACTTGTACCTGGGCGCATGTGGGTCGCTGGACAAGGGCAGAAGGTTAAGTTTAGCTCAAATTGTCAAGTGAAAATATTCTAGCATCAGAAAGCAGTATACTGATTGGATGACAATCAGCATCAATTAGAACACCCATGCATTTCACTGTAAAATGCTTTTCATATATGCACATCGAAAGATAAAACAACACCACTTTCATATTAATTTTAAACAGGTTATTCGTTTCTAAATAGTTATTTTGTATGAAATCAGCCTGGCAATGTCTAAATGGCAGCCAACCATATCAAAGAGTTACATGCAGGAACTATATGAGTGATTCCAAACGAACACTGTTCTGTGGAATAATGGCTCTTTCTGTATTTATCTAGTAGCTTTCTTATAATAAGAAACCCCCTTTCATTGTAAACAAAATATGTCTAAACAATTAGGCGTTTAGCTCAATGGCTTTGATAATATCAGTAAGTTTACTGTCATAACTGTGAAGCACTTGTACCTGGGTGCATGTGGGTCATGGGACAAGTCCAAAAAGTAAAATGTATATGTCAAATTGTAAAGTGAAAAAATTATAGCATCAGAAAGCATAGTGCACTTATTGGATGACAATAAACATCAATTAGAACATCCAGCATGCATTTCACTGTAAAAATGTTTTTCACATATGCACATCGAAAGATAAAACAACACCACTTTCATATTCATTCGAAACAGGTTATTCTTTTCTAAATTGTTATATTGTATGAAATCAGCCTGGCAATGTCTAAATGGCAGCCAACCATATCAAAGAGTTACATGCAGGAACTATATGAGTGATTCCAAACGAACACTGTTCTGTGGAATAATTGCTCTTTCTGTATTTATCTAGTAGGTTTCTTATAATAAGAAACCCCCTTTCATTGTAAACAAAAAAATTCTAAACAATTAGGTGTTTAGCTCTATGGCTTTGATAATAACAGTAAGTTTACTGTCATAACTGTGAAGCACTTGTACCTGGGCGCATGTGGGTCGCTGGACAAGGGTAGAAGGTTAAGTTTAGCTCAAATTGTCAAGTGAAAATATTCTAGCATCAGGAAGCAGTATACTGATTGGATGACAATCAGCATCAATTAGAACATCCAGCATGCTTTTCACGTAGATTCACACCAAAATAAAAAACAACACCACTTTCCTATTCATTCTAAACAGGTTATTCTTTTCTAAATAGTTATTTTGTATGAAATCAGCCTGGAAATGTAGAAATGGCAGCCAACCTACATGCAGGAACTATATGAGTGATTCCAAACGAACACTGTTCTATAAAATAATTGCTCTTCCTGTATTTATCTAATAGGTTTCTTATAATAAGAAGCCCCCTTTCATTGTAAACAAAACATTTCTAAACAATTAGGCGTTTAGCTCTATGGCTTTGATAATAACAGTAAGTTTACTGTCATAACTGTGAAGCACTTGTAATTTGGGCGCATGTGGGTCGCTGGACAAGGGCAGAAGGTTAAGTTTAGCTCAAATTGTCAAGTGAAAATATTCTAGCATCAGAAAGCAGTGTACTGATTGGATGACAATCAGCATCAATTAGAACACCCATGCATTTCACTGTAAAATGCTTTTCATATATGCACATCGAAAGATAAAACAACACCACTTTCATATTCATTTTAAACAGGTTATTCTTTTCTAAATAGTTATTTTGTATGAAATCAACCTGGAAATGTCGAAATGGTAGCCAACCATATCAAAGAGTTACATGCAGGAATGAGTGATTCCAAACGAACACTGTTCTGTGGAATAATTGCTCTTTCTGTATTTATCTAGTAGGTTTCTTATAATAAGAAACCCCCTTTCAGTGTAATAAAAAATGTCTAAACAATTAGGCGTTTAGCTCAATGGCTTTGATAATAACAGTACGTTTACTGTCATAACTCTAAAGCACTTGTACCTGGGCACATGTGGGTGATGGGACAAGGCCAGAAAGTAAAATGTATGTCAAATTGTTAAGTGAAAAAATTATAGCATCAGAAAGCAGTGTACTGATTGGATGACAATCAGCATCAATTAGAACATCCAGCATGCATTTCACTGCAAAAATGCTTTTCACATAGATGCACATCGAAAGATAAAACAACACCACTTTCATATTCATTTTAAACAGGTTATTCTTTTCTAAATAGTTATTTTGTATGAAATCAGCCTGGAAATGTATATGGCAGCCAACCATATCAAATAGTTACATGCAGGAACTATGAGTGATTCCAAACGAACACTGTTCTGTGGAATAATTGCTCTTTCTGTATTTATCTATGGTTTCTTATAATTTGAAACCCCCTTTCAATGTACTGTAAACAAATTTTTTCTAAACAATTAGGCTTTAGCTCAATGGCTTTGATAATAACAGTAAGTTTACTGTCATAACTGTGAAGCACTTTATACCTGGGCGCATGTGGGTCGCTGGACAAGGGCAGAAGGTTATAATTTAGCTCAAATTGTCAAGTGAAAATATTATAGTTTCAAGTTTCAAGTTTCTTTAATAGTTGTCATACAGAAGTACAGAATACTTTTATACAAAATGCTTCTTACTGTTACGCTCCAGAGACTGTGCTAGACAAGATAAGTATGAAATAACATAGTATAGCATGTAAATTAGAAGTAAAAAAATGAGGTCACAGTGTTCAGTATAGACATATGTACAATGTTCGATGGAATAGACGTTCGATGGAATAGACGTAACTGAGTTACCATATAATATACAATATACTATGCAGTGTACTAATATACAATACTATATAGTGCAAAGCAGAAATGGGATAAGGTACAATTTAGGTACAATTTACAGTAAGGTGTACGAGTTGTAGTGCAATCCTTTATCAATAAATATAAAGTGTGTTTAGGTGATCTAAAGTGTGGAGAGTGGGTGCTGCATTGTGTTGTTTGTTTAAATTGAGTGTATGTGCGTGTGGATGTGTGTGCTGTGTGCATTTGGTGGTTGTTGTATAGTGTTTATTGTTCGTTGAGCAGCCTGATGGCCTGGGGATAGAAGCTTCTTCTGAGTCTTTCTGTGCTCGCCTTGAGACTCCGTTATCGCTTGCCTGACCGCAGCAGTTCAAAGAGGCAGTTGTTCGGGTGGCTGGAGTCCTTAATGATTCTCTTAGCCTTACCCCTGCACTGCATAGCATCAGAAAGCAGTGTACTGATTGGATGACAATCAGCATCAATTAGAACACCCAGCATTGCATTTCACTGCAAAAATGCTTTTCACATAGATGCACATCGAAAGATAAAACAACACCACTTTCATATTCATTTTAAACAGGTTATTCTTTTCTAAATAGTTATTTTGTATGAAATCAGCCTGGAAATGTCGAAATGGCAGCCAACCATATAAAGAGTTACATGCAGGAACTATATGAGTGATTCCAAACAAACACTGTTCTGTGGAATAATTGCTCTTTCTGTATTTATCTAGTAGGTTTCTTATAATAAGAAACCCCCTTTCATTGTAAATTTTTTTTCTTCTAAACAATTAGGCGTTTAGCTCTATGGCTTTGATAATAACAGTAAGTTTACTGTCATAACTGTGAAGCACTTGTACCTGGGCGCATGTGGGTCGCTGGACAAGGGCAGAAGGTTAAGTTTAGCTCAAATTGTCAAGTGAAAATATTCTAGCATCAGAAAGCAGTATACTGATTGGATGACAATCAGCATCAATTAGAACATCCAGCATGCTTTTCACGTAGATTCACATAAAAAGATAAAACAACACCACTTTCCTATTCATTCTAAACAGGTTATTCTTTTCTAAATAGTTATTTTGTATGAAATCAGCCTGGAAATGTAGAAATGGCAGCCAACCATATAAAGAGTTACATGCAGGAACTATATGAGTGATTCCAAACGAACACTGTTCTATGAAATAATTGCTCTTTCTGTATTTATCTAATAGTTTTCTTATAATAAGAAACCCCCTTTCATTGTAAACAAAAAATGTCTAAACAATTAGGCGTTTAGCTCTATGGCTTTGATAATAACAGTAAGTTTACTGTCATAACTCTAAAGCACTTGTACCTGCGCACATGTGGGTGATGGGACAAGGCCAGAAAGTAAAATGTATGTCAAATTGTTAAGTGAAAAAATTATAGCATCAGAAAGCAGTTTACTTATTGGATGACAATAAACATGAATTAGAACATCCAGCATGCATTTCACTGCAAAAATGCTTTTCACATAGATGCACATCGAAAGATAAAACAACACCACTTTCATATTCATTTTAAACAGGTTATTCTTTTCTAAATAGTTATTTTGTATGAAATCAGCCTGGAAATGTATATGGCAGCCAACCATATCAAATAGTTACATGCAGGATATGAGTGATTCCAAACAAACACTGTTCTGTGGAATAATTGCTCTTTCTGTATTTATCTAGTATGGTTTCTTATAATAAGAAACCCCCTTTCATTGTAAACTTTTTTTTCTAAACAATTAGGCTTTAGCTCAATGGCTTTGATAATAACAGTAAGTTTACTGTCATAACTGTGAAGCACTTTATACCATGGGCGCATGTGGGTCGCTGGACAAGGGCAGAAGGTTATAATTTAGCTCAAATTGTCAAGTGAAAATATAGCATCAGAAAGCAGTGTACTGATTGGATGACAATCAGCATCAATTAGAACACCCAGCATTGCATTTCACTGCAAAAATGCTTTTCACATAGATGCACATCGAAAGATAAAACAACACCACTTTCATATTCATTTTAAACAGGTTATTCTTTTCTAAATAGTTATTTTGTATGAAATCAGCCTGGAAATGTCGAAATGGCAGCCAACCATATCAAAGAGTTACATGCAGGAACTATATGAGTGATTCCAAACAAACACTGTTCTGTGGAATAATTGCTCTTTCTGTATTTATCTAGTAGGTTTCTTATAATAAGAAACCCCCTTTCATTGTAATTTTTTTTTTCTAAACAATTAGGTGTTTAGCTCTATGGCTTTGATAATAACAGTAAGTTTATTGTCATAACTGTGAAGCACTTGTACCTGGGCGCATGTGGGTCGCTGGACAAGGGCAGAAGGTTAAGTTTAGCTCAAATTGTCAAGTGAAAATATTCTAGCATCAGAAAGCGGTATACTGATTGGATGACAATCAGCATCAATTAGAACAGGGGTGTCAAACTCATTTTCACAGAGGGCCACATCAGCATTATGGTTGCCCTCAAAGGGCCAAAGACCGTATAAATGTTAATGTAATGTAAAATAAATGTAGCTACTAATTTACATATTGTTAAACATGTTGTTTCTGTATTTATTACTTATTCAAGTTATACATATTGCATATGCATTTGCATAGATGTAAAAATATATGTTAGCTTATGTTATTTTAACAAAGAATTTTAGTTTATCAGAACCCCATATTACTCCATCAATCAATGATCAAACCATTCAAGTAAATAACAAAGAAGAATATCATCAAATACAAGCTATGACATTAAGTTTGTTCAAAACCTTTTTGTCACAGTCAAGAGGGGCAGAACTAACACATGTGAGCTGCAAAGAACACGTGGGACAGATGTAGCAGATGTTACAAAAACAAATGGCTGCACACAACCTTGCAGAGGCCATACATCCAACTAATGGAAGATAGTTTAATTAACTTTAATTAACAGATTGCAGAATGGGTACAGTACAGTACAGCTCAATACACACAATTGTTAAGGGGATGCAGACCAGAGAAAGACTTTCGACTTGTTTACATCAGGGTCCCCCATTTTCAATTCGTAATGAAATTGTTATTATGTGTCTGCATGAACACACAACTGTAACTGTACTAAAAAATAACAAAATAAGGGTTGTCTCAGTTCACAACTATATTGGTCAAGTTTTGGGTGGGACTTGTTTGCGTCCCTACAGCTTCTTATTCAATTGAGCGAGATGCTCGGTTATGTCACACAGCCAGCTTGCATCTGACAGTTGTTACCTATTCCGCCTGGATCTTTTTTGTATTTTGGGCTGTAAAATTGTCAAAGAATGTCTGAGGAGTAAGTGCTTTTGGCTTTTTTCCTTTGTTACTTCATCAATACCTCAGATGTTCAACACACATGTATGTGTAAGAATGTGTAATAACTAAGGCTGTCAAAGCTTTATTAACGCATTAACCCACAATTATTTTAACACTGCTATTTTTTAACCCAAGATTAATGTAAAAAAAAAAAAAAATTTTTTTTTTTTTTTTTTAACCAGAGCTCTTGGGGGGCCACATCAAACGACGTGGCGGGCCGCATTTGGCCCGCGGGCCGTGAGTTTGACACCTATGAATTAGAACATCCAGCATGCTTTTCACGTAGATTCACATCAAAAGATAAAACAACACCACTTTCCTATTCATTCTAAACAGGTTATTCTTTTCTAAATAGTTATTTTGTATGAAATCAGCCTGGAAATGTAGAAATGGCAGCCAACCTACATGCAGGAACTATATGAGTGATTCCAAACGAACACTGTTCTATGAAATAATTGCTCTTTCTGTATTTATCTAATAGTTTTCTTATAATAAGAAACCCCCTTTCATTGTAAACAAAAAAATTCTAAACAATTAGGCGTTTAGCTCTATGGCTTTGATAATAACAGTAAGTTTACTGTCATAACTGTGAAGCACTTGTACCTGGGCGCATGTGGGTCGCTGGACAAGGGCAGAAGGTTAAGTTTAGCTCAAATTGTCAAGTGAAAATATTCTAGCATCAGAAAGCAGTATACTGATTGGATGACAATCAGCATCAATTAGAACACCCATGCATTTCACTGTAAAATGCTTTTCATATATGCACATCGAAAGATAAAACAACACCACTTTCATATTAATTTTAAACAGGTTATTCGTTTCTAAATAGTTATTTTGTATGAAATCAGCCTGGCAATGTCTAAATGGCAGCCAACCATATCAAAGAGTTACATGCAGGAACTATATGAGTGATTCCAAACGAACACTGTTCTGTGGAATAATGGCTCTTTCTGTATTTATCTAGTAGCTTTCTTATAATAAGAAACCCCCTTTCATTGTAAACAAAATATGTCTAAACAATTAGGCGTTTAGCTCAATGGCTTTGATAATATCAGTAAGTTTACTGTCATAACTGTGAAGCACTTGTACCTGGGTGCATGTGGGTCATGGGACAAGTCCAAAAAGTAAAATGTATATGTCAAATTGTAAAGTGAAAAAATTATAGCATCAGAAAGCATAGTGCACTTATTGGATGACAATAAACATCAATTAGAACATCCAGCATGCATTTCACTGTAAAAATGTTTTTCACATATGCACATCGAAAGATAAAACAACACCACTTTCATATTCATTCGAAACAGGTTATTCTTTTCTAAATTGTTATATTGTATGAAATCAGCCTGGCAATGTCTAAATGGCAGCCAACCATATCAAAGAGTTACATGCAGGAACTATATGAGTGATTCCAAACGAACACTGTTCTGTGGAATAATTGCTCTTTCTGTATTTATCTAGTAGGTTTCTTATAATAAGAAACCCCCTTTCATTGTAAACAAAAAAATTCTAAACAATTAGGTGTTTAGCTCTATGGCTTTGATAATAACAGTAAGTTTACTGTCATAACTGTGAAGCACTTGTACCTGGGCGCATGTGGGTCGCTGGACAAGGGTAGAAGGTTAAGTTTAGCTCAAATTGTCAAGTGAAAATATTCTAGCATCAGGAAGCAGTATACTGATTGGATGACAATCAGCATCAATTAGAACATCCAGCATGCTTTTCACGTAGATTCACACCAAAATAAAAAACAACACCACTTTCCTATTCATTCTAAACAGGTTATTCTTTTCTAAATAGTTATTTTGTATGAAATCAGCCTGGAAATGTAGAAATGGCAGCCAACCTACATGCAGGAACTATATGAGTGATTCCAAACGAACACTGTTCTATAAAATAATTGCTCTTCCTGTATTTATCTAATAGGTTTCTTATAATAAGAAGCCCCCTTTCATTGTAAACAAAAAATTTCTAAACAATTAGGCGTTTAGCTCTATGGCTTTGATAATAACAGTAAGTTTACTGTCATAACTGTGAAGCACTTGTAATTTGGGCGCATGTGGGTCGCTGGACAAGGGCAGAAGGTTAAGTTTAGCTCAAATTGTCAAGTGAAAATATTCTAGCATCAGAAAGCAGTGTACTGATTGGATGACAATCAGCATCAATTAGAACACCCATGCATTTCACTGTAAAATGCTTTTCATATATGCACATCGAAAGATAAAACAACACCACTTTCATATTCATTTTAAACAGGTTATTCTTTTCAAAATAGTTATTTTGTATGAAATCAACCTGGAAATGTCGAAATGGTAGCCAACCATATCAAATAGTTACATGCAGGAATGAGTGATTCCAAACGAACACTGTTCTGTGGAATAATTGCTCTTTCTGTATTTATCTAGTAGGTTTCTTATAATAAGAAACCCCCTTTCAGTGTAATAAAAAATGTCTAAACAATTAGGCGTTTAGCTCAATGGCTTTGATAATAACAGTACGTTTACTGTCATAACTCTAAAGCACTTGTGTATGTGGGTGCATGTGGGTCATGGGACAAGTCCAGAAAGTAAAATGTATGTCAAATTGTTAAGTGAAAAAATTATAGCATCAGAAAGCAGTGCACTTATTGGATGACAATAAACATCAATTAGAACATCCAGCATGCATTTCACTGCAAAAATGCTTTTCACATAGATGCACATCGAAAGATAAAACAACACCACTTTCATATTCATTTTAAACAGGTTATTCTTTTCTAAATAGTTATTTTGTATGAAATCAGCCTGGAAATGTATATGGCAGCCAACCATATAAAATAGTTACATGCAGGAACTATGAGTGATTCCAAACAAACACTGTTCTGTGGAATAATTGCTCTTTCTGTATTTATCTAGTATGGTTTCTTATAATAAGAAACCCCCTTTCATTGTAAACTTTTTTTTTCTAAACAATTAGGCTTTAGCTCAATGGCTTTGATAATAACAGTAAGTTTACTGTCATAACTGTGAAGCACTTTATACCATGGGCGCATGTGGGTCGCTGGACAAGGGCAGAAGGTTATAATTTAGCTCAAATTGTCAAGTGAAAATATAGCATCAGAAAGCAGTGTACTGATTGGATGACAATCAGCATCAATTAGAACACCCAGCATTGCATTTCACTGCAAAAATGCTTTTCACATAGATGCACATCGAAAGATAAAACAACACCACTTTCATATTCATTTTAAACAGGTTATTCTTTTCTAAATAGTTATTTTGTATGAAATCAGCCTGGAAATGTCAAAATGGCAGCCAACCATATCAAAGAGTTACATGCAGGAACTATATGAGTGATTCCAAACAAACACTGTTCTGTGGAATAATTGCTCTTTCTGTATTTATCTAGTAGGTTTCTTATAATAAGAAACCCCCTTTCATTGTAAATTTTTTTTCTTCTAAACAATTAGGCGTTTAGCTCTATGGCTTTGATAATAACAGTAAGTTTACTGTCATAACTGTGAAGCACTTGTACCTGGGCGCATGTGGGTTGCTGGACAAGGGCAGAAGGTTAAGTTTAACTCAAATTGTCAAGTGAAAATATTCTAGCATCAGAAAGCAGTATACTGATTGGATGACAATCAGCATCAATTAGAACATCCAGCATGCTTTTCACGTAGATTCACATAAAAAGATAAAACAACACCACTTTCCTATTCATTCTAAACAGGTTATTCTTTTCTAAATAGTTATTTTGTATGAAATCAGCCTGGAAATGTAAAAATGGCAGCCAACCTACATGCAGGAACTATATGAGTGATTCCAAACAAACACTGTTCTATGAAATAATTGCTCTTTCTGTATTTATCTAATAGTTTTCTTATAATAAGAAACCCCCTTTCATTGTAAACAAAAAATGTCTAAACAATTAGGCGTTTAGCTCTATGGCTTTTGTAACTGAGGGGTACAATTCCCTGACTGTATGGTTAGATATGATACTTACTACCACTACCTCTTGTACTTTAGACTCTGGCCACCCAGTACTAGGTATGAATATGTTGAACACTCCCACCTGATAAACGGATCCAACACAAATGTACCAAATCGAAAGTTTGAGTTTTAATACATAGCAAAAGGTATGTACAACGATCACTTAATTACATTTATGATTTGAAATAGTATGCACTTTTATGGCAAATGAGTATTCGTAGGTAGATCAATATCGAATGTCCAATCTCTGATTGCGCAGGAAGCAAATATACAACCTGGAATATTTAGGGAACAATAGCAATGATACTTGAATGATTATATAGCTGGATACACTAGGGGAAGGTTCCGACTGCTTGTAGGACAGCTGGAGGGGGGGGGGTAGAGTCTGGCTGTATCCCGTCTGGCCGAGGGTATCCTGGGAGAGCCCACAGTCGTGCGACCCAGTGCCCAGCGATCCTCGATCCACAGATGAAAGCAGTTGGACTCTCTGTGGCCGGCGTCCTCCGGTCCACGATGGAGAGACGTGAGGCGACCTCGTCGTGTAGAGCGTCTTCTCACCTGTCGTCCTCTCCGGGGGGGGGTATTTCCAACACACCGCAGTGTTGGCCTTTATCCATAGAATAATCAAAGTACTCAAAGCATAATCCAAGCCGGGGAAGGCTAGCCGTCGTCGGTAGAATAATCCAATATACAGGTCCACTCGCTCTTTGGCCTGGAGCTCCTCGGGTGCAGCTTCACGTGGGGTCAACCACCCTGGATAAGCGTCCAGCTGATGCCCGAAACGATGGGGGTGCTGATTACTATAGAACTCTTACCGCACGAGGCACTACATATGAATAGACTATTATTAGCTTAATAGAATACGTCCAACTCGACGATATAGTGCCAAATATGACTATTCAAATATTAATATACACGATGTCTCAATGCCGATACTGGGCCAAATTGGCCTTACTGCCCACACGTGGTTCGCGGGGAGGCTTTTGCGTCTGTCACTCTGTTGGAGGGTAAGGAACTGGACTAAAAGAAAGCTCTACTTTAATAGCGCAGTATATATACGCACTATGAACAAATAGTACCATTAGTGGTGCGGTAGACATATTCCTACGCGGAACTAGGACTTGTCCATACATGTTGAGCGGTACGATTGAACCTGGTCTGAGGGGTATGGCGACCTGGCACCAAGGTCTCGTCCAATGGTAGAATGGAGACTATTATGGGATGTTCAGTAGACTAGAAGGGATATTCAATGCATATTGTACAAGGAATATACAAGGGATATCAGGGGATATACAAATACAATTAAATATATATATATAAATAAATATATATATTCGGTTTAATCTGATCCTTCAGAACAGCCGCCCCCTAATTGGTCCCAACCCAATTAGTTAAGCAGAGACAGATTAACCGCACTGTCTACCACTCAAGGGTTCGCTGTAAGGGTCAGTCAACTCACAAAGTCATAGGGTCATGGTCATCATCGATTGTGTCTGGGAGTCGGGGCAGTTCTATGAGCCTCGCCACAGGACGGGTGTAAATGCGCCCCTGGACGAGTACTTCAGCTGCTCGGACCTTGCCATCGGCACCGGTGATCACTTTGCTTACGCGGCCAGCTGGCCACATAGCTCTGGGTAGTGACTGGTCAATAATCATGACGACTGTTCCTTCCGTCAAATTGTCTCTCTCTTTTACCCACTTCTGGCGGGTCTGTAGAGACGGTAGGTAGTGCAGTAGGAAACTGCTCCAAAACTTGTCGGCTAATACTTGGCTGTACCTCCACATTCGTCGGCCGTTCGCTTCTTCAGGCCGGTACATTGTCTGGGGTAACGCGGGATCTAGCCGCCCCATCAGGAGGGTGTTGGGGGTGACTGGGTCGACATCTGCTACATCACTGGAGACGTAACCGAGGGGCTTTGAGTTCAATACTCCCTCAATCTCCGTGAGGACTGTCATTAGGACTTCTTCCGCCACAGTCTGGGCCCCAAGTACTGCGTACAGGGCTGTCTTTATAGAACGTACTTCTCGTTCCCAAGTTCCACCGAAGTGGGGTGCGTTTGGGGGGTTGAATTGGAAGTCAATCTGGGCTGGAGCGAGGTGGGTCTTAAGTTCTGGGCCCATAGCTTGGAAGCTCTCCCTCAGCTCTCTTTCTCCGCCTTTGAAGTTTGTCCCGTGATCGGACAATAATGTAGACGGTTTTCCTTTCCGTGATGTGAATCTTCGGAAGGCCATAAGGAATGAGTCTGCGCTCATGGTCGGAAGGAGCTCGATATGTATCGCTCTGGTGGTCATGCATTTGAATACAATACCCCACCGCTTCTCTGTGCCTCTTCCTTTCTTTATGTGCAGCGGGCCAAAACAGTCCATGCCTGTTGAGTGGAATGGCTTGTCGCCGAGTCGGAGGCGACATGGAGGTAGGTCAGCCATCCGTGGTATGCTGGGCTGCGCGCGCCACTTTCGGCAGTCTAGACAGGTTCGCTGGAAGCGTCGCACCGCCTCTCTTCCTTGAAGTATCCAGTAACGACGTCTGATTTCCGCGAAGACTCTCTCTGCTCCTGCGTGGTGTACATCCTCGTCGTATTTCTTTATAATCAGCTCTGTGACCTTGTGTCGGCTGTTCAATACGATCGGGTACTTAATGTCATCCGGTAAATTGGGGGCTCTCCGCAGGCGACCACCCACTCTGATGAGGGTATGTGTGTCACTCTCGGGGGCCAGATTAATCAATCTGCTGTCTGATGGGACGGGCTTTCCTCCCTGTAGACAGTCTAGTTCATCGGGGAACGAGTCTCTCTGGGCTCGTTGCAGTAGAAGCAGTTCTGCTTCCTCGTAGTCAGCTGCTGACATATCAGCGGGGGACTTAATCTCTGGGTGGTGCCGCAGGAATGTCCGTTGCTGCGCACTCTCTATGGTAATGCAATCGTCTATGTTGGGGTCTGCGGAGACAACAGTGCTCAATCCACAGAACATGGGTTTCTTATTCTCAGCCTCCTCGTCACTTGCTTCCCTCGGGGTGGGCGTGGGCCAATCTCCTTCCGGGAGCTTGAGGAATGCTGGTCCGTCACTGTAGATGTTATGACGGGTTAAGTCATCTAGGGACATTCCCCGGGTGATGACGTCAGCTGGGTTGTGTTTTGTATCAACATAGCGCCAGTTTGCTTCTCCGGTTAACTCTCCGGTTAACTCTTGAATCTCAGTGACTCTGACTCCCACGAAGACTTTGTATTTGCATGAATCCGATTTGATCCAGGCGAGTACTGTCGTGGAATCTGACCACAGGATTGTTCTATGCACCGGAATGGTGAGCTCACGTTGGATGAGCGTGGCTAGATGCGCTCCTGCGAGGGCTGCGCAGAGCTCTAGACGTGGGATAGACTGTTGCTTGCGTGGGGCTATTCTCGAGCGGGCGAGGATGAATGCTGTGTAGATCTCTCCCCCCTCTTCTTGGGCCCGCAAGTAGGCTACTGATCCGTAGGCGACCTCGGAGGCGTCACTGAAGACGTGTAAATCCATTTTACATGTCTCTGGCCTCACCGTGGGTGGGAAGTAGCTTCGGCGTATATTAACGCCTGGGAGTGAGTGGAGTTCCATCTCCCACTCTCTCCAGGTGGATGCAAGGTGTGCGGGAATGGGGTCGTCCCAGCCCTGGTCCTTGTCCCACAATGCTCGTACAATCATCTTTGCCCTGGTGGTGTACGGTAGTATACATCCTAACGGGTCATATTGTCGGGCGAGTGTTCTGTACACACTCCGTCTGGTGGTCGGTATTGCCGTCGACCTTCCCTGCTCCGTGGTCAGGGGTTTGTGTCTATAGTGGAGCGAATCTGTTTTGAAGCGCCACACTAGTCCTAGTGTCATCTCTTGGGCTTCTCCTGGGATTGTGGCCATCCAGGTCTCGCTGCTCGCTGCCTTGTCCTCGGAGGAGAGGCTGCGCAGTACGTGCGGATCGCTGCTGGCCCACTGCCTGAGATCAAAGCCGCCTTTGATCAGAGAGGCGCGGAGTTTATGTAGGAGAGCCTCGGCTTCTTCCTGGGTCGAAACGCTTTGTAGACAGTTATCTACGTAGAAGCTGTTCTTCACACTGTGTCGGACCTCTTCGTCCGCTGCTGGGTCCTCTGCGACATGTCTCTGTAGTGCAAATGTAGCACAGCATGGGCTGCATGTAGTTCCGAAAGGGAGGACTTCCCATTGGTAGATGGCTGGGTGCTCATCTCCTGGCCTCTCTCTCCATAGGAACCGCAACAGGGGCTTGTCCTCCTCTACTAATCTCACCTGCAGGAACATCCCTTTGATATCCCCGCTGATAGCCACCTTGTCCTGGCGGAAGCGGAGTAGTACGCCTAGTAGGGAGGGGCCGAGTGTAGGACCGGGCAATAGCTCTTTATTCAGATTTTGGGATCCGATCTGGTAGCTGCAGTTAAACACGATGCGGTCTTTGCCGTTGTGATGAACCTTGTGGTGGGGCACGTACCACGATTCAGTCGTCTGGTCGGCCTCTTTAATGTCAATCTTTGTGACGTGTCCCGCTGTGATGAGCTTCTCAATCTCAGCGCGGTATACACTTTCTTGGGCGGGGTCCTTGGCTAAGCGCCGCTCTGTGTTTAGTAGGTACCGCTCTGTGGCGTCTTTCTTTGCGTGAAAGGTAGGCATCCCTTCCCGCCGCAGGAGTGGCGTGGCGTATCTCAACACGCCGCTGACTGGGACTCTCTTTGTTCCCGTCTCGAGGAGGTTAATGGCGTAGATGTCGTCTTTAGAGCGAATGTCTTTCCTTTCGTTCTTAAAGGGCATTTGTTCTAAGGTCCATAGCCTCTCTACATGCTGCAGGAGTGCGGTGTCTCCCTCTGTGACTCGGGAGTGGAGACAGCTAGTGGCTGTGGTTCGGTTGAGAGATTTGGCGAGTGGGCCTTGGAGAGTCCATCCTAGGCGGGTCTCGACTGCTGCAGGACAGCCTCTGGGTCCGGTATGAACCCGGTCTATCGGGACAATGAGGTCTGCATGGTCGGAGCCTATCAACAGTGTCGGGGTAGCACCGTCTATGAGTGGGATCGGTAGCTTGCGTAGATGTACATATTTCTCCATCAGCTTGGCTACGGGGTATGTGTACCGCGAGAGTCCTATTTCTTGGCTGGTGAAAGCGTCTGTAATCCTGTACCGTCGCTCGGGCTGGCCGCTTGCTGCGATAGAGAATGAGACATTCTCGCCCTTTATCGTTTTCAAATCTCTTCTTATTGTCCGAATTGTCATTTGGTTTTCGCTCCCCCGCAGCCCTAGCTGGGCCGCAGCGGACGCGAGCAGAAGGGTCTTCTCTGACCCGTCATCAAGGACGGCGTAAGTGTCCATGACTTTATTCTGGTAGCTCAATGTCACACGGACTACCTTTAAGAGCACTCTGGCTCCGCTGCTGCTGGCGGGGTCGATGTACATGACGCTTGCTTTGCTGCTGGATGGTGCGGGTGGAGGCCGCCGTCTGTTACTGTCGTGGAGTATGTCCAGATGGGCTCCATCGCACCGACTGCACTTTTTCTTTAAGCGGCATTCGGCTGCCATGTGTGATCGCGCACAGCGAAAACAGCGTCTGTTGGACTTTATCCATTGACTCGCTTCCTCCGCATTCATCTTGGGGAATGAGTCACATTGTGACAGCCAGTGTTCTTTCTCACAGTAGGGGCACACTATCTTCCACTTCTCCTTTCTTGAGGGGGTACTGTGGCTCCTACTGCTTGGCACTGACTCCGATTGGTGCATGACAGTCACCGATCTTCTTCCATCATTTAGTCTCCTGGTTCCTTCTCTGGAGCCAGGGGTGCTCCGTCCGAATGTATCTAGCCGTAAGCTGCTGACTTCTCTCGCCAGGAAGTCGGCTAGATCGAGGAGGTTCGGTTCGGGGCCATTAGGGTCTCGGTGGTCTCTCTGCCGCCTAAAGCGCTCCTGTCGGGCGGGCGGTAGCTTCTCCAAGATCCTCTCTACATTTGAGTTGGCGTATAGTTCATGCCTACCCTTTTCCCTCTGCGCTCCCAGCATCCCTACCAGGGACTGCACTCTGATGGACAGGTCGTCCAGTGCTCGATTGTCTGTTGCTGGGGGTAGGCGGTCGATGTGCCTGATCTCCTGGATCACGTAATCCCATATACGTCCATATCTCTGGTCCAACGCTACCAGCGCTGCGGTGTATGGGGTCGTGGAAGTGGCGTAGGCGAGCGCTATGTTGTGCGCGCGGGGTACCTTTAAATGCTTCAGTAGTATCGCGTATTTATGGCGTTCATCAATGACATCCACCAACATTGTCTCCAGACACATGCGGAGCTCCGTATACTGGGCCCGGTTCTCCTGGGTGAAGTCTGGTACCATCGGTGTGCCAATGTATGACGCGGATTGTTGATACATCGGCGAGCGTTGGGGGAGAGGCCTCCTAGGCGAGTCTCCTCCTGCTCCTTGGCGTGGGCTGGTACCGGCTGTGTACCATGGCCCGCTGGTCCAGGTGCTGTTCCTCGGTGCGGGTCGTGCGTCGTGCTCACCCGTGAATAGCGTCGGGGGTCTGTAGCGCAGCTCCGCGGGGGTATAGCCTGGGCTGTACTGGACCTCCTGGTCCGGTAGAGTACTGTGCTGTCGTCGGGCGTGGTTCTCCTCCTCTTCCTCTTCGTCTTCCGTTAGGTCATCCAGGGCTTGTAGTCTCTGATTTAGCCTCTCCGCAGTGTATGCTGCTCCTTCCCGGTGGCTGGGTCTCGCTTGGACCGGTTGGGGAAGGGGGTCTGCGGGGGGTATAAACCTCGTCTGTTGGTCAAGTTCAGGGTCGCTTACTCGGCTAGGGGATGCCGCCCTGGAGTGATGTCTAGACGAGTTCCTGGAGCCTCTGGTGGAGGGAGGGGGTGTTGTCCTTCTGATCAGCTGTTCTATTAGTTGCGCTTGTGCTCTGTCGCGCTCGGCTTCGCGCTTGGTGAGATCCGATTCTCTCTGGGCACCGGTGGCGGCGCGCTGGGCGTCGGCCCGGTCTCTTGCCATATTCTCTTCCATCTGAATGCGTCTTATTTCCAGGCGTATGTGCTCTTCTTCGCTCCGTTGCTGTATCTGCAATCGATCGCGTTCACCCTGGAGTCTATCGCGTTCAGTAGAGGCTTTCAGACTGACGAGGAATGCCTGCTGTAGTGTCCTCTCTGCCTCGCTGGGAGAAGACGGTTGTATAGGGGAGCCGTCCCTTGGGGTACTCCATGCGGAGTCTTGGAGCTCTATCTCCACGGTGCTCTCCTCATCTTCTTCCGTGCCGAGTTCTCTCTCGGTAGTGTTGTCTTCCTCCCGGGACTCGTCGGGGACTACTTCTTCGGTATTGGCGGGGTGTAAAGTCATGTCTGGTTCCCCCTGGTCCCCACCGTGAGCTGGGTCAGTTACGTTAGAACCCATAGGGGCCTCTATGGTCGGGGTAGCCTGGTCGTTAGGGTTAGACATAATTTTACTTTCTAGTTTTACAGCGTTTACTGTTGGTAGAAGACTAGGTTGTTGACTGACAGCGTAAGCCTCTAGGTACTGAGGGAGCTGTCGTTTGCGCCGCGGGCGTTGTTGGTTAGGAGGATCGTTTCGTGGAGTGTTCATCATAGGCCATTTTAATATTAATAACACTATATTAATATTACACTGATTACGATCCGGCTCGAAGGACCAATTGTAACTGAGGGGTACAATTCCCTGACTGTATGGTTAGATATGATACTTACTACCACTACCTCTTGTACTTTAGACTCTGGCCACCCAGTACTAGGTATGAATATGTTGAACACTCCCACCTGATAAACGGATCCAACACAAATGTACCAAATCGAAAGTTTGAGTTTTAATACATAGCAAAAGGTATGTACAACGATCACTTAATTACATTTATGATTTGAAATAGTATGCACTTTTATGGCAAATGAGTATTCGTAGGTAGATCAATATCGAATGTCCAATCTCTGATTGCGCAGGAAGCAAATATACAACCTGGAATATTTAGGGAACAATAGCAATGATACTTGAATGATTATATAGCTGGATACACTAGGGGAAGGTTCCGACTGCTTGTAGGACAGCTGGAGGGGGGGGGGGTAGAGTCTGGCTGTATCCCGTCTGGCCGAGGGTATCCTGGGAGAGCCCACAGTCGTGCGACCCAGTGCCCAGCGATCCTCGATCCACAGATGAAAGCAGTTGGACTCTCTGTGGCCGGCGTCCTCCGGTCCACGATGGAGAGACGTGAGGCGACCTCGTCGTGTAGAGCGTCTTCTCACCTGTCGTCCTCTCCGGGGGGGGTATTTCCAACACACCGCAGTGTTGGCCTTTATCCATAGAATAATCAAAGTACTCAAAGCATAATCCAAGCCGGGGAAGGCTAGCCGTCGTCGGTAGAATAATCCAATATACAGGTCCACTCGCTCTTTGGCCTGGAGCTCCTCGGGTGCAGCTTCACGTGGGGTCAACCACCCTGGATAAGCGTCCAGCTGATGCCCGAAACGATGGGGGTGCTGATTACTATAGAACTCTTACCGCACGAGGCACTACATATGAATAGACTATTATTAGCTTAATAGAATACGTCCAACTCGACGATATAGTGCCAAATATGACTATTCAAATATTAATATACACGATGTCTCAATGCCGATACTGGGCCAAATTGGCCTTACTGCCCACACGTGGTTCGCGGGGAGGCTTTTGCGTCTGTCACTCTGTTGGAGGGTAAGGAACTGGACTAAAAGAAAGCTCTACTTTAATAGCGCAGTATATATACGCACTATGAACAAATAGTACCATTAGTGGTGCGGTAGACATATTCCTACGCGGAACTAGGACTTGTCCATACATGTTGAGCGGTACGATTGAACCTGGTCTGAGGGGTATGGCGACCTGGCACCAAGGTCTCGTCCAATGGTAGAATGGAGACTATTATGGGATGTTCAGTAGACTAGAAGGGATATTCAATGCATATTGTACAAGGAATATACAAGGGATATCAGGGGATATACAAATACAATTAAATATATATATATAAATAAATATATATATTCGGTTTAATCTGATCCTTCAGAACAGGTTTGATAATAACAGTAAGTTTACAGTCATAACTGTGAAGCACTTGTACCTGGGCGCATGTGGGTCGCTGGACAAGGGCAGAAGGTTAAGTTTAGCTCAAATTGTCAAGTGAAAATATTCTAGCATCAGAAAGCAGTATACTGATTGGATGACAATCAGCATCAATTAGAACACCCATGCATTTCACTGTAAAATGCTTTTCATATAGATGCACATCGAAAGATAAAACAACACCACTTTCATATTCATTTTAAACAGGTTATTCATTTCTAAATAGTTATTTTGTATGAAATCAGCCTGGCAATGTCTAAATGGCAGCCAACCATATCAAAGAGTTACATGCAGGAACTATATGAGTGATTCCAAACGAACACTGTTCTGTGGAATAATGGCTCTTTCTGTATTTATCTAGTAGCTTTCTTATAATAAGAAACCCCCTTTCATTGTAAACAAAATATGTCTAAACAATTAGGCGTTTAGCTCAATGGCTTTGATAATAACAGTAAGTTTACTGTCATAACTGTGAAGCACTTTATACCATGGGCGCATGTGGGTCGCTGGACAAGGGCAGAAGGTTATAATTTAGCTCAAATTGTCAAGTGAAAATATAGCATCAGAAAGCAGTGTACTGATTGGATGACAATCAGCATCAATTAGAACACCCAGCATTGCATTTCACTGCAAAAATGCTTTTCACATAGATGCACATCGAAAGATAAAACAACACCACTTTCATATTCATTTTAAACAGGTTATTCTTTTCTAAATAGTTATTTTGTATGAAATCAGCCTGGAAATGTCGAAATGGCAGCCAACCATATCAAAGAGTTACATGCAGGAACTATATGAGTGATTCCAAACGAACACTGTTCTGTGGAATAATTGCTCTTTCTGTATTTATCTATAGGTCTCTTATAATAAGAAACCCCCTTTCATTGTAAAAAAAAATCTCTGAACAATTAGGCGTTTAGCTCAATGGCTTTGATAATAACAGTAAGTTTACTGTCATAACTCTAAAGCACTTGTACCTGGGCACATGTGGGTGATGGGACAAGGCCAGAAAGTAAAATGTATGTCAAATTGTTAAGTGAAAAAATTATAGCATCAGAAAGCAATTTACTTATTGGATGACAATAAACATCAATTAGAACATCCAGCATGCATTTCACTGCAAAACTGCTTTTCACATAGATGCACATCGAAAGATAAAACAACACCACTTTCATATTCATTTTAAACAGGTTATTCTTTTCTAAATAGTTATTTTGTATGAAATCAGCCTGGAAATGTATATGGCAGCCAACCATATCAAATAGTTACATGCAGGAACTATGAGTGATTCCAAACGAACACTGTTCTGTGGAATAATTGCTCTTTCTGTATTTATCTATGGTTTCTTATAATTTGAAACCCCCTTTCATTGTAAACACATTTTTTCTAAACAATTAGGCTTTAGCTCAATGGCTTTGATAATAACAGTACGTTTACTGTCATAACTGTGAAGCACTTTATACCTGGGCGCATGTGGGTCGCTGGACAAGGGCAGAAGGTTATAATTTAGCTCAAATTGTCAAGTGAAAATATTATAGTTTCAAGTTTCAAGTTTCTTTAATAGTTGTCATACAGAAGTACAGAATACTTTTATACAAAATGCTTCTTACTGTTACGCTCCAGAGACTGTGCTAGACAAGATAAGTATGAAATAACATAGTATAGCATGTAAATTAGAAGTAAAAAAAATGAGGTCACAGTGTTCAGTATAGACATATGTACAATGTTCGATGGAATAGACGTTCGATGGAATAGACGTAACTGAGTTACCATATAATATACAATATACTATGCAGTGTACTAATATACAATACTATATAGTGCAAAGCAGAAATGGGATAAGGTACAATTTAGGTACAATTTACAGTAAGGTGTACGAGTTGTAGTGCAATCCTTTATCAATAAATATAAAGTGTGTTTAGGTGATCTAAAGTGTGGAGAGTGGGTGCTGCATTGTGTTGTTTGTTTAAATTGAGTGTATGTGCGTGTGGATGTGTGTGCTGTGTGCATTTGGTGGTTGTTGTATAGTGTTTATTGTTCGTTGAGCAGCCTGATGGCCTGGGGATAGAAGCTTCTTCTGAGTCTTTCTGTGCTCGCCTTGAGACTCCGGTATCGCTTGCCTGACCGCAGCAGTTCAAAGAGGCAGTTGTTCGGGTGGCTGGAGTCCTTAATGATTCTCTTAGCCTTACCCCTGCACCGCATAGCATCAGAAAGCAGTGTACTGATTGGATGACAATCAGCATCAATTAGAACACCCAGCATTGCATTTCACTGCAAAAATGCTTTTCACATAGATGCACATCGAAAGATAAAACAACACCACTTTCATATTCATTTTAAACAGGTTATTCTTTTCTAAATAGTTATTTTGTATGAAATCAGCCTGGAAATGTCGAAATGGTAGCCAACCATATCAAAGAGTTACATGCAGGAACTATATGAGTGATTCCAAACAAACACTGTTCTGTGGAATAATTGCTCTTTCTGTATTTATCTAGTAGGTTTCTTATAATAAGAAACCCCCTTTCATTGTAATTTATTTTTTCTAAACAATCAGGTGTTTAGCTCTATGGCTTTGATAATAACAGTACGTTTATTGTCATAACTGTGAAGCACTTGTACCTGGGCGCATGTGGGTCGCTGGACAAGGGCAGAAGGTTAAGTTTAGCTCAAATTGTCAAGTGAAAATATTCTAGCATCAGAAAGCAGTATACTGATTGGATGACAATCAGCATCAATTAGAACATCCAGCATGCTTTTCACGTAGATTCACATCAAAAGATAAAACAACACCACTTTCCTATTCATTCTAAACAGGTTATTCTTTTCTAAATAGTTATTTTGTATGAAATCAGCCTGGAAATGTAGAAATGGCAGCCAACCTACATGCAGGAACTATATGAGTGATTCCAAACGAACACTGTTCTATGAAATAATTGCTCTTTCTGTATTTATCTAATAGTTTTCTTATAATAAGAAACCCCCTTTCATTGTAAACAAAAAAATTCTAAACAATTAGGCGTTTAGCTCTATGGCTTTGATAATAACAGTAAGTTTACTGTCATAACTGTGAAGCACTTGTACCTGGGCGCATGTGGGTCGCTGGACAAGGGCAGACGGTTAAGTTTAGCTCAAATTGTCAAGTGAAAATATTCTAGCATCAGAAAGCAGTATACTGATTGGATGACAATCAGCATCAATTAGAACACCCATGCATTTCACTGTAAAATGCTTTTCATATATGCACATCGAAAGATAAAACAACACCACTTTCATATTCATTTTAAACAGGTTATTCGTTTCTAAATAGTTATTTTGTATGAAATCAGCCTGGTAATCTCTAAATGGCAGCCAACCATATCAAAGAGTTACATGCAGGAACTATATGAGTGATTCCAAACGAACACTGTTCTGTGGAATAATGGCTCTTTCTGTATTTATCTAGTAGCTTTCTTATAATAAGAAACCCCCTTTCATTGTAAACAAAATATGTCTAAACAAGTGAAAATATAGCATCAGAAAGCAGTGTACTGATTGGATGACAATCAGCATCAATTAGAACACCCAGCATTGCATTTCACTGCAAAAATGCTTTTCACATAGATGCACATCGAAAGATAAAACAACACCACTTTCATATTCATTTTAAACAGGTTATTCTTTTCTAAATAGTTATTTTGTATGAAATCAGCCTGGAAATGTCGAAATGGCAGCCAACCATATCAAAGAGTTACATGCAGGAATATGAGTGATTCCAAACGAACACTGTTCTGTGGAATAATTGCTCTTTCTGTATTTATCTAGTAGGTTTCTTATAATAAGAAACCCCCTTTTATTGTAAAAAAAATTCTCTGAACAATTAGGCGTTTAGCTCAATGGCTTTGATAATAACAGTAAGTTTACTGTCATAACTCTAAAGCACTTGTACCTGGGCACATGTGGGTGATGGGACAAGGCCAGAAAGTAAAATGTATATGTCAAATTGTTAAGTGAAAAAATTATAGCATCAGAAAGCAGTTTACTTATTGGATGACAATAAACATCAATTAGAACATCCATGCATTTCACTGCAAAAATGCTTTTCACATAGATGCACATCGAAAGATAAAACAACACCACTTTCATATTCATTTTAAACAGGTTATTCTTTTCTAAATAGTTATTTTGTATGAAATCAGCCTGGAAATGTATATGGCAGCCAACCATATCAAATAGTTACATGCAGGAACTATGAGTGATTCCAAACAAACACTGTTCTGTGGAATAATTGCTCTTTCTGTATTTATCTAGTATGGTTTCTTATAATAAGAAACCCCCTTTCATTGTAAACTTTTTTTTCCTAAACAATTAGGCTTTAGCTCAATGGCTTTGATAATAACAGTACGTTTACTGTCATAACTGTGAAGCACTTTATACCATGGGCGCATGTGGGTCGCTGGACAAGGGCAGAAGGTTATAATTTAGCTCAAATTGTCAAGTGAAAATATAGCATCAGAAAGCAGTGTACTGATTGGATGACAATCAGCATCAATTAGAACACCCAGCATTGCATTTCACTGCAAAAATGCTTTTCACATAGATGCACATCGAAAGATAAAACAACACCACTTTCATATTCATTTTAAACAGGTTATTCTTTTCTAAATAGTTATTTTGTATGAAATCAGCCTGGAAATGTCGAAATGGCAGCCAACCATATCAAAGAGTTACATGCAGGAATATGAGTGATTCCAAACGAACACTGTTCTGTGGAATAATTGCTCTTTCTGTATTTATCTAGTAGGTTTCTTATAATAAGAAACCCCCTTTTATTGTAAAAAAAATTCTCTGAACAATTAGGCGTTTAGCTCAATGGCTTTGATAATAACAGTAAGTTTACTGTCATAACTCTAAAGCACTTGTACCTGGGCACATGTGGGTGATGGGACAAGGCCAGAAAGTAAAATGTATATGTCAAATTGTTAAGTGAAAAAATTATAGCATCAGAAAGCAGTTTACTTATTGGATGACAATAAACATCAATTAGAACATCCATGCATTTCACTGCAAAAATGCTTTTCACATAGATGCACATCGAAAGATAAAACAACACCACTTTCATATTCATTTTAAACAGGTTATTCTTTTCTAAATAGTTATTTTGTATGAAATCAGCCTGGAAATGTATATGGCAGCCAACCATATCAAATAGTTACATGCAGGAACTATGAGTGATTCCAAACAAACACTGTTCTGTGGAATAATTGCTCTTTCTGTATTTATCTAGTATGGTTTCTTATAATAAGAAACCCCCTTTCATTGTAAACTTTTTTTTCCTAAACAATTAGGCTTTAGCTCAATGGCTTTGATAATAACAGTACGTTTACTGTCATAACTGTGAAGCACTTTATACCATGGGCGCATGTGGGTCGCTGGACAAGGGCAGAAGGTTATAATTTAGCTCAAATTGTCAAGTGAAAATATAGCATCAGAAAGCAGTGTACTGATTGGATGACAATCAGCAACAATTAGAACACCCAGCATTGCATTTCACTGCAAAAATGCTTTTCACATAGATGCACATCGAAAGATAAAACAACACCACTTTCATATTCATTTTAAACAGGTTATTCTTTTCTAAATAGTTATTTTGTATGAAATCAGCCTGGAAATGTCGAAATGGCAGCCAACCATATCAAAGAGTTACATGCAGGAACTATATGAGTGATTCCAAACGAACACTGTTCTGTGGAATAATTGCTCTTTCTGTATTTATCTAGTAGGTTTCTTATAATAAGAAACCCCCTTTCATTGTAAAAAAAATTCTCTGAACAATTAGGCGTTTAGCTCAATGGCTTTGATAATAACAGTAAGTTTACTGTCATAACTCTAAAGCACTTGTACCTGGGCACATGTGGGTGATGGGACAAGGCCAGAAAGTAAAATGTATGTCAAATTGTTAAGTGAAAAAATTATAGCATCAGAAAGCAGTTTACTTATTGGATGACAATAAACATCAATTAGAACATCCATGCATTTCACTGCAAAAATGCTTTTCACATAGATGCACATCGAAAGATAAAACAACACCACTTTCATATTCATTTTAAACAGGTTATTCTTTTCTAAATAGTTATTTTGTATGAAATCAGCCTGGAAATGTATATGGCAGCCAACCATATCAAATAGTTACATGCAGGAACTATGAGTGATTCCAAACAAACATTGTTCTGTGGAATAATTGCTCTTTCTGTATTTATCTAGTATGGTTTCTTATAATAAGAAACCCCCTTTCATTGTAAACTTTTTTTTCCTAAACAATTAGGCTTTAGCTCAATGGCTTTGATAATAACAGTACGTTTACTGTCATAACTGTGAAGCACTTTATACCATGGGCGCATGTGGGTCGCTGGACAAGGGCAGAAGGTTATAATTTAGCTCAAATTGTCAAGTGAAAATATAGCATCAGAAAGCAGTGTACTGATTGGATGACAATCAGCATCAATTAGAACACCCAGCATTGCATTTCACTGCAAAAATGCTTTTCACATAGATGCACATCGAAAGATAAAACAACACCACTTTCATATTCATTTTAAACAGGTTATTCTTTTCTAAATAGTTATTTTGTATGAAATCAGCCTGGACATGTCGAAATGGCAGCCAACCATATCAAAGAGTTACATGCAGGAATATGAGTGATTCCAAACGAACACTGTTCTGTGGAATAATTGCTCTTTCTGTATTTATCTAGTAGGTTTCTTATAATAAGAAACCCCCTTTTATTGTAAAAAAAATTCTCTGAACAATTAGGCGTTTAGCTCAATGGCTTTGATAATAACAGTAAGTTTACTGTCATAACTCTAAAGCACTTGTACCTGGGCACATGTGGGTGATGGGACAAGGCCAGAAAGTAAAATGTATATGTCAAATTGTTAAGTGAAAAAATTATAGCATCAGAAAGCAGTTTACTTATTGGATGACAATAAACATCAATTAGAACATCCATGCATTTCACTGCAAAAATGCTTTTCACATAGATGCACATCGAAAGATAAAACAACACCACTTTCATATTCATTTTAAACAGGTTATTCTTTTCTAAATAGTTATTTTGTATGAAATCAGCCTGGAAATGTATATGGCAGCCAACCATATCAAATAGTTACATGCAGGAACTATGAGTGATTCCAAACGAACACTGTTCTGTGGAATAATTGCTCTTTCTGTATTTATCTATGGTTTCTTATAATTTGAAACCCCCTTTCATTGTAAACAAATTTTTTCTAAACAATTAGGCTTTAGCTCAATGGCTTTGATAATAACAGTAAGTTTACTGTCATAACTGTGAAGCACTTTATACCTGGGCGCATGTGGGTCGCTGGACAAGGGCAGAAGGTTATAATTTAGCTCAAATTGTCAAGTGAAAATATAGCATCAGAAAGCAGTGTACTGATTGGATGACAATCAGCAACAATTAGAACACCCAGCATTGCATTTCACTGCAAAAATGCTTTTCACATAGATGCACATCGAAAGATAAAACAACACCACTTTCATATTCATTTTAAACAGGTTATTCTTTTCTAAATAGTTATTTTGTATGAAATCAGCCTGGAAATGTCGAAATGGCAGCCAACCATATCAAAGAGTTACATGCAGGAACTATATGAGTGATTCCAAACGAACACTGTTCTGTGGAATAATTGCTCTTTCTGTATTTATCTAGTAGGTTTCTTATAATAAGAAACCCCCTTTCATTGTAAAAAAAATTCTCTGAACAATTAGGCGTTTAGCTCAATGGCTTTGATAATAACAGTAAGTTTACTGTCATAACTCTAAAGCACTTGTACCTGGGCACATGTGGGTGATGGGACAAGGCCAGAAAGTAAAATGTATGTCAAATTGTTAAGTGAAAAAATTATAGCATCAGAAAGCAGTTTACTTATTGGATGACAATAAACATCAATTAGAACATCCATGCATTTCACTGCAAAAATGCTTTTCACATAGATGCACATCGAAAGATAAAACAACACCACTTTCATATTCATTTTAAACAGGTTATTCTTTTCTAAATAGTTATTTTGTATGAAATCAGCCTGGAAATGTATATGGCAGCCAACCATATCAAATAGTTACATGCAGGAACTATGAGTGATTCCAAACAAACATTGTTCTGTGGAATAATTGCTCTTTCTGTATTTATCTAGTATGGTTTCTTATAATAAGAAACCCCCTTTCATTGTAAACTTTTTTTTCCTAAACAATTAGGCTTTAGCTCAATGGCTTTGATAATAACAGTACGTTTACTGTCATAACTGTGAAGCACTTTATACCATGGGCGCATGTGGGTCGCTGGACAAGGGCAGAAGGTTATAATTTAGCTCAAATTGTCAAGTGAAAATATAGCATCAGAAAGCAGTGTACTGATTGGATGACAATCAGCATCAATTAGAACACCCAGCATTGCATTTCACTGCAAAAATGCTTTTCACATAGATGCACATCGAAAGATAAAACAACACCACTTTCATATTCATTTTAAACAGGTTATTCTTTTCTAAATAGTTATTTTGTATGAAATCAGCCTGGAAATGTCGAAATGGCAGCCAACCATATCAAAGAGTTACATGCAGGAACTATGAGTGATTCCAAACAAACACTGTTCTGTGGAATAATTGCTCTTTCTGTATTTATCTAGTATGGTTTCTTATAATAAGAAACCCCCTTTCATTGTAAACTTTTTTTTCCTAAACAATTAGGCTTTAGCTCAATGGCTTTGATAATAACAGTACGTTTACTGTCATAACTGTGAAGCACTTTATACCATGGGCGCATGTGGGTCGCTGGACAAGGGCAGAAGGTTATAATTTAGCTCAAATTGTCAAGTGAAAATATAGCATCAGAAAGCAGTGTACTGATTGGATGACAATCAGCATCAATTAGAACACCCAGCATTGCATTTCACTGCAAAAATGCTTTTCACATAGATGCACATCGAAAGATAAAACAACACCACTTTCATATTCATTTTAAACAGGTTATTCTTTTCTAAATAGTTATTTTGTATGAAATCAGCCTGGAAATGTCGAAATGGCAGCCAACCATATCAAAGAGTTACATGCAGGAACTATATGAGTGATTCCAAACGAACACTGTTCTGTGGAATAATTGCTCTTTCTGTATTTATCTTGTAGGTTTCTTATAATAAGAAACCCCCTTTCATTGTAAAAAAAATTCTCTGAACAATTAGGCGTTTAGCTCAATGGCTTTGATAATAACAGTAAGTTTACTGTCATAGCTCTAAAGCACTTATACCTGGGCACATGTGGGTGATGGGACAAGGCCAGAAAGTAAAATGTATATGTCAAATTGTTAAGTGAAAAAATTATAGCATCAGAAAGCAGTGTACTGATTGGATGACAATCAGCATCAATTAGAACATCCAGCATGCATTTCACTGCAAAAATGCTTTTCACATAGATGCACATCGAAAGATAAAACAACACCACTTTCATATTCATTTTAAACAGGTTATTCTTTTCTAAATAGTTATTTTGTATGAAATCAGCCTGGAAATGTATATGGCTTTGATAATAACAGTAGGTTTACTGTCATAACTGTGAAGCACTTGTACCTGGGCGCATGTGGGTCACTGGACAAGGGCAGAAGGTTAAGTTTAGCTCAAATTGTCAAGTGAAAATATTCTAGCATCAGAAAGCAGTATACTGATTGGATGACAATCAGCATCAATTAGAACATCCAGCATGCTTTTCTTTTTTTAAAACTTTGGCCATTCCCCTGGCTCTTTTATACGTTTATCGCATTTATTCTGGTCAAGGATGACCGACAGAAACAGGCTGAAAGGGTTCAGATGGGGGGGAAGACACTCTGGGAAAGGCACGGCTGCAGTCCGGGATTCGAACTCGCTAAACCCCAGATCCGTGACGAGCACGGTTGTCCCCGGCGCCGAAATGGCATTTGCGGTACGTGGTGAGCTACTGGAGCTCCCCTCCAGCATGCTTTTCACGTAGATTCACATCAAAAGATAAAACAACACCACTTTCCTATTCATTCTAAACAGGTTATTCTTTTCTAAATAGTTATTTTGGATGAAATCAGCCTGGAAATGTAGAAATGGCAGCCAATCTACATGCAGGAACTATATATGAGTGATTCCAAACGAACACTGTTCTATGAAATAATTGCTCTTTCTGTATTTATCTAATAGTTTTCTTATAATAAGAAACCCCCTTTCATTGTAAACAAAATATGTCTAAACAATTAGGCGTTTAGCTCAATGGCTTTGATAATAACAGTAAGTTTACTGTCATAACTGTGAAGCACTTTATACCATGGGCGCATGTGGGTCGCTGGACAAGGGCAGAAGGTTATAATTTAGCTCAAATTGTCAAGTGAAAATATAGCATCAGAAAGCAGTGTACTGATTGGATGACAATCAGCATCAATTAGAACACCCAGCATTGTATTTCACTGCAAAAATGCTTTTCACATAGATGCACATCGAAAGATAAAACAACACCACTTTCATATTCATTTTAAACAGGTTATTCTTTTCTAAATAGTTACTTTGTATGAAATCAGCCTGGAAATGTCGAAATGGCAGCCAACCATATCAAAGAGTTACATGCAGGAACTATATGAGTGATTCCAAACGAACA
This sequence comes from Notolepis coatsorum, assembly GCF_963971535.1. Taxonomy (NCBI): domain Eukaryota; kingdom Metazoa; phylum Chordata; class Actinopteri; order Aulopiformes; family Paralepididae; genus Notolepis; species Notolepis coatsorum. Next base: position 88,497,519 of record NC_140183.1, read on the forward strand.
CTGTTCTGTGGAATAATTGCTCTTTCTGTATTTATCTAGTAGGTTTCTTATAATAAGAAACCCCCTTTCATTGTAAAAGAAAATTCTCTGAACAATTAGGCGTTTAGCTCAATGGCTTTGATAATAACAGTAAGTTTACTGTCATAACTCTAAAGCACTTGTACCTGGGCACATGTGGGTGATGGGACAAGGCCAGAAAGTAAAATGTATGTCAAATTGTTAAGTGAAAAAATTATAGCATCAGAAAGCAGTTTACTTATTGGATGACAATAAACATCAATTTGAACATCCAGCATGCATTTCACTGCAAAAATGCTTTTCACATAGATGCACATCGAAAGATAAAACAACACCACTTTCATATTCATTTTAAACAGGTTATTCTTTTCTAAATAGTTATTTTGTATGAAATCAGCCTGGAAATGTATATGGCAGCCAACCATATCAAATAGTTACATGCAGGAACTATGAGTGATTCCAAACGAACACTGTTCTGTGGAATAATTGCTCTTTCTGTATTTATCTATGGTTTCTTATAATTTGAAACCCCCTTTCATTGTAAACAAATTTTTTCTAAACAATTAGGCTTTAGCTCAATGGCTTTGATAATAACAGTAAGTTTACTGTCATAACTGTGAAGCACTTTATACCTGGGCGCCTGTGGGTCGCTGGACAAGGGCAGAAGGTTATAATTTAGCTCAAATTGTCAAGTGAAAATATTATAGTTTCAAGTTTCAAGTTTCTTTAATAATAATAATAATAATAATGACTTGGATTTATATAGCGCTCTTCACTGACCCAGAGCGCTTCACAGAGTCCATTATTCATTCATACACAGTCATACCGGTGGTGGTAAGCTACAATTGCAGCCAGAGCTGCCCTGAGGCAGACTCACGGAAGCGTGGCGAATAATCAACGCCTACGGCCCCTCCGACCACCACCAACATTCATTCACATGCATACACATTCATACGAGGCAAGTAGGTTAAGTGTCTTGCCCAAGTTGTCATACAGAAGTACAGAATACTTTTATACAAAATGCTTCTTACTGGTACGCTCCAGAGACTGTGCTAGACAAGATAAGTATGAAATAACATAGTATAGCATGTAAATTGGAAGTAAAAAAATGAGGTCACAGTGTTCAGTATAGACATATGTACAATGTTCGATGGAATAGACGTTCGATGGAATAGACGTAACTGAGTTACCATATAATATACAATATACTATGCAGTGTACTAATATACAATACTATATAGTGCAAAGCAGAAATGGGATAAGGTACAATTTAGGTATAATTTACAGTAAGGTGTACGAGTTGTAGTGCAATCCTTTATCAATAAATATAAAGTGTGTTTAGGTGATCTAAAGTGTGGAGAGTGGGTGCTGCATTGTGTTGTTTGTTTAAATTGAGTGTATGTGCGTGTGGATGTGTGTGCTGTGTGCATTTGGTGGTTGTTGTATAGTGTTTATTGTTCGTTGAGCAGCCTGATGGCCTGGGGATAGAAGCTTCTTCTGAGTCTTTCTGTGCTCGCCTTGAGACTCCGGTATCGCTTGCCTGACCGCAGCAGTTCAAAGAGGCAGTTGTTCGGGTGGCTGGAGTCCTTAATGATTCTCTTAGCCTTACCCCTGCACTGCATAGCATCAGAAAGCAGTGTACTGATTGGATGACAATCAGCATCAATTAGAACACCCAGCATTGCATTTCACTGCAAAAATGCTTTTCACATAGATGCACATCGAAAGATAAAACAACACCACTTTCATATTCATTTTAAACAGGTTATTCTTTTCTAAATAGTTATTTTGTATGAAATCAGCCTGGAAATGTCGAAATGGCAGCCAACCATATCAAAGAGTTACATGCAGGAACTATATGAGTGATTCCAAACGAACACTGTTCTGTGGAATAATTGCTCTTTCTGTATTTATCTAGTAGGTTTCTTATAATAAGAAACCCCCTTTCATTGTAAAAAAAATTCTCTGAACAATTAGGCGTTTAGCTCAATGGCTTTGATAATAACAGTAAGTTTACTGTCATAACTCTAAAGCACTTGTACCTGGGCACATGTGGGTGATGGGACAAGGCCAGAAAGTAAAATGTATGTCAAATTGTTAAGTGAAAAAATTATAGCATCAGAAAGCAGTTTACTTATTGGATGACAATAAACATCAATTAGAAGATCCAGCATGCATTTCACTGCAAAAATGCTTTTCACATAGATGCACATCGAAAGATAAAACAACACCACTTTCATATTCATTTTAAACAGGTTATTCTTTTCTAAATAGTTATTTTGTATGAAATCAGCCTGGAAATGTATATGGCAGCCAACCATATCAAATAGTTACATGCAGGAACTATGAGTGATTCCAAACGAACACTGTTCTGTGGAATAATTGCTCTTTCTGTATTTATCTATGGTTTCTTATAATTTGAAACCCCCTTTCATTGTAAACAAATTTTTTCTAAACAATTAGGCTTTAGCTCAATGGCTTTGATAATAACAGTAAGTTTACTGTCATAACTCTAAAGCACTTGTACCTGGGCACATGTGGGTGATGGGACAAGGCCAGAAAGTAAAATGTATGTCAAATTGTTAAGTGAAAAAATTATAGCATCAGAAAGCAGTTTACTTATTGGATGACAATAAACATCAATTAGAACATCCATGCATTTCACTGCAAAAATGCTTTTCACATAGATGCACATCGAAAGATAAAACAACACCACTTTCATATTCATTTTAAACAGGTTATTCTTTTCTAAATAGTTATTTTGTATGAAATCAGCCTGGAAATGTATATGGCAGCCAACCATATCAAATAGTTACATGCAGGAACTATGAGTGATTCCAAACAAACACTGTTCTGTGGAATAATTGCTCTTTCTGTATTTATCTAGTATGGTTTCTTATAATAAGAAACCCCCTTTCATTGTAAACTTTTTTTTCCTAAACAATTAGGCTTTAGCTCAATGGCTTTGATAATAACAGTACGTTTACTGTCATAACTGTGAAGCACTTTATACCATGGGCGCATGTGGGTCGCTGGACAAGGGCAGAAGGTTATAATTTAGCTCAAATTGTCAAGTGAAAATATAGCATCAGAAAGCAGTGTACTGATTGGATGACAATCAGCATCAATTAGAACACCCAGCATTGCATTTCACTGCAAAAATGCTTTTCACATAGATGCACATCGAAAGATAAAACAACACCACTTTCATATTCATTTTAAACAGGTTATTCTTTTCTAAATAGTTATTTTGTATGAAATCAGCCTGGAAATGTCGAAATGGCAGCCAACCATATCAAAGAGTTACATGCAGGAACTATATGAGTGATTCCAAACGAACACTGTTCTGTGGAATAATTGCTCTTTCTGTATTTATCTAGTAGGTTTCTTATAATAAGAAACCCCCTTTCATTGTAAAAAAAATTCTCTGAACAATTAGGCGTTTAGCTCAATGGCTTTGATAATAACAGTAAGTTTACTGTCATAACTCTAAAGCACTTATACCTGGGCACATGTGGGTGATGGGACAAGGCCAGAAAGTAAAATGTATATGTCAAATTGTTAAGTGAAAAAATTATAGCATCAGAAAGCAGTGTACTGATTGGATGACAATCAGCATCAATTAGAACATCCAGCATGCATTTCACTGCAAAAATGCTTTTCACATAGATGCACATCGAAAGATAAAACAACACCACTTTCATATTCATTTTAAACAGGTTATTCTTTTCTAAATAGTTATTTTGTATGAAATCAGCCTGGAAATGTATATGGCTTTGATAATAACAGTAGGTTTACTGTCATAACTGTGAAGCACTTGTACCTGGGCGCATGTGGGTCACTGGACAAGGGCAGAAGGTTAAGTTTAGCTCAAATTGTCAAGTGAAAATATTCTAGCATCAGAAAGCAGTATACTGATTGGATGACAATCAGCATCAATTAGAACATCCAGCATGCTTTTCTTTTTTTAAAACTTTGGCCATTCCCCTGGCTCTTTTATACGTTTATCGCATTTATTCTGGTCAAGGATGACCGACAGAAACAGGCTGAAAGGGTTCAGATGGGGGGGAAGACACTCTGGGAAAGGCACGGCTGCAGTCCGGGATTCGAACTCGCTAAACCCCAGATCCATGACGAGCACGGTTGTCCCCGGCGCCGAAATGGCACTTGCGGTACGTGGTGAGCTACTGGAGCTCCCCTCCAGCATGCTTTTCACGTAGATTCACATCAAAAGATAAAACAACACCACTTTCCTATTCATTCTAAACAGGTTATTCTTTTCTAAATAGTTATTTTGGATGAAATCAGCCTGGAAATGTAGAAATGGCAGCCAACCTACATGCAGGAACTATATATGAGTGATTCCAAACGAACACTGTTCTATGAAATAATTGCTCTTTCTGTATTTATCTAATAGTTTTCTTATAATAATAAACCCCCTTTCATTGTAAACAAAATATGTCTAAACAATTAGGCGTTTAGCTCAATGGCTTTGATAATAACAGTAAGTTTACTGTCATAACTGTGAAGCACTTTATACCATGGGCGCATGTGGGTCGCTGGACAAGGGCAGAAGGTTATAATTTAGCTCAAATTGTCAAGTGAAAATATAGCATCAGAAAGCAGTGTACTGATTGGATGACAATCAGCATCAATTAGAACACCCAGCATTGTATTTCACTGCAAAAATGCTTTTCACATAGATGCACATCGAAAGATAAAACAACACCACTTTCATATTCATTTTAAACAGGTTATTATTTTCTAAATAGTTACTTTGTATGAAATCAGCCTGGAAATGTCGAAATGGCAGCCAACCATATCAAAGAGTTACATGCAGGAACTATATGAGTGATTCCAAACGAACACTGTTCTGTGGAATAATTGCTCTTTCTGTATTTATCTAGTAGGTTTCTTATAATAAGAAACCCCCTTTCATTGTAAAAAAAATTCTCTGAACAATTAGGCGTTTAGCTCAATGGCTTTGATAATAACAGTAAGTTTACTGTCATAACTCTAAAGCACTTGTACCTGGGCACATGTGGGTGATGGGACAAGGCCAGAAAGTAAAATGTATGTCAAATTGTTAAGTGAAAAAATTATAGCATCAGAAAGCAGTTTACTTATTGGATGACAATAAACATCAATTAGAACATCCAGCATGCATTTCACTGCAAAAATGCTTTTCACATAGATGCACATCGAAAGATAAAACAACACCACTTTCATATTCATTTTAAACAGGTTATTCTTTTCTAAATAGTTATTTTGTATGAAATCAGCCTGGAAATGTATATGGCAGCCAACCATATCAAATAGTTACATGCAGGAACTATGAGTGATTCCAAACGAACACTGTTCTGTGGAATAATTGCTCTTTCTGTATTTATCTATGGTTTCTTATAATTTGAAACCCCCTTTCATTGTAAACAAATTTTTTCTAAACAATTAGGCTTTAGCTCAATGGCTTTGATAATAACAGTAAGTTTACTGTCATAACTGTGAAGCACTTTATACCTGGGCGCATGTGGGTCGCTGGACAAGGGCAGAAGGTTATAATTTAGCTCAAATTGTCAAGTGAAAATATAGCATCAGAAAGCAGTGTACTGATTGGATGACAATCAGCATCAATTAGAACACCCAGCATTGCATTTCACTGCAAAAATGCTTTTCACATAGATGCACATCGAAAGATAAAACAACACCACTTTCATATTCATTTTAAACAGGTTATTCTTTTCTAAATAGTTACTTTGTATGAAATCAGCCTGGAAATGTCGAAATGGCAGCCAACCATATCAAAGAGTTACATGCAGGAACTATATGAGTGATTCCAAACGAACACTGTTCTGTGGAATAATTGGTCTTTCTGTATTTATCTAGTAGGTTTCTTATAATAAGAAACCCCCTTTCATTGTAAAAGAAAATTCTCTGAACAATTAGGCGTTTAGCTCAATGGCTTTGATAATAACAGTAAGTTTACTGTCATAACTCTAAAGCACTTGTACCTGGGCACATGTGGGTGATGGGACAAGGCCAGAAAGTAAAATGTATGTCAAATTGTTAAGTGAAAAAATTATAGCATCAGAAAGCAGTTTACTTATTGGATGACAATAAACATCAATTTTAACATCCAGCATGCATTTCACTGCAAAAATGCTTTTCACATAGATGCACATCGAAAGATAAAACAACACCACTTTCATATTCATTTTAAACAGGTTATTCTTTTCTAAATAGTTATTTTGTATGAAATCAGCCTGGAAATGTATATGGCAGCCAACCATATCAAATAGTTACATGCAGGAACTATGAGTGATTCCAAACGAACACTGTTCTGTGGAATAATTGCTCTTTCTGTATTTATCTATGGTTTCTTATAATTTGAAACCCCCTTTCATTGTAAACAAATTTTTTCTAAACAATTAGGCTTTAGCTCAATGGCTTTGATAATAACAGTAAGTTTACTGTCATAACTGTGAAGCACTTTATACCTGGGCGCATGTGGGTCGCTGGACAAGGGCAGAAGGTTATAATTTAGCTCAAATTGTCAAGTGAAAATATTATAGTTTCAAGTTTTAAGTTTCTTTAATAATAATAATAATAATAATAATAATGACTTGGATTTATATAGCGCTCTTCACTGACCCAGAGCGCTTCACAGAGTCCATTATTCATTCATACACAGTCATACCGGTGGTGGTAAGCTACAATTGCAGCCAGAGCTGCCCTGAGGCAGACTCACGGAAGCGTGGCGAATAATCAACGCCTACGGCCCCTCCGACCACCACCAACATTCATTCACATGCATACACATTCATACGAGGCAAGTAGGTTAAGTGTCTTGCCCAAGTTGTCATACAGAAGTACAGAATACTTTTATACAAAATGCTTCTTACTGGTACGCTCCAGAGACTGTGCTAGACAAGATAAGTATGAAATAACATAGTATAGCATGTAAATTGGAAGTAAAAAAATTAGGTCACAGTGTTCAGTATAGACATATGTACAATGTTCGATGGAATAGACGTTCGATGGAATAGACGTAACTGAGTTACCATATAATATACAATATACTATGCAGTGTACTAATATACAATACTATATAGTGCAAAGCAGAAATGGGATAAGGTACAATTTAGGTACAATTTACAGTAAGGTGTACGAGTTGTAGTGCAATCCTTTATCAATAAATATAAAGTGTGTTTAGGTGATCTAAAGTGTGGAGAGTGGGTGCTGCATTGTGTTGTTTGTTTAAATTGAGTGTATGTGCGTGTGGATGTGTGTGCTGTGTGCATTTGGTGGTTGTTGTATAGTGTTTATTGTTCGTTGAGCAGCCTGATGGCCTGGGGATAGAAGCTTCTTCTGAGTCTTTCTGTGCTCGCCTTGAGACTCCGGTATCGCTTGCCTGACCGCAGCAGTTCAAAGAGGCAGTTGTTCGGGTGGCTGGAGTCCTTAATGATTCTCTTAGCCTTACCCCTGCACTGCATAGCATCAGAAAGCAGTGTACTGATTGGATGACAATCAGCATCAATTAGAACACCCAGCATTGCATTTCACTGCAAAAATGCTTTTCACATAGATGCACATCGAAAGATAAAACAACACCACTTTCATATTCATTTTAAACAGGTTATTCTTTTCTAAATAGTTATTTTGTATGAAATCAGCCTGGAAATGTCGAAATGGCAGCCAACCATATCAAAGAGTTACATGCAGGAACTATATGAGTGATTCCAAACGAACACTGTTCTGTGGAATAATTGCTCTTTCTGTATTTATCTAGTAGGTTTCTTATAATAAGAAACCCCCTTTCATTGTAAAAAAAATTCTCTGAACAATTAGGCGTTTAGCTCAATGGCTTTGATAATAACAGTAAGTTTACTGTCATAACTCTAAAGCACTTGTACCTGGGCACATGTGGGTGATGGGACAAGGCCAGAAAGTAAAATGTATGTCAAATTGTTAAGTGAAAAAATTATAGCATCAGAAAGCAGTTTACTTATTGGATGACAATAAACATCAATTAGAACATCCAGCATGCATTTCACTGCAAAAATGCTTTTCACATAGATGCACATCGAAAGATAAAACAACACCACTTTCATATTCATTTTAAACAGGTTATTCTTTTCTAAATAGTTATTTTGTATGAAATCAGCCTGGAAATGTATATGGCAGCCAACCATATCAAATAGTTACATGCAGGAACTATGAGTGATTCCAAACGAACACTGTTCTGTGGAATAATTGCTCTTTCTGTATTTATCTATGGTTTCTTATAATTTGAAACCCCCTTTCATTGTAAACAAATTTTTTCTAAACAATTAGGCTTTAGCTCAATGGCTTTGATAATAACAGTAAGTTTACTGTCATAACTGTGAAGCACTTTATACCTGGGCGCATGTGGGTCGCTGGACAAGGGCAGAAGGTTATAATTTAGCTCAAATTGTCAAGTGAAAATATAGCATCAGAAAGCAGTGTACTGATTGGATGACAATCAGCATCAATTAGAACACCCAGCATTGCATTTCACTGCAAAAATGCTTTTCACATAGATGCACATCGAAAGATAAAACAACACCACTTTCATATTCATTTTAAACAGGTTATTCTTTTCTAAATAGTTATTTTGTATGAAATCAGCCTGGAAATGTCGAAATGGCAGCCAACCATATCAAAGAGTTACATGCAGGAACTATATGAGTGATTCCAAACGAACACTGTTCTGTGGAATAATTGCTCTTTCTGTATTTATCTAGTAGGTTTCTTATAATAAGAAACCCCCTTTCATTGTAAAAAAAATTCTCTGAACAATTAGGCGTTTAGCTCAATGGCTTTGATAATAACAGTAAGTTTACTGTCATAACTCTAAAGCACTTATACCTGGGCACATGTGGGTGATGGGACAAGGCCAGAAAGTAAAATGTATATGTCAAATTGTTAAGTGAAAAAATTATAGCATCAGAAAGCAGTGTACTGATTGGATGACAATCAGCATCAATTAGAACATCCAGCATGCATTTCACTGCAAAAATGCTTTTCACATAGATGCACATCGAAAGATAAAACAACACCACTTTCATATTCATTTTAAACAGGTTATTCTTTTCTAAATAGTTATTTTGTATGAAATCAGCCTGGAAATGTATATGGCTTTGATAATAACAGTAAGTTTACTGTCATAACTGTGAAGCACTTGTACCTGGGCGCATGTGGGTCGCTGGACAAGGGCAGAAGGTTAAGTTTAGCTCAAATTGTCAAGTGAAAATATTCTAGCATCAGAAAGCAGTATACTGATTGGATGACAATCAGCATCAATTAGAACATCCAGCATGCTTTTCTTTTTTTAAAACTTTGGCCATTCCCCTGGCTCTTTTATACGTTTATCGCATTTATTCTGGTCAAGGATGACCGACAGAAACAGGCTGAAAGGGTTCAGATGGGGGGGAAGACACTCTGGGAAAGGCACGGCTGCAGTCCGGGATTCGAACTCGCTAAACCCCAGATCCGTGACGAGCACGGTTGTCCCCGGCGCCGAAATGGCACTCGCGGTACGTGGTGAGCTACTGGAGCTCCCCTCCAGCATGCTTTTCACGTAGATTCACATCAAAAGATAAAACAACACCACTTTCCTATTCATTCTAAACAGGTTATTCTTTTCTAAATAGTTATTTTGGATGAAATCAGCCTGGAAATGTAGAAATGGCAGCCAACCTACATGCAGGAACTATATATGAGTGATTCCAAACGAACACTGTTCTATGAAATAATTGCTCTTTCTGTATTTATCTAATAGTTTTCTTATAATAAGAAACCCCCTTTCATTGTAAACAAAATATGTCTAAACAATTAGGCGTTTAGCTCAATGGCTTTGATAATAACAGTAAGTTTACTGTCATAACTGTGAAGCACTTTATACCATGGGCGCATGTGGGTCGCTGGACAAGGGCAGAAGGTTATAATTTAGCTCAAATTGTCAAGTGAAAATATAGCATCAGAAAGCAGTGTACTGATTGGATGACAATCAGCATCAATTAGAACACCCAGCATTGCATTTCACTGCAAAAATGCTTTTCACATAGATGCACATCGAAAGATAAAACAACACCACTTTCATATTCATTTTAAACAGGTTATTCTTTTCTAAATAGTTATTTTGTATGAAATCAGCCTGGAAATGTCGAAATGGCAGCCAACCATATCAAAGAGTTACATGCAGGAACTATATGAGTGATTCCAAACGAACACTGTTCTGTGGAATAATTGCTCTTTCTGTATTTATCTAGTAGGTTTCTTATAATAAGAAACCCCCTTTCATTGTAAAAAAAATTCTCTGAACAATTAGGCGTTTAGCTCAATGGCTTTGATAATAACAGTAAGTTTACTGTCATAACTCTAAAGCACTTGTACCTGGGCACATGTGGGTGATGGGACAAGGCCAGAAAGTAAAATGTATGTCAAATTGTTAAGTGAAAAAATTATAGCATCAGAAAGCAGTTTACTTATTGGATGACAATAAACATCAATTAGAACATCCAGCATGCATTTAACTGCAAAAATGCTTTTCACATAGATGCACATCGAAAGATAAAACAACACCACTTTCATATTCATTTTAAACAGGTTATTCTTTTCTAAATAGTTATTTTGTATGAAATCAGCCTGGAAATGTATATGGCAGCCAACCATATCAAATAGTTACATGCAGGAACTGAGTGATTCCAAACGAACACTGTTCTGTGGAATAATTGCTCTTTCTGTATTTATCTATGGTTTCTTATAATTTGAAACCCCCTTTCATTGTAAACACATTTTTTCTAAACAATTAGGCTTTAGCTCAATGGCTTTGATTATAACAGTAAGTTTACTGTCATAACTGTGAAGCACTTTATACCTGGGCGTATGTGGGTCGCTGGACAAGGGCAGAAGGTTATAATTTAGCTCAAATTGTCAACTGAAAATATTATAGTTTCAAGTTTCAAGTTTCTTTAATAGTTGTCATACAGAAGTACAGAATACTTTTATACAAAATGCTTCTTACTGTTACGCTCCAGAGACTGTGCTAGACAAGATAAGTATGAAATAACATAGTATAGCATGTAAATTAGAAGTAAAAAAATGAGGTCACAGTGTTCAGTATAGACATATGTACAATGTTCGATGGAATAGACGTTCGATGGAATAGACGTAACTGAGTTACCATATAATATACAATATACTATGCAGTGTACTAATATACAATACTATATAGTGCAAAGCAGAAATGGGATAAGGTACAATTTAGGTACAATTTACAGTAAGGTGTATGAGTTGTAGTGCAATCCTTTATCAATAAATATAAAGTGTGTTTAGGTGATCTAAAGTGTGGAGAGTGGGTGCTGCATTGTGTTGTTTGTTTAAATTGAGTGTATGTGCGTGTGGATGTGTGTGCTGTGTGCATTTGGTGGTTGTTGTATAGTGTTTATTGTTCGTTGAGCAGCCTGATGGCCTGGGGATAGAAGCTTCTTCTGAGTCTTTCTGTGCTCGCCTTGAGACTCCGTTATCGCTTGCCTGACCGCAGCAGTTCAAAGAGGCAGTTGTTCGGGTGGCTGGAGTCCTTAATGATTCTCTTAGCCTTACCCCTGCACTGCATAGCATCAGAAAGCAGTGTACTGATTGGATGACAATCAGCATCAATTAGAACACCCAGCATTGCATTTCACTGTAAAAATGCTTTTCACATAGATGCACATCGAAAGATAAAACAACACCACTTTCATATTCATTTTAAACAGGTTATTCTTTTCTAAATAGTTATTTTGTATGAAATCAGCCTGGAAATGTATATGGCAGCCAACCATATCAAATAGTTACATGCAGGAACTATGAGTGATTCCAAACAAACACTGTTCTGTGGAATAATTGCTCTTTCTGTATTTATCTAGTATGGTTTCTTATAATAAGAAACCCCCTTTCATTGTAAACTTTTTTTTCTAAACAATTAGGCTTTAGCTCAATGGCTTTGATAATAACAGTAAGTTTACTGTCATAACTGTGAAGCACTTTATACCATGGGCGCATGTGGGTCGCTGGACAAGGGCAGAAGGTTATAATTTAGCTCAAATTGTCAAGTGAAAATATAGCATCAGAAAGCAGTGTACTGATTGGATGACAATCAGCATCAATTAGAACACCCAGCATTGCATATCACTGCAAAATGCTTTTCACATAGATGCACATCGAAAGATAAAACAACACCACTTTCATATTCATTTTAAACAGGTTATTCTTTTCTAAATAGTTATTTTGTATGAAATCAGCCTGGAAATGTCGAAATGGCAGCCAACCATATCAAAGAGTTACATGCAGGAACTATATGAGTGATTCCAAACGAACACTGTTCAGTGGAATAATTGCTCTTTCTGTATTTATCTAGTAGGTTTCTTATAATAAGAAACCCCCTTTCATTGTAAAAAAAATTCTCTGAACAATTAGGCGTTTAGCTCAATGGCTTTGATAATAACAGTAAGTTTACTGTCATAACTCTAAAGCACTTGTACCTGGGCACATGTGGGTGATGGGACAAGGCCAGAAAGTAAAATGTATGTCAAATTGTTAAGTGAAAAAATTATAGCATCAGAAAGCAGTTTACTTATTGGATGACAATAAACATCAATTAGAACATCCAGCATGCATTTCACTGCAAAAATGCTTTTCACATAGATGCACATCGAAAGATAAAACAACACCACTTTCATATTCATTTTAAACAGGTTATTCTTTTCTAAATAGTTATTTTGTATGAAATCAGCCTGGAAATGTATATGGCAGCCAACCATATCAAATAGTTACATGCAGGAACTGAGTGATTCCAAACGAACACTGTTCTGTGGAATAATTGCTCTTTCTGCATTTATCTATGGTTTCTTATAATTTGAAACCCCCTTTCATTGTAAACAAATTTTTTCTAAACAATTAGGCTTTAGCTCAATGGCTTTGATTATAACAGTAAGTTTACTGTCATAACTGTGAAGCACTTTATACCTGGGCGTATGTGGGTCGCTGGACAAGGGCAGAAGGTTATAATTTAGCTCAAATTGTCAACTGAAAATATTATAGTTTCAAGTTTCAAGTTTCTTTAATAGTTGTCATACAGAAGTACAGAATACTTTTATACAAAATGCTTCTTACTGTTACGCTCCAGAGACTGTGCTAGACAAGATAAGTATGAAATAACATAGTATAGCATGTAAATTAGAAGTAAAAAAATGAGGTCACAGTGTTCAGTATAGACATATGTACAATGTTCGATGGAATAGACGTTCGATGGAATAGACGTAACTGAGTTACCATATAATATACAATATACTATGCAGTGTACTAATATACAATACTATATAGTGCAAAGCAGAAATGGGATAAGGTACAATTTAGGTACAATTTACAGTAAGGTGTACGAGTTGTAGTGCAATCCTTTATCAATAAATATAAAGTGTGTTTAGGTGATCTAAAGTGTGGAGAGTGGGTGCTGCATTGTGTTGTTTGTTTAAATTGAGTGTATGTGCGTGTGGATGTGTGTGCTGTGTGCATTTGGTGGTTGTTGTATAGTGTTTATTGTTCGTTGAGCAGCCTGATGGCCTGGGGATAGAAGCTTCTTCTGAGTCTTTCTGTGCTCGCCTTGAGACTCCGGTATCGCTTGCCTGACCGCAGCAGTTCAAAGAGGCAGTTGTTCGGGTGGCTGGAGTCCTTAATGATTCTCTTAGCCTTACCCCTGCACCGCATAGCATCAGAAAGCAGTGTACTGATTGGATGACAATCAGCATCAATTAGAACACCCAGCATTGCATTTCACTGCAAAAATGCTTTTCACATAGATGCACATCGAAAGATAAAACAACACCACTTTCATATTCATTTTAAACAGGTTATTCTTTTCTAAATAGTTATTTTGTATGAAATCAGCCTGGAAATGTCGAAATGGCAGCCAACCATATAAAGAGTTACATGCAGGAACTATATGAGTGATTCCAAACAAACACTGTTCTGTGGAATAATTGCTCTTTCTGTATTTATCTAGTAGGTTTTTTATAATAAGAAACCCCCTTTCATTGTAAATTTTTTTTCTTCTAAACAATTAGGCGTTTAGCTCTATGGCTTTGATAATAACAGTAAGTTTACTGTCATAACTGTGAAGCACTTGTACCTGGGCGCATGTGGGTCGCTGGACAAGGGCAGAAGGTTAAGTTTAGCTCAAATTGTCAAGTGAAAATATTCTAGCATCAGAAAGCAGTATACTGATTGGATGACAATCAGCATCAATTAGAACATCCAGCATGCTTTTCACGTAGATTCACATAAAAAGATAAAACAACACCACTTTCCTATTCATTCTAAACAGGTTATTCTTTTCTAAATAGTTATTTTGTATGAAATCAGCCTGGAAATGTAGAAATGGCAGCCAACCTGCAGGAACTATATGAGTGATTCCAAACGAACACTGTTCTATGAAATAATTGCTCTTTCTGTATTTATCTAATAGTTTTCTTATAATAAGAAACCCCCTTTCATTGTAAACAAAAAATGTCTAAACAATTAGGCGTTTAGCTCTATGGCTTTGATAATAACAGTAAGTTTACTGTCATAACTCTAAAGCACTTGTACCTGGGCACATGTGGGTGATGGGACAAGGCCAGAAAGTAAAATGTATGTCAAATTGTTAAGTGAAAAAATTATAGCATCAGAAAGCAGTTTACTTATTGGATGACAATAAACATCAATTAGAACATCCAGCATGCATTTCACTGCAAAAATGCTTTTCACATAGATGCACATCGAAAGATAAAACAACACCACTTTCATATTCATTTTAAACAGGTTATTCTTTTCTAAATAGTTATTTTGTATGAAATCAGCCTGGAAATGTATATGGCAGCCAACCATATCAAATAGTTACATGCAGGATATGAGTGATTCCAAACAAACACTGTTCTGTGGAATAATTACTCTTTCTGTATTTATCTAGTATGGTTTCTTATAATAAGAAACCCCCTTTCATTGTAAACTTTTTTTTTCTAAACAATTAGGCTTTAGCTCAATGGCTTTGATAATAACAGTAAGTTTACTGTCATAACTATGAAGCACTTTATACCATGGGCGCATGTGGGTCGCTGGACAAGGGCAGAAGGTTATAATTTAGCTCAAATTGTCAAGTGAAAATATAGCATCAGAAAGCAGTGTACTGATTGGATGACAATCAGCATCAATTAGAACACCCAGCATTGCATTTCACTGCAAAAATGCTTTTCACATAGATGCACATCGAAAGATAAAACAACACCACTTTCATATTCATTTTAAACAGGTTATTCTTTTCTAAATAGTTATTTTGTATGAAATCAGCCTGGAAATGTCAAAATGGCAGCCAACCATATCAAAGAGTTACATGCAGGAACTATATGAGTGATTCCAAACAAACACTGTTCTGTGGAATAATTGCTCTTTCTGTATTTATCTAGTAGGTTTCTTATAATAAGAAACCCCCTTTCATTGTAATTTTTTTTTTTCTAAACAATTAGTTGTTTAGCTCTATGGCTTTGATAATAACAGTACGTTTATTGTCATAACTGTGAAGCACTTGTACCTGGGCGCATGTGGGTCGCTGGACAAGGGCAGAAGGTTAAGTTTAGCTCAAATTGTCAAGTGAAAATATTCTAGCATCAGAAAGCAGTATACTGATTGGATGACAATTAGCATCAATTAGAACATCCAGCATGCTTTTCACGTAGATTCACATAAAAAGATAAAACAACACCACTTTCCTATTCATTCTAAACAGGTTATTCTTTTCTAAATAGTTATTTTGTATGAAATCAGCCTGGAAATGTAGAAATGGCAGCCAACCTGCAGGAACTATATGAGTGATTCCAAACGAACACTGTTCTATGAAATAATTGCTCTTTCTGTATTTATCTAATAGTTTTCTTATAATAAGAAACCCCCTTTCATTGTAAACAAAAAATGTCTAAACAATTAGGCGTTTAGCTCTATGGCTTTGATAATAACAGTAAGTTTACTGTCATAACTCTAAAGCACTTGTACCTGGGCACATGTGGGTGATGGGACAAGGCCAGAAAGTAAAATGTATGTCAAATTGTTAAGTGAAAAAATTATAGCATCAGAAAGCAGTTTACTTATTGGATGACAATAAACATCAATTAGAACATCCAGCATGCATTTCACTGCAAAAATGCTTTTCACATAGATGCACATCGAAAGATAAAACAACACCACTTTCATATTCATTTTAAACAGGTTATTCTTTTCTAAATAGTTATTTTGTATGAAATCAGCCTGGAAATGTATATGGCAGCCAACCATATCAAATAGTTACATGCAGGATATGAGTGATTCCAAACAAACACTGTTCTGTGGAATAATTACTCTTTCTGTATTTATCTAGTATGGTTTCTTATAATAAGAAACCCCCTTTCATTGTAAACTTTTTTTTTCTAAACAATTAGGCTTTAGCTCAATGGCTTTGATAATAACAGTAAGTTTACTGTCATAACTATGAAGCACTTTATACCATGGGCGCATGTGGGTCGCTGGACAAGGGCAGAAGGTTATAATTTAGCTCAAATTGTCAAGTGAAAATATAGCATCAGAAAGCAGTGTACTGATTGGATGACAATCAGCATCAATTAGAACACCCAGCATTGCATTTCACTGCAAAAATGCTTTTCACATAGATGCACATCGAAAGATAAAACAACACCACTTTCATATTCATTTTAAACAGGTTATTCTTTTCTAAATAGTTATTTTGTATGAAATCAGCCTGGAAATGTCAAAATGGCAGCCAACCATATCAAAGAGTTACATGCAGGAACTATATGAGTGATTCCAAACAAACACTGTTCTGTGGAATAATTGCTCTTTCTGTATTTATCTAGTAGGTTTCTTATAATAAGAAACCCCCTTTCATTGTAATTTTTTTTTTCTAAACAATTAGTTGTTTAGCTCTATGGCTTTGATAATAACAGTAAGTTTATTGTCATAACTGTGAAGCACTTGTACCTGGGCGCATGTGGGTCGCTGGACAAGGGCAGAAGGTTAAGTTTAGCTCAAATTGTCAAGTGAAAATATTCTAGCATCAGAAAGCAGTATACTGATTGGATGACAATCAGCATCAATTAGAACATCCAGCATGCTTTTCACGTAGATTCACATCAAAAGATAAAACAACACCACTTTCCTATTCAATCTAAACAGGTTATTCTTTTCTAAATAGTTATTTTGTATGAAATCAGCCTGGAAATGTAGAAATGGCAGCCAACCTACATGCAGGAACTATATGAGTGATTCCAAACGAACACTTTTCTATGAAATAATTGCTCTTTCTGTATTTATCTAATAGTTTTCTTATAATAAGAAACCCCCTTTCATTGTAAAGAAAAAAATTCTAAACAATTAGGCGTTTAGCTCTATGGCTTTTGTTGTGAAGGATCAGATTAAACCGAATATATATATTTATTTATGGATATATATTTAATAGTATTTGTATATCGTTTGATATCCCTTGTATATTCCTTGTACATATACACTGAATATCCCTTTATTCTACTACAGCCCATAATAGTTCATTCTCTTATTGGACAAAAGGACCAGGCGCCAGGGACAAGCCCCTGGCGTTCAAGTTCAAAGGTACCGACGAGACATGCCCTTACTAGCCTCAGCTCCGCGCAGGAATACGGCTACCGAAAGCAGAGCGGCACTACTTGTCCACTGTGCATATAAATATGGCGCAAGAAATGTAGAATTCCTTTTAGTCCTTTACCCTTCTACCCAACTAAGTAACAAGACGTGAAGCCTCACCCCACGATACCGCGTGCGGTGTAGTACGACCTGTTTGGCCTTAGAATAGCAGTGATACCTCGTGCGAATTAATAGCTGAATTGCCAGAGTTTGGCACCGTATTTCTATTAAGTAATAATAGTCTATTATGTATGGTGCATCGTTCGGTTAGAGTTCTAAAGTGAGCAGCACCCCCATCGTTTCCTCGCGTTATCTAGAGTCTTAACCAGGTTGGGCAGACCACGCGTGGTGCTTTCATCCGAGGAGTTCTGGGCGAGGATGGGTGGACCTGCACATTGGATTACCTACCCCGACGACTGCTGAGCCCTATACGGCATGGAATATCTATTTGCTTTGGTGCTTTGATTTGTGGAGCGGATAATCGCCAACACCGGTGAGTGTTGGATTTACCCCGAGAGGAGCCAAGGTGAGACGGCGCTCAGACCAGACTGAGGTCGCCTCGCTTCTTCTCCGTTGTGGACCTAAAGCTACAGCTATCGTCTACAAGAGAGCCCAAGTGTATTCATCTGCGGATCAAGGTTCTACGGGCACTGTGTTCTGTACCTGGACTCTCCCTAGAAATCGTTGACCAGACGGGATACAGCCGACGGCTCTCCTACCCCCCCTACTGGCTTACAACCGGCGGGACCCCTTCAGTATATTATCCAGCTATAATCATTAAGTGACCATCGCTATAATCCCCTAAGAGCCAGGTTGTATACTTGCTTCCTGTGTAACCAGAGATTGGACATTCAGTGTTGATTTGCATACAAGTACTCATTTGCCTTACAAGAGCATTCAATTCAAATCATAAATGTAATAAGTAACTATTATATGTACCTTTTGCTATATATTAAATATTTGACTATTACCTTTGTGTGGACCTGATTTCATATGTGGGAAAGTGTTCATCATACTTAGATATCGTGTACTGTATGGCCAGTAATTAAAGTACATAAAGCGGTAGTGGTTTAATGATACCATACTTATCAATACAGTCAGGGAATTGTACCCCTCAGTTACAATTGGTCCTTCGAGCCGGAGGGTAATCAGTGTAATATTAATATAGTGGTATTAATATTGAAATGGCCTATGATGAACACTCCACGAAACGGTCCTCCTAAAGTAGAACGCCCGCAACGTAGACGACAGCCACATCAGTACTTAGAGGATTACGCCGTCAGTAAACTACCTAGCCTTCTACAAACAGTAAACGCAGTAAAAGTAGAAAGTAAAATTATGTCCGACCCTATCAACCAGGATACCCCGACCACAGAGGCCCTAGTGGGTTCTAATGTAACTGACCAAGCTCACGGTGGGGACCAGGAGGGAACTGACACGACTTTACCCCCCGCCAATACCGAAGAAGTAGTCCCCCCAGAGCTCCGGGAGGAAGACAACCCTCCAGAGGTGGAACTCTGCACGGAACAAGATGAGGAGAGCGCCGAGGAGATAGAGCTCCAGGACTCCCCAACGAGTACAGCCAGGAGCGGCTCACCTCTACAAGCGTCTTCCCCCAGCGAAGCGGAGAGGATGCTGTCACAGGCGTTCTTCGCCAGCCTGACAGCCTCTACCGAACGCGATCGACTTCAGGGTGAACGCGATCGACTTCAGGGTGAACGCGATCGACTCCAAACACAGCAACGGAGTGAAGAAGAGCACATACGTCTGGAGCTGAGACGCCTTCAGATGGAAGAGAATATGGCAAGAGACCGGGCCGACACCCAGCGTGCCGCTGCCGGTGCCCAAAGAGAAGCAGATCTCACCAAGCGCGACGCCGAGCGCGACAGACTACAAGGCGAGCGCGACAGACTACAAGCGCAGCTAATGGAGCAGCTGATCACCAGGGCAACACCCCCTCCCTCCACAAGGGGTTCCAGAGCCTCGTCAAGACACACGTCAAGGGCACCCTCCCCTAACCGAGCAGGCGACCTTGAACTCGACCACCAGAGAGAGTCTACACCCCCCTCCGAACTCATTCCCCAACCGGCTACAAGCTACAAGGAAGGAACAGCGGACACCGCGGAGAGGCTAAATAGACGACTACAGGATCTAGGTGACCTGGCAGAAGAAGAAGAGGGAGAAGAGGAGAGTCAAGCCCGACAGCAGCACATTACTCCACAGGACCAGGAGGTCCAGTACAGCCCAGGCTATACCCCCGCGGCTCTGCGCTACAGACCCCCGACTCGACTCACGGGTGAGCATGACGCACGACCAGTCCCGAGGAATAGCACCTGGACCAGCGGGCCATGGTACCCTGCCAGTACCAGCCCACCGAGAGGCGTAAGAAGAGACTCGCCCAGGAGGCCTCTCTTCCAACGCTCACCGATGTGCCAGCCATCCATGGCGTCATACATTGGCACACCGACGTTTCCAGACTTCACCCATGAGAATCGAGCACAGTACACGGAGCTCCGGATGTGCTTAGAGACAATGATGGTGGATGTCGCTGATGAACGCCACAAGTATGCAATATTATTGAAGCACCTGAAAGTGCCCCGAGCGCACAACATAGCGCTGGCCTATGCCACCTCTACGACCCCATACACCGCGGCTCTAGCAGCGCTGGACCAGAGATATGGACGTATATGGGATTACGTAATACAGGAGATCAGGCATATTGACCGCCTACCCCCAGCAACAGACAATCGCTCACTAGACGACCTGTCTATAAAAGTACAATCCCTGGTAGGGATGCTGGGGGCGCAACGAGAAAAGGGTATGCACGAACTATACGCAAACTCGAACGTCGAGAGGATTTTAGAGAAGCTGCCGCCCGCCCGACAGGAGCGCTTCAGGCGGCAAAGAGACCACCGTGATCCTAACGGTCCCGAGCCATCCCTCCTAGATTTAGCTGACTTCCTGGCGAGAGAAGTCAGCAGCCTACGGCTGGATACGTTCGTGCGGAGCACACCAAGCTCCAGAGAGGGACCTAGGAGAGTAAACGATGGCCGAAGATCGGTGACTGTCATGCACCAATCAGAATCAGTACCGAGCAGCAAGAACCACAGTACCCCCTCGATGAAAGAGAAGTGGAAGATGGTGTGCCCGTACTGCGAGAAGGAACACTGGTTGTCACAATGTGACCAGTTCAAGAAGATGACCGCTGAACAAGTAAGTCACTAGATAAAGTCCAACAGGCGCTGTTACCGATGTGCGCGCAGTCACATGGCAGCCGAGTGCCGCCTAAAGAAGAGGTGTAGTCGGTGTGACGGAGCCCATCTGGATGTCCTACACGACAGTAACAAAAGAAAGCCTGTACCATCCAGCAGCACAAAGGCAAGTGTTATGTACATTGACCCCGCTAGCAGCAGCGGCGCCCAGGTGCTCTTAAAGGTGGTCCGTGTAACACTAAGTTACCAAGATAAGATCATGGACACTTACGCCGTCCTTGATGACGGGTCAGAGAAGACCCTTCTCCTCGCGTCCGCTGCGGCCCAGCTGGGGCTACGGGGGAGCGAGAACCAGATGACTATTCGGACAATAAGACGAGATCTAAAGACGATAAAGGGCGAGAATGTCTCCTTCACTATCGCAGCAAGCGGGCAGCCAGAGAGACGGTACAGGATTACTAATGCTTTCACCAGCCAAGAAATAGGACTATCGCAGTACACCTACCCCATCGCCAAGCTGATGGATAAATACGTGCACCTGCGTCAACTTCCTATCCCGCTCATAGACGGCGCCACCCCGACCCTGCTGATAGGCTCCGACCATGCAGACCTCATAGTCCCGATAGACCGGGTCCATACAGGACCCAGAGGTTGTCCTGCAGCAGTCGAGACCCGCCTAGGATGGACACTACAAGGCCCCCTCGCCAAGTCTCTTAACCGAACAGCAGCCACTAGCTGCCTCCACTCCAGAGCGACAGAAGGAGACACCACACTCCTGCAGCATGTAGAGAGGCTATGGACACTAGAGACAATGCCCTTTAAGAACGAAAAGAAAGACATTCGTTCTAAGGAAGATATCTACGCTATAGCCCTCCTCGAGCACGGGACAAAGAGAGTCAACGTCAACGGAGTGATGAGATACGCAACTCGACTCCTGAGGCGAGAGGGAATGCCCACCTTTCGCGCTACAAAAGAGGCGACGGAGCGGTATCTATTGAACACAGAGCGGCGCCTAGCCAAAGACCCTGCTCAAGAAGCTGTGTACCGCGCTGAGATTAACAAATTAATCACAGCGGGACACATAAAGAAAATTGACTGGCGACGTCGTGCGCTGCTCCGCGCCTCCCTGATCAAAGACGGCTTTGATCTCCGGCAGCAGGCCAGCAGCGACCCCCCAGTATCGTTTGCACTACAAAAACACGTCGCAGAGGACCCAGCAGCAGATGAAGAGGTCCAACAAAGTGTGACAACTAGTTTCTACGTGGACAACTGTTTACAAAGCGTCTCGACGCCAGAAGAAGCCGAGGCTCTCCTACTCAAGCTCCGCGCCTCCCTGATCAGAGGCGGCTTTGATCTCAGGCAGTGGGCCAGCAGCGACCCGCAAGTACTGCGCAGCCTCTCCCCCGATGATAAGGCAGCGAGCAGCGACACCTGGATGGCGACCATCCCAGGAGAAGCCCAAGAAATGACACTAGGACTAGTCTGGCGCTTCAAAACAGACTCGCTCCATTATAGACACAAACCCCTGATCAAGGAGCAGGGAAGGTCGACGGCAATACCGACCACCAGACGGAGTGTATACAGAACACTCGCCAGACAATATGACCCGTTGGGATGTATTCTACCTTACACCACCAGGGCAAAGATGATTGTAAGAGCGCTATGGGACAAAGACCAGGGCTGGGACGATCCCATACCCGAACACCTTGCATCCACATGGAGAGAGTGGGAGACGGAACTCCGCTCACTCCCCGGTGTTAATATACGCCGCAGCTACTTCCCACCCACAGTGAGGCCAGAGACATGCAAGATCGACCTGCACGTATTCAGCGACGCCTCCGAAGTAGCCTACGGTTCGGTGGCTTACTTGCGTGCCCAAGAGGAGGGAGGAGAAATACATACTGCTTTCATCCTGGCTCGCTCAAGAATAGCCCCACGCAAGCAACAATCTATCCCGCGCCTAGAGCTCTGCGCAGCCCTAGCAGGAGCGCAGCTCGCCACGTTAATCCAACGTGAACTCACCATTCCGGTGCAAAGAACAATCTTGTGGTCAGACTCCACGACCGTACTCACATGGATCCGGTCTGATTCGTGCAGATACAAGGTCTTCGTGGGAGTCAGAGTCACCGAGATTCAAGAGTTAACAGAAGTAACCAGCTGGCGGTATGTGGACACCAAACACAACCCAGCTGACGTCATCACCCGGGGAATGTCCCTGGATGACCTCACCCGTCCCAACCTCTACAGTGACGGGCCAGAGTTCCTCAAGCTCCCAGAAGAAGAGTGGCCTACACCCACCCCACGGGAGGCGAGCAAAGAGGAGGCAGAGAACAAGAAACCTATGTTCTGTGGGTTGACACACACACTCGTCCCCACAGACCCGGTTCTAGACGATTGCCTCACCCTAGAGAGTGCGCAGCTAAAGACATTTCTGTGGCACCACCCAGAGGTTCAGCCCACAACTGACATTTCAGCAGCTGACTACGAAGAAGCAGAACTCCTTCTACTACAACGAGCCCAGAGAGACTCGTTCCCCGATGAGCTAGCTTGTCTACAGGGAGCAAAGCCCGTCCCATCAGACAGCAGACTGCTTCACCTGGCCCCCGAGAGCGACGCCCATAATCTCATCAGAGTGGGTGGTCGTCTGCGGAGAGCCCCAGACCTACCGGATGACGTTAAGTACCCGATAGTCTTGAACAGCCGACACAAGGTCACAGAGCTGATCATAAAGAAATACGACGAGGATGTGCACCACGCAGGGGCAGAGAGAGTCTTCGCGGAGATCAGACGTCGTTATTGGATACTGCAAGGGAGAGAAGCAGTGCGGCGCTTCCAGCGAACCTGTCTAGACTGCCGTAAGTGGCGCGCGCAGCCCAGTATACCCCGGATGGCTGACCTACCTCCCTGTCGCCTCCGACTCGGCGACAAGCCCTTCCACTCCACCGGTATGGACTGTTTTGGCCCGCTGTATATAAAGAGAGGAAGAGGAACCGAGAAGCGGTGGGGTATTGTATTCAAATGCATGACCACCAGAGCGATACATATCGAACTCCTTCCAACCATGAGCACAGACTCATTCCTTATGGCCTTCCGAAGATTCACATCACGGAAAGGAAAACCGTCTACATTGTTGTCTGATCACGGGACAAACTTCAAAGGCGGAGAAAGAGAGCTGAGAGAGAGCTTCCAAGCTATGGGCCCAGAACTTAAGACCCACCTCGCTCCATCCCAGATTGACTTCCAGTTTAATCCCCCGAACGCACCTCACTTCGGTGGAACCTGGGAACGAGAAGTACGTTCCATAAAGACAGCCCTGTACGCCGTGCTTGGGGCCCAGACTGTGGCGGAAGAAGTCCTAATGACAGTCCTCACGGAGATCGAGGGAGTATTGAACTCAAAGCCCCTCGGTTACGTCTCAAGTGATGTAGCAGATGTCGACCCAGTCACCCCCAACACCCTCTTGATGGGGCGGCTGGACCCCGCGCTACCACAGACAATGTACAGGCCTGAAGAAGCGAACGGCCGAAGAATGTGGAGGTACAGTCAAGTACTGGCTGATAAGTTTTGGAAAAGCTTCCTACTCCACTACCTACCGTCTCTACAGACCCGCCAGAAGTGGGTAAAAGAGAGAGACAATTTGACAGAAGGAACAGTCGTCATGATCATCGACCAGTCACTACCCAGAGCTATGTGGCCGGCTGGCCGCGTAAGCAAAGTGATCACCGGTGCCGATGGAAAGGTCCGAGCAGCTGAAGTGCTCGTCCAAGGACGGATCTACACCCGACCCGTGGCGAGGCTAATAGAACTGCCAAGGCTCCCCGATACTATTGATGACGACCATGACCCTATGACTTTGTGAGTTGACTGACCCTTACAGCGGACATTGAGTAGTGGACAGTGCGGTTAATCTGTCTCTGCTTAGCTAATTAGGTGGGACTAATTAGGGGGCGGCTGTTGTGAAGGATCAGATTAAACCGAATATATATATTTATTTATGGATATATATTTAATAGTATTTGTATATCGTTTGATATCCCTTGTATATTCCTTGTACATATACACTGAATATCCCTTTATTCTACTACAGCCCATAATAGTTCATTCTCTTATTGGACAAAAGGACCAGGCGCCAGGGACAAGCCCCTGGCGTTCAAGTTCAAAGGTACCGACGAGACATGCCCTTACTAGCCTCAGCTCCGCGCAGGAATACGGCTACCGAAAGCAGAGCGGCACTACTTGTCCACTGTGCATATAAATATGGCGCAAGAAATGTAGAATTCCTCTTAGTCCTTTACCCTTCTACCCAACTAAGTAACAAGACGTGAAGCCTCACCCCACGATACCGCGTGCGGTGTAGTACGGCCTGTTTGGCCTTAGAATAGCAGTGATACCTCGTGCGAATTAATAGCTGAATTGCCAGAGTTTGGCACCGTATTTCTATCAAGTAATAATAGTCTATTATGTATGGTGCATCGTTCGGTTAGAGTTCTAAAGTGAGCAGCACCCCCATCGTTTCCTCGCGTTATCTAGAGTCTTAACCAGGTTGGGCAGACCACGCGTGGTGCTTTCATCCGAGGAGTTCTGGGCGAGGACGGGTGGACCTGCACATTGGATTACCTACCCCGACGACTGCTGAGCCCTATACGGCATGGAATATCTATTTGCTTTGGTGCTTTGATTTGTGGAGCGGATAATCGCCAACACCGGTGAGTGTTGGATTTACCCCGAGAGGAGCCAAGGTGAGACGGCGCTCAGACCAGACTGAGGTCGCCTCGCTTCTTCTCCGTTGTGGACCTAAAGCTACAGCTATCGTCTACAAGAGAGCCCAAGTGTATTCATCTGCGGATCAAGGTTCTACGGGCACTGTGTTCTGTACCTGGACTCTCCCTAGAAATCGTTGACCAGACGGGATACAGCCGACGGCTCTCCTACCCCCCCTACTGGCTTACAACCGGCGGGACCCCTTCAGTATATTATCCAGCTATAATCATTAAGTGACCATCGCTATAATCCCCTAAGAGCCAGGTTGTATACTTGCTTCCTGTGTAACCAGAGATTGGACATTCAGTGTTGATTTGCATACGAGTACTCATTTGCCTTACAAGAGCATTCAATTCAAATCATAAATGTAATAAGTAACTATTATATGTACCTTTTGCTATATATTAAATATTTGACTATTACCTTTGTGTGGACCTGATTTCATATGTGGGAAAGTGTTCATCATACTTAGATATCGTGTACTGTATGGCCAGTAATTAAAGTACATAAAGCGGTAGTGGTTTAATGATACCATACTTATCAATACAGTCAGGGAATTGTACCCCTCAGTTATAATTGGTCCTTCGAGCCGGAGGGTAATCAGTGTAATATTAATATAGTGGTATTAATATTGAAATGGCCTATGATGAACACTCCACGAAACGGTCCTCCTAAAGTAGAACGCCCGCAACGTAGACAACAGCCACCTCAGTACTTAGAGGATTACGCCGTCAGTAAACTACCTAGCCTTCTACAAACAGTAAACGCAGTAAAAGTAGAAAGTAAAATTATGTCCGACCCTATCAACCAGCATACCCCGACCACAGAGGCCCTAGTGGGTTCTAATGTAACTGACCAAGCTCACGGTGGGGACCAGGAGGGAACTGACACGACTTTACCCCCCGCCAATACCGAAGAAGTAGTCCCCCCAGAGCTCCGGGAGGAAGACAACCCTCCAGAGGTGGAACTCTGCACGGAACAAGATGAGGAGAGCGCCGAGGAGATAGAGCTCCAGGACTCCCCAACGAGTACAGCCAGGAGCGGCTCACCTCTACAAGCGTCTTCCCCCAGCGAAGCGGAGAGGATGCTGTCACAGGCGTTCTTCGCCAGCCTGACAGCCTCTACCGAACGCGATCGACTTCAGGGTGAACGCGATCGACTTCAGGGTGAACGCGATCGACTCCAAACACAGCAACGGAGTGAAGAAGAGCACATACGTCTGGAGCTGAGACGCCTTCAGACGGAAGAGAATATGGCAAGAGACCGGGCCGACACCCAGCGTGCCGCTGCCGGTGCCCAAAGAGAAGCAGATCTCACCAAGCGCGACGCCGAGCGCGACAGACTACAAGGCGAGTGCGACAGACTACAAGCGCAGCTAATGGAGCAGCTGATCACCAGGGCAACACCCCCTCCCTCCACAAGGGGTTCCAGAGCCTCGTCAAGACACACGTCAAGGGCACCCTCCCCTAACCTAGCAGGCGACCTTGAACTCGACCACCAGAGAGAGTCTACACCCCCCTCCGAACTCATTCCCCAACCGGTCCAAGTGAGACCCAGCTACAAGGAAGGAACAGCGGACACCGCGGAGAGGCTAAATAGACGACTACAGGATCTAGGTGACCTGGCAGAAGAAGAAGAGGGAGAAGAGGAGAGTCAAGCCCGACAGCAGCACATTACTCCACAGGACCAGGAGGTCCAGTACAGCCCAGGCTATACCCCCGCGGCTCTGCGCTACAGACCCCCGACTCGACTCACGGGTGAGCATGACGCACGACCAGTCCCGAGGAATAGCACCTGGACCAGCGGGCCATGGTACCCTGCCAGTACCAGCCCACCGAGAGGCGTAAGAAGAGACTCGCCCAGGAGGCCTCTCTTCCAACGCTCACCGATGTGCCAGCCATCCATGGCGTCATACATTGGCACACCGACGTTTCCAGACTTCACCCATGAGAATCGAGCACAGTACACGGAGCTCCGGATGTGCTTAGAGACAATGATGGTGGATGTCGCTGATGAACGCCACAAGTATGCAATATTATTGAAGCACCTGAAAGTGCCCCGAGCGCACAACATAGCGCTGGCCTATGCCACCTCTACGACCCCATACACCGCGGCTCTAGCAGCGCTGGACCAGAGATATGGACGTATATGGGATTACGTAATACAGGAGATCAGGCATATTGACCGCCTACCCCCAGCAACAGACAATCGCTCACTAGACGACCTGTCTATAAAAGTACAATCCCTGGTAGGGATGCTGGGGGCGCAACGAGAAAAGGGTATGCACGAACTATACGCGAACTTGAACGTCGAGAGGATTTTAGAGAAGCTGCCGCCCGCCCGACAGGAGCGCTTCAGGCGGCAAAGAGACCACCGTGATCCTAACGGTCCCGAGCCATCCCTCCTAGATTTAGCTGACTTCCTGGCGAGAGAAGTCAGCAGCCTACGGCTGGATACGTTCGTGCGGAGCACACCAAGCTCCAGAGAGGGACCTAGGAGAGTAAACGATGGCCGAAGATCGGTGACTGTCATGCACCAATCAGAATCAGTACCGAGCAGCAAGAACCACAGTACCCCCTCGATGAAAGAGAAGTGGAAGATGGTGTGCCCGTACTGCGAGAAGGAACACTGGTTGTCACAATGTGACCAGTTCAAGAAGATGACCGCTGAAGAAGTAAGTCACTGGATAAAGTCCAACAGGCGCTGTTACCGATGTGCGCGCAGTCACATGGCAGCCGAGTGCCGCCTAAAGAAGAGGTGTAGTCGGTGTGACGGAGCCCATCTGGATGTCCTACACGACAGTAACAAAAGAAAGCCTGTACCATCCAGCAGCACAAAGGCAAGTGTTATGTACATTGACCCCGCTAGCAGCAGCGGCGCCCAGGTGCTCTTAAAGGTGGTCCGTGTAACACTAAGTTACCAAGATAAGATCATGGACACTTACGCCGTCCTTGATGACGGGTCAGAGAAGACCCTTCTCCTCGCGTCCGCTGCGGCCCAGCTGGGGCTACGGGGGAGCGAGAACCAGATGACTATTCGGACAATAAGACGAGATCTAAAGACGATAAAGGGCGAGAATGTCTCCTTCACTATCGCAGCAAGCGGGCAGCCAGAGAGACGGTACAGGATTACTAATGCTTTCACCAGCCAAGAAATAGGACTATCGCAGTACACCTACCCCATCGCCAAGCTGATGGATAAATACGTGCACCTGCGTCAACTTCCTATCCCGCTCATAGACGGCGCCACCCCGACCCTGCTGATAGGCTCCGACCATGCAGACCTCATAGTCCCGATAGACCGGGTCCATACAGGACCCAGAGGTTGTCCTGCAGCAGTCGAGACCCGCCTAGGATGGACACTACAAGGCCCCCTCGCCAAGTCTCTTAACCGAACAGCAGCCACTAGCTGCCTCCACTCCAGAGCGACAGAAGGAGACACCACACTCCTGCAGCATGTAGAGAGGCTATGGACACTAGAGACAATGCCCTTTAAGAACGAAAAGAAAGACATTCGTTCTAAGGAAGATATCTACGCTATAGCCCTCCTCGAGCACGGGACAAAGAGAGTCAACGTCAACGGAGTGATGAGATACGCAACTCCACTCCTGAGGCGAGAGGGAATGCCCACCTTTCGCGCTACAAAAGAGGCGACGGAGCGGTATCTATTGAACACAGAGCGGCGCCTAGCCAAAGACCCTGCTCAAGAAGCTGTGTACCGCGCTGAGATTAACAAATTAATCACAGCGGGACACATAAAGAAAATTTACTGGCGACGTCATGCGCTGCTCCGCGCCTCCCTGATCAAAGACGGCTTTGATCTCCGGCAGCAGGCCAGCAGCGACCCCCCAGTATCGTTTGCACTACAAAAACACGTCGCAGAGGACCCAGCAGCAGATGAAGAAGTCCAACAAAGTGTGACAACTAGTTTCTACGTGGACAACTGTTTACAAAAAGAAGCCGAGGCTCTCCTACTCAAGCTCCGCGCCTCCCTGATCAGAGGCGGCTTTGATCTCAGGCAGTGGGCCAGCAGCGACCCGCAAGTACTGCGCAGCCTCTCCCCCGATGATAAGGCAGCGAGCAGCGACACCTGGATGGCGACCATCCCAGGAGAAGCCCAAGAAATGACACTAGGACTAGTCTGGCGCTTCAAAACAGACTCGCTCCATTATAGACACAAACCCCTGATCAAGGAGCAGGGAAGGTCGACGGCAATACCGACCACCAGACGGAGTGTATACAGAACACTCGCCAGACAATATGACCCGTTGGGATGTATTCTACCTTACACCACCAGGGCAAAGATGATTGTAAGAGCGCTATGGGACAAAGACCAGGGCTGGGACGATCCCATACCCGAACACCTTGCATCCACATGGAGAGAGTGGGAGACGGAACTCCGCTCACTCCCCGGTGTTAATATACGCCGCAGCTACTTCCCACCCACAGTGAGGCCAGAGACATGCAAGATCGACCTGCACGTATTCAGCGACGCCTCCGAAGTAGCCTACGGTTCGGTGGCTTACTTGCGTGCCCAAGAGGAGGGAGGAGAAATACATACTGCTTTCATCCTGGCTCGCTCAAGAATAGCCCCACGCAAGCAACAATCTATCCCGCGCCTAGAGCTCTGCGCAGCCCTAGCAGGAGCGCAGCTCGCCACGTTAATCCAACGTGAACTCACCATTCCGGTGCAAAGAACAATCTTGTGGTCAGACTCCACGACCGTACTCACATGGATCCGGTCTGATTCGTGCAGATACAAGGTCTTCGTGGGAGTCAGAGTCACCGAGATTCAAGAGTTAACAGAAGTAACCAGCTGGCGGTATGTGGACACCAAACACAACCCAGCTGACGTCATCACCCGGGGAATGTCCCTGGATGACCTCACCCGTCCCAACCTCTACAGTGACGGGCCAGAGTTCCTCAAGCTCCCCGAAGAAGAGTGGCCTACACCCACCCCACGGGAGGTGAGCAAAGAGGAGGCAGAGAACAAGAAACCTATGTTCTGTGGGTTGACACACACACTCGTCCCCACAGACCCGGTTCTAGACGATTGCCTCACCCTAGAGAGTGCGCAGCTAAAGACATTTCTGTGGCACCACCCAGAGGTTCAGCCCACAACTGACATTTCAGCAGCTGACTACGAAGAAGCAGAACTCCTTCTACTACAACGAGCCCAGAGAGACTCGTTCCCCGATGAGCTAGCTTGTCTACAGGGAGCAAAGCCCGTCCCATCAGACAGCAGACTGCTTCACCTGGCCCCCGAGAGCGACGCCCATAATCTCATCAGAGTGGGTGGTCGTCTGCGGAGAGCCCCAGACCTACCGGATGACGTTAAGTACCCGATAGTCTTGAACAGCCGACACAAGGTCACAGAGCTGATCATAAAGAAATACGACGAGGATGTGCACCACGCAGGGGCAGAGAGAGTCTTCGCGGAGATCAGACGTCGTTATTGGATACTGCAAGGGAGAGAAGCAGTGCGGCGCTTCCAGCGAACCTGTCTAGACTGCCGTAAGTGGCGCGCGCAGCCCAGTATACCCCGGTTGGCTGACCTACCTCCCTGTCGCCTCCGACTCGGCGACAAGCCCTTCCACTCCACCGGTATGGACTGTTTTGGCCCGCTGTATATAAAGAGAGGAAGAGGAACCGAGAAGCGGTGGGGTATTGTATTCAAATGCATGACCACCAGAGCGATACATATCGAACTCCTTCCAACCATGAGCACAGACTCATTCCTTATGGCCTTCCGAAGATTCACATCACGGAAAGGAAAACCGTCTACATTGTTGTCTGATCACGGGACAAACTTCAAAGGCGGAGAAAGAGAGCTGAGAGAGAGCTTCCAAGCTATGGGCCCAGAACTTAAGACCCACCTCGCTCCATCCCAGATTGACTTCCAGTTTAATCCCCCGAACGCACCTCACTTCGGTGGAACCTGGGAACGAGAAGTACGTTCCATAAAGACAGCCCTGTACGCCGTGCTTGGGGCCCAGACTGTGGCGGAAGAAGTCCTAATGACAGTCCTCACGGAGATCGAGGGAGTATTGAACTCAAAGCCCCTCGGTTACGTCTCAAGTGATGTAGCAGGTGTCGACCCAGTCACCCCCAACACCCTCTTGATGGGGCGGCTGGACCCCGCGCTACCACAGACAATGTACAGGCCTGAAGAAGCGAACGGCCGAAGAATGTGGAGGTACAGTCAAGTACTGGCTGATAAGTTTTGGAACAGCTTCCTACTCCACTACCTACCGTCTCTACAGACCCGCCAGAAGTGGGTAAAAGAGAGAGACAATTTGACAGAAGGAACAGTCGTCATGATCATCGACCAGTCACTACCCAGAGCTATGTGGCCGGCTGGCCGCGTAAGCAAAGTGATCACCGGTGCCGATGGAAAGGTCCGAGCAGCTGA
This sequence comes from Notolepis coatsorum, assembly GCF_963971535.1. Lineage (NCBI taxonomy): Eukaryota > Metazoa > Chordata > Actinopteri > Aulopiformes > Paralepididae > Notolepis > Notolepis coatsorum. The sequence continues at coordinate 88,529,657 of NC_140183.1, forward strand.
AGTGCTCGTCCAAGGACGGATCTACACCCGACCCGTGGCGAGGCTAATAGAACTGCCAAGGCTCCCCGATACTATTGATGACGACCATGACCCTATGACTTTGTGAGTTGACTGACCCTTACAGCGGACATTGAGTAGTGGACAGTGCGGTTAATCTGTCTCTGCTTAGCTAATTAGGTGGGACTAATTAGGGAGCGGCTGTTGTGAAGGATCAGATTAAACCGAATATATATATTTATTTATGGATATATATTTAATAGTATTTGTATATCGTTTGATATCCCTTGTATATTCCTTGTACATATACACTGAATATCCCTTTATTCTACTACAGCCCATAATAGTTCATTCTCTTATTGGACAAAAGGACCAGGCGCCAGGGACAAGCCCCTGGCGTTCAAGTTCAAAGGTACCGACGAGACATGCCCTTACTAGCCTCAGCTCCGCGCAGGAATACGGCTACCGAAAGCAGAGCGGCACTACTTGTCCACTGTGCATATAAATATGGCGCAAGAAATGTAGAATTCCTCTTAGTCCTTTACCCTTCTACCCAACTAAGTAACAAGACGTGAAGCCTCACCCCACGATACCGCGTGCGGTGTAGTACGGCCTGTTTGGCCTTAGAATAGCAGTGATACCTCGTGCGAATTAATAGCTGAATTGCCAGAGTTTGGCACCGTATTTCTATCAAGTAATAATAGTCTATTATGTATGGTGCATCGTTCGGTTAGAGTTCTAAAGTGAGCAGCACCCCCATCGTTTCCTCGCGTTATCTAGAGTCTTAACCAGGTTGGGCAGACCACGCGTGGTGCTTTCATCCGAGGAGTTCTGGGCGAGGACGGGTGGACCTGCACATTGGATTACCTACCCCGACGACTGCTGAGCCCTATACGGCATGGAATATCTATTTGCTTTGGTGCTTTGATTTGTGGAGCGGATAATCGCCAACACCGGTGAGTGTTGGATTTACCCCGAGAGGAGCCAAGGTGAGACGGCGCTCAGACCAGACTGAGGTCGCCTTGCTTCTTCTCCGTTGTGGACCTAAAGCTACAGCTATCGTCTACAAGAGAGCCCAAGTGTATTCATCTGCGGATCAAGGTTCTACGGGCACTGTGTTCTGTACCTGGACTCTCCCTAGAAATCGTTGACCAGACGGGATACAGCCGACGGCTCTCCTACCCCCCCTACTGGCTTACAACCGGCGGGACCCCTTCAGTATATTATCCAGCTATAATCATTAAGTGACCATCGCTATAATCCCCTAAGAGCCAGGTTGTATACTTGCTTCCTGTGTAACCAGAGATTGGACATTCAGTGTTGATTTGCATACGAGTACTCATTTGCCTTACAAGAGCATTCAATTCAAATCATAAATGTAATAAGTAACTATTATATGTACCTTTTGCTATATATTAAATATTTGACTATTACCTTTGTGTGGACCTGATTTCATATGTGGGAAAGTGTTCATCATACTTAGATATCGTGTACTGTATGGCCAGTAATTAAAGTACATAAAGCGGTAGTGGTTTAATGATACCATACTTATCAATACAGTCAGGGAATTGTACCCCTCAGTTACAATTGGTCCTTCGAGCCGGAGGGTAATCAGTGTAATATTAATATAGTGGTATTAATATTGAAATGGTCTATGATGAACACTCCACGAAACGGTCCTCCTAAAGTAGAACGCCCGCAACGTAGACGACAGCCACCTCAGTACTTAGAGGATTACGCCGTCAGTAAACTACCTAGCCTTCTACAAACAGTAAACGCAGTAAAAGTAGAAAGTAAAATTATGTCCGACCCTATCAACCAGCATACCCCGACCACAGAGGCCCTAGTGGGTTCTAATGTAACTGACCAAACTCACGGTGGGGACCAGGAGGGAACTGACACGACTTTACCCCCCGCCAATACCGAAGAAGTAGTCCCCCCAGAGCTCCGGGAGGAAGACAACCCTCCAGAGGTGGAACTCTGCACGGAACAAGATGAGGAGAGCGCCGAGGAGATAGAGCTCCAGGACTCCCCAACGAGTACAGCCAGGAGCGGCTCACCTCTACAAGCGTCTTCCCCCAGCGAAGCGGAGAGGATGCTGTCACAGGCGTTCTTCGCCAGCCTGACAGCCTCTACCGAACGCGATCGACTTCAGGGTGAACGCGATCGACTTCAGGGTGAACGCGATCGACTCCAAACACAGCAACGGAGTGAAGAAGAGCACATACGTCTGGAGCTGAGACGCCTTCAGACGGAAGAGAATATGGCAAGAGACCGGGCCGACACCCAGCGTGCCGCTGCCGGTGCCCAAAGAGAAGCAGATCTCACCAAGCGCGACGCCGAGCGCGACAGACTACAAGGCGAGCGCGACAGACTACAAGCGCAGCTAATGGAGCAGCTGATCACCAGGGCAACACCCCCTCCCTCCACAAGGGGTTCCAGAGCCTCGTCAAGACACACGTCAAGGGCACCCTCCCCTAACCGAGCAGGCGACCTTGAACTCGACCACCAGAGAGAGTCTACACCCCCCTCCGAACTCATTCCCCAACCGGTCCAAGTGAGACCCAGCTACAAGGAAGGAACAGCGGACACCGCGGAGAGGCTAAATAGACGACTACAGGATCTAGGTGACCTGGCAGAAGAAGAAGAGGGAGAAGAGGAGAGTCAAGCCCGACAGCAGCACATTACTCCACAGGACCAGGAGGTCCAGTACAGCCCAGGCTATACCCCCGCGGCTCTGCGCTACAGACCCCCGACTCGACTCACGGGTGAGCATGACGCACGACCAGTCCCGAGGAATAGCACCTGGACCAGCGGGCCATGGTACCCTGCCAGTACCAGCCCACCGAGAGGCGTAAGAAGAGACTCGCCCAGGAGGCCTCTCTTCCAACGCTCACCGATGTGCCAGCCATCCATGGCGTCATACATTGGCACACCGACGTTTCCAGACTTCACCCATGAGAATCGAGCACAGTACACGGAGCTCCGGATGTGCTTAGAGACAATGATGGTGGATGTCGCTGATGAACGCCACAAGTATGCAATATTATTGAAGCACCTGAAAGTGCCCCGAGCGCACAACATAGCGCTGGCCTATGCCACCTCTACGACCCCATACACCGCGGCTCTAGCAGCGCTGGACCAGAGATATGGACGTATATGGGATTACGTAATACAGGAGATCAGGCATATTGACCGCCTACCCCCAGCAACAGACAATCGCTCACTAGACGACCTGTCTATAAAAGTACAATCCCTGGTAGGGATGCTGGGGGCGCAACGAGAAAAGGGTATGCACGAACTATACGCAAACTCGAACGTCGAGAGGATTTTAGAGAAGCTGCCGCCCGCCCGACAGGAGCGCTTCAGGCGGCAAAGAGACCACCGTGATCCTAACGGTCCCGAGCCATCCCTCCTAGATTTAGCTGACTTCCTGGCGAGAGAAGTCAGCAGCCTACGGCTGGATACGTTCGTGCGGAGCACACCAAGCTCCAGAGAGGGACCTAGGAGAGTAAACGATGGCCGAAGATCGGTGACTGTCATGCACCAATCAGAATCAGTACCGAGCAGCAAGAACCACAGTACCCCCTCGATGAAAGAGAAGTGGAAGATGGTGTGCCCGTACTGCGAGAAGGAACACTGGTTGTCACAATGTGACCAGTTCAAGAAGATGACCGCTGAAGAAGTAAGTCACTGGATAAAGTCCAACAGGCGCTGTTACCGATGTGCGCGCAGTCACATGGCAGCCGAGTGCCGCCTAAAGAAGAGGTGTAGTCGGTGTGACGGAGCCCATCTGGATGTCCTACACGACAGTAACAAAAGAAAGCCTGTACCATCCAGCAGCACAAAGGCAAGTGTTATGTACATTGACCCCGCTAGCAGCAGCGGCGCCCAGGTGCTCTTAAAGGTGGTCCGTGTAACACTAAGTTACCAAGATAAGATCATGGACACTTACGCCGTCCTTGATGACGGGTCAGAGAAGACCCTTCTCCTCGCGTCCGCTGCGGCCCAGCTGGGGCTACGGGGGAGCGAGAACCAGATGACTATTCGGACAATAAGACGAGATCTAAAGACGATAAAGGGCGAGAATGTCTCCTTCACTATCGCAGCAAGCGGGCAGCCAGAGAGACGGTACAGGATTACTAATGCTTTCACCAGCCAAGAAATAGGACTATCGCAGTACACCTACCCCATCGCCAAGCTGATGGATAAATACGTGCACCTGCGTCAACTTCCTATCCCGCTCATAGACGGCGCCACCCCGACCCTGCTGATAGGCTCCGACCATGCAGACCTCATAGTCCCGATAGACCGGGTCCATACAGGACCCAGAGGTTGTCCTGCAGCAGTCGAGACCCGCCTAGGATGGACACTACAAGGCCCCCTCGCCAAGTCTCTTAACCGAACAGCAGCCACTAGCTGCCTCCACTCCAGAGCGACAGAAGGAGACACCACACTCCTGCAGCATGTAGAGAGGCTATGGACACTAGAGACAATGCCCTTTAAGAACGAAAAGAAAGACATTCGTTCTAAGGAAGATATCTACGCTATAGCCCTCCTCGAGCACGGGACAAAGAGAGTCAACGTCAACGGAGTGATGAGATACGCAACTCCACTCCTGAGGCGAGAGGGAATGCCCACCTTTCGCGCTACAAAAGAGGCGACGGAGCGGTATCTATTGAACACAGAGCGGCGCCTAGCCAAAGACCCTGCTCAAGAAGCTGTGTACCGCGCTGAGATTAACAAATTAATCACAGCGGGACACATAAAGAAAATTGACTGGCGACGTCGTGCGCTGCTCCGCGCCTCCCTGATCAAAGACGGCTTTGATCTCCGGCAGCAGGCCAGCAGCGACCCCCCAGTATCGTTTGCACTACAAAAACACGTCGCAGAGGACCCAGCAGCAGATGAAGAAGTCCAACAAAGTGTGACAACTAGTTTCTACGTGGACAACTGTTTACAAAAAGAAGCCGAGGCTCTCCTACTCAAGCTCCGCGCCTCCCTGATCAGAGGCGGCTTTGATCTCAGGCAGTGGGCCAGCAGCGACCCGCAAGTACTGCGCAGCCTCTCCCCCGATGATAAGGCAGCGAGCAGCGACACCTGGATGGCGACCATCCCAGGAGAAGCCCAAGAAATGACACTAGGACTAGTCTGGCGCTTCAAAACAGACTCGCTCCATTATAGACACAAACCCCTGATCAAGGAGCAGGGAAGGTCGACGGCAATACCGACCACCAGACGGAGTGTATACAGAACACTCGCCAGACAATATGACCCGTTGGGATGTATTCTACCTTACACCACCAGGGCAAAGATGATTGTAAGAGCGCTATGGGACAAAGACCAGGGCTGGGACGATCCCATACCCGAACACCTTGCATCCACATGGAGAGAGTGGGAGACGGAACTCCGCTCACTCCCCGGTGTTAATATACGCCGCAGCTACTTCCCACCCACAGTGAGGCCAGAGACATGCAAGATCGACCTGCACGTATTCAGCGACGCCTCCGAAGTAGCCTACGGTTCGGTGGCTTACTTGCGTGCCCAAGAGGAGGGAGGAGAAATACATACTGCTTTCATCCTGGCTCGCTCAAGAATAGCCCCACGCAAGCAACAATCTATCCCGCGCCTAGAGCTCTGCGCAGCCCTAGCAGGAGCGCAGCTCGCCACGTTAATCCAACGTGAACTCACCATTCCGGTGCAAAGAACAATCTTGTGGTCAGACTCCACGACCGTACTCACATGGATCCGGTCTGATTCGTGCAGATACAAGGTCTTCGTGGGAGTCAGAGTCACCGAGATTCAAGAGTTAACAGAAGTAACCAGCTGGCGGTATGTGGACACCAAACACAACCCAGCTGACGTCATCACCCGGGGAATGTCCCTGGATGACCTCACCCGTCCCAACCTCTACAGTGACGGGCCAGAGTTCCTCAAGCTCCCCGAAGAAGAGTGGCCTACACCCACCCCACGGGAGGCGAGCAAAGAGGAGGCAGAGAACAAGAAACCTATGTTCTGTGGGTTGACACACACACTCGTCCCCACAGACCCGGTTCTAGACGATTGCCTCACCCTAGAGAGTGCGCAGCTAAAGACATTTCTGTGGCACCACCCAGAGGTTCAGCCCACAACTGACATTTCAGCAGCTGACTACGAAGAAGCAGAACTCCTTCTACTACAACGAGCCCAGAGAGACTCGTTCCCCGATGAGCTAGCTTGTCTACAGGGAGAAAAGCCCGTCCCATCAGACAGCAGACTGCTTCACCTGGCCCCCGAGAGCGACGCCCATAATCTCATCAGAGTGGGTGGTCGTCTGCGGAGAGCCCCAGACCTACCGGATGACGTTAAGTCCCCGATAGTCTTGAACAGCCGACACAAGGTCACAGAGCTGATCATAAAGAAATACGACGAGGATGTGCACCACGCAGGGGCAGAGAGAGTCTTCGCGGAGATCAGACGTCGTTATTGGATACTGCAAGGGAGAGAAGCAGTGCGGCGCTTCCAGCGAACCTGTCTAGACTGCCGTAAGTGGCGCGCGCAGCCCAGTATACCCCGGTTGGCTGACCTACCTCCCTGTCGCCTCCGACTCGGCGACAAGCCCTTCCACTCCACCGGTATGGACTGTTTTGGCCCGCTGTATATAAAGAGAGGAAGAGGAACCGAGAAGCGGTGGGGTATTGTATTCAAATGCATGACCACCAGAGCGATACATATCGAACTCCTTCCAACCATGAGCACAGACTCATTCCTTATGGCCTTCCGAAGATTCACATCACGGAAAGGAAAACCGTCTACATTGTTGTCTGATCACGGGACAAACTTCAAAGGCGGAGAAAGAGAGCTGAGAGAGAGCTTCCAAGCTATGGGCCCAGAACTTAAGACCCACCTCGCTCCATCCCAGATTGACTTCCAGTTTAATCCCCCGAACGCACCTCACTTCGGTGGAACCTGGGAACGAGAAGTACGTTCCATAAAGACAGCCTTGTACGCCGTGCTTGGGGCCCAGACTGTGGCGGAAGAAGTCCTAATGACAGTCCTCACGGAGATCGAGGGAGTATTGAACTCAAAGCCCCTCGGTTACGTCTCAAGTGATGTAGCAGGTGTCGACCCAGTCACCCCCAACACCCTCTTGATGGGGCGGCTGGACCCTGCGCTACCACAGACAATGTACAGGCCTGAAGAAGCGAACGGCCGAAGAATGTGGAGGTACAGTCAAGTACTGGCTGATAAGTTTTGGAACAGCTTCCTACTCCACTACCTACCGTCTCTACAGACCCGCCAGAAGTGGGTAAAAGAGAGAGACAATTTGACAGAAGGAACAGTCGTCATGATCATCGACCAGTCACTACCCAGAGCTATGTGGCCGGCTGGCCGCGTAAGCAAAGTGATCACCGGTGCCGATGGAAAGGTCCGAGCAGCTGAAGTGCTCGTCCAAGGACGGATCTAATAGAACTGCCAAGGCTCCCCGATACTATTGATGACGACCATGACCCTATGACTTTGTGAGTTGACTGACCCTTACAGCGGACATTGAGTAGTGGACAGTGCGGTTAATCTGTCTCTGCTTAGCTAATTAGGTGGGACTAATTAGGGGGCGGCTGTTGTGAAGGATCAGATTAAACCGAATATATATATTTATTTATGGATATATATTTAATAGTATTTGTATATCGTTTGATATCCCTTGTATATTCCTTGTACATATACACTGAATATCCCTTTATTCTACTACAGCCCATAATAGTTCATTCTCTTATTGGACAAAAGGACCAGGCGCCAGGGACAAGCCCCTGGCGTTCAAGTTCAAAGGTACCGACGAGACATGCCCTTACTAGCCTCAGCTCCGCGCAGGAATACGGCTACCGAAAGCAGAGCGGCACTACTTGTCCACTGTGCATATAAATATGGCGCAAGAAATGTAGAATTCCTCTTAGTCCTTTACCCTTCTACCCAACTAAGTAACAAGACGTGAAGCCTCACCCCACGATACCGCGTGCGGTGTAGTACGGCCTGTTTGGCCTTAGAATAGCAGTGATACCTCGTGCGAATTAATAGCTGAATTGCCAGAGTTTGGCACCGTATTTCTATCAAGTAATAATAGTCTATTATGTATGGTGCATCGTTCGGTTAGAGTTCTAAAGTGAGCAGCACCCCCATCGTTTCCTCGCGTTATCTAGAGTCTTAACCAGGTTGGGCAGACCACGCGTGGTGCTTTCATCCGAGGAGTTCTGGGCGAGGACGGGTGGACCTGCACATTGGATTACCTACCCCGACGACTGCTGAGCCCTATACGGCATGGAATATCTATTTGCTTTGGTGCTTTGATTTGTGGAGCGGATAATCGCCAACACCGGTGAGTGTTGGATTTACCCCGAGAGGAGCCAAGGTGAGACGGCGCTCAGACCAGACTGAGGTCGCCTCGCTTCTTCTCCGTTGTGGACCTAAAGCTACAGCTATCGTCTACAAGAGAGCCCAAGTGTATTCATCTGCGGATCAAGGTTCTACGGGCACTGTGTTCTGTACCTGGACTCTCCCTAGAAATCGTTGACCAGACGGGATACAGCCGACGGCTCTCCTACCCCCCCTACTGGCTTACAACCGGCGGGACCCCTTCAGTATATTATCCAGCTATAATCATTAAGTGACCATCGCTATAATCCCCTAAGAGCCAGGTTGTATACTTGCTTCCTGTGTAACCAGAGATTGGACATTCAGTGTTGATTTGCATACGAGTACTCATTTGCCTTACAAGAGCATTCAATTCAAATCATAAATGTAATAAGTAACTATTATATGTACCTTTTGCTATATATTAAATATTTGACTATTACCTTTGTGTGGACCTGATTTCATATGTGGGAAAGTGTTCATCATACTTAGATATCGTGTACTGTATGGCCAGTAATTAAAGTACATAAAGCGGTAGTGGTTTAATTATACCATACTTATCAATACAGTCAGGGAATTGTACCCCTCAGTTACAGCTTTGATAATAACAGTAAGTTTACTGTCATAACTGTGAAGCACTTGTACCTGGGCGCATGTGGGTCGCTGGACAAGGGCAGAAGGTTAAGTTTAGCTCAAATTGTCAAGTGAAAATATTCTAGCATCAGAAAGCAGTATACTGATTGGATGACAATCAGCATCAATTAGAACACCCATGCATTTCACTGTAAAATGCTTTTCATATATGCACATCGAAAGATAAAACAACACCACTTTCATATTCATTTTAAACAGGTTATTCGTTTCTAAATAGTTATTTTGTATGAAATCAGCCTGGCAATGTCTAAATGGCAGCCAACCATATCAAAGAGTTACATGCAGGAACTATATGAGTGATTCCAAACGAACACTGTTCTGTGGAATAATGGCTCTTTCTGTATTTATCTAGTAGCTTTCTTATAATAAGAAACCCCCTTTCATTGTAAACAAAATATGTCTAAACAATTAGGCGTTTAGCTCAATGGCTTTGATAATAACAGTAAGTTTACTGTCATAACTGTGAAGCACTTTATACCATGGGCGCATGTGGGTCGCTGGACAAGGGCAGAAGGTTATAATTTAGCTCAAATTGTCAAGTGAAAATATAGCATCAGAAAGCAGTGTACTGATTGGATGACAATCAGCATCAATTAGAACACCCAGCATTGCATTTCACTGCAAAAATGCTTTTCACATAGATGCACATCGAAAGATAAAACAACACCACTTTCATATTCATTTTAAACAGGTTATTCTTTTCTAAATAGTTATTTTGTATGAAATCAGCCTGGAAATGTCGAAATGGCAGCCAACCATATCAAAGAGTTACATGCAGGAACTATATGAGTGATTCCAAACGAACACTGTTCTGTGGAATAATTGCTCTTTCTGTATTTATCTAGTAGGTTTCTTATAATAAGAAACCCCCTTTCATTGTAAAAAAAATTCTCTGAACAATTAGGCGTTTAGCTCAATGGCTTTGATAATAACAGTAAGTTTACTGTCATAACTCTAAAGCACTTGTACCTGGGCACATGTGGGTGATGGGACAAGGCCAGAAAGTAAAATGTATGTCAAATTGTTAAGTGAAAAAAATATAGCATCAGAAAGCAATTTACTTATTGGATGACAATAAACATCAATTAGAACATCCAGCATGCATTTCACTGCAAAACTGCTTTTCACATAGATGCACATCGAAAGATAAAACAACACCACTTTCAAATTATTCATTTTAAACAGGTTATTCTTTTCTAAATAGTTATTTTGTATGAAATCAGCCTGGAAATGTCGAAATGGCAGCCAACCATATCAAAGAGTTACATGCAGGAACTATATGAGTGATTCCAAACAAACACTGTTCTGTGGAATAATTGCTCTTTCTGTATTTATCTAGTAGGTTTCTTATAATAAGAAACCCCCTTTCATTGTAAATTTTTTTTCTTCTAAACAATTAGGCGTTTAGCTCTATGGCTTTGATAATAACAGTAAGTTTACTGTCATAACTGTGAAGCACTTGTACCTGGGCGCATGTGGGTCGCTGGACAAGGGCAGAAGGTTAAGTTTAGCTCAAATTGTAAAGTGAAAATATTCTAGCATCAGAAAGCAGTATACTGATTGGATGACAATCAGCATCAATTAGAACATCCAGCATGCTTTTCACGTAGATTCACATAAAAAGATAAAACAACACCACTTTCCTATTCATTCTAAACAGGTTATTCTTTTCTAAATAGTTATTTTGTATGAAATCAGCCTGGAAATGTAGAAATGGCAGCCAACCTACATGCAGGAACTATATGAGTGATTCCAAACGAACACTGTTCTATGAAATAATTGCTCTTTCTGTATTTATCTAATAGTTTTCTTATAATAAGAAACCCCCTTTCATTGTAAACAAAAAATTTCTAAACAATTAGGCGTTTAGCTCTATGGCTTTGATAATAACAGTAAGTTTACTGTCATAACTGTGAAGCACTTGTACCTGGGCGCATGTGGGTCGCTGGACAAGGGCAGAAGGTTAAGTTTAGCTCAAATTGTCAAGTGAAAATATTCTAGCATCAGAAAGCAGTATACTGATTGGATGACAATCAGCATCAATTAGAACACCCATGCATTTCACTGTAAAATGATTTTCATATATGCACATCGAAAGATAAAACAACACCACTTTCATATTCATTTTAAACAGGTTATTCATTTCTAAATAGTTATTTTGTATGAAATCAGCCTGGCAATGTCTAAATGGCAGCCAACCATATCAAAGAGTTACATGCAGGAACTATATGAGTGATTCCAAACGAACACTGTTCTGTGGAATAATTGCTCTTTCTGTATTTATCTATAGGTCTCTTATAATAAGAAACCCCCTTTCATTGTAAAAAAAATTCTCTGAACAATTAGGCGTTTAGCTCAATGGCTTTGATAATAACAGTAAGTTTACTGTCATAACTCTAAAGCACTTGTACCTGGGCACATGTGGGTGATGGGACAAGGCCAGAAAGTAAAATGTATGTCAAATTGTTAAGTGAAAAAAATATAGCATCAGAAAGCAATTTACTTATTGGATGACAATAAACATCAATTAGAACATCCAGCATGCATTTCACTGCAAAACTGCTTTTCACATAGATGCACATCGAAAGATAAAACAACACCACTTTCATATTCATTTTAAACAGGTTATTCTTTTCTAAATAGTTATTTTGTATGAAATCAGCCTGGCAATGTCTAAATGGCAGCCAACCATATCAAAGAGTTACATGCAGGAACTATATGAGTGATTCCAAACGAACACTGTTCTGTGGAATAATGGCTCTTTCTGTATTTATCTAGATGGTTTCTTATAATAAGAAACCCCCTTTCATTGTAAACAAAATATGTCTAAACAATTAGGCGTTTAGCTCAATGGCTTTGATAATAACAGTAAGTTTACTGTCATAACTGTGAAGCACTTTATACCATGGGCGCATGTGGGTCGCTGGACAAGGGCAGAAGGTTATAATTTAGCTCAAATTGTCAAGTGAAAATATAGCATCAGAAAGCAGTGTACTGATTGGATGACAATAAGCATCAATTAGAACACCCAGCATTGCATTTCACTGCAAAAATGCTTTTCACATAGATGCACATCGAAAGATAAAACAACACCACTTTCATATTCATTTTAAACAGGTTATTCTTTTCTAAATAGTTATTTTGTATGAAATCAGCCTGGAAATGTCGAAATGGCAGCCAACCATATCAAAGAGTTACATGCAGGAACTATGAGTGATTCCAAACGAACACTGTTCTGTGGAATAATTGCTCTTTCTGTATTTATCTATAGGTCTCTTATAATAAGAAACCCCCTTTCATTGTAAAAAAAATTCTCTGAACAATTAGGCGTTTAGCTCAATGGCTTTGATAATAACAGTAAGTTTACTGTCATAACTCTAAAGCACTTGTACCTGGGCACATGTGGGTGATGGGACAAGGCCAGAAAGTAAAATGTATGTCAAATTGTTAAGTGAAAAAAATATAGCATCAGAAAGCAATTTACTTATTGGATGACAATAAACATCAATTAGAACATCCAGCATGCATTTCACTGCAAAACTGCTTTTCACATAGATGCACATCGAAAGATAAAACAACACCACTTTCATATTCATTTTAAACAGGTTATTCTTTTCTAAATAGTTATTTTGTATGAAATCAGCCTGGAAATGTATATGGCAGCCAACCATATCAAATAGTTACATGCAGGAACTATGAGTGATTCCAAACGAACACTGTTCTGTGGAATAATTGCTCTTTCTGTATTTATCTATGGTTTCTTATAATTTGAAACCCCCTTTCATTGTAAACACATTTTTTCTAAACAATTAGGCTTTAGCTCAATGGCTTTGATAATAACAGTACGTTTACTGTCATAACTGTGAAGCACTTTATACCTGGGCGCATGTGGGTCGCTGGACAAGGGCAGAAGGTTATAATTTAGCTCAAATTGTCAAGTGAAAATATTATAGTTTCGAGTTTCAAGTTTCTTTAATAGTTGTCATACAGAAGTACAGAATACTTTTATACAAAATGCTTCTTACTGTTACGCTCCAGAGACTGTGCTAGACAAGATAAGTATGAAATAACATAGTATAGCATGTAAATTAGAAGTAAAAAAATGAGGTCACAGTGTTCAGTATAGACATATGTACAATGTTCGATGGAATAGACGTTCGATGGAATAGACGTAACTGAGTTACCATATAATATACAATATACTATGCAGTGTACTAATATACAATACTATATAGTGCAAAGCAGAAATGGGATGAGGTACAATTTAGGTACAATTTACAGTAAGGTGTACGAGTTGTAGTGCAATCCTTTATCAATAAATATAAAGTGTGTTTAGGTGATCTAAAGTGTGGAGAGTGGGTGCTGCATTGTGTTGTTTGTTTAAATTGAGTGTATGTGCGTGTGGATGTGTGTGCTGTGTGCATTTGGTGGTTGTTGTATAGTGTTTATTGTTCGTTGAGCAGCCTGATGGCCTGGGGATAGAAGCTTCTTCTGAGTCTTTCTGTGCTCGCCTTGAGACTCCGGTATCGCTTGCCTGACCGCAGCAGTTCAAAGAGGCAGTTGTTCGGGTGGCTGGAGTCCTTAATGATTCTCTTAGCCTTACCCCTGCACCGCATAGCATCAGAAAGCAGTGTACTGATTGGATGACAATCAGCATCAATTAGAACACCCAGCATTGCATTTCACTGCAAAAATGCTTTTCACATAGATGCACATCGAAAGATAAAACAACGCCACTTTCATATTCATTTTAAACAGGTTATTCTTTTCTAAATAGTTATTTTGTATGAAATCAGCCTGGAAATGTCGAAATGGTAGCCAACCATATCAAAGAGTTACATGCAGGAACTATATGAGTGATTCCAAACAAACACTGTTCTGTGGAATAATTGCTCTTTCTGTATTTATCTAGTAGGTTTCTTATAATAAGAAACCCCCTTTCATTGTAATTTATTTTTTCTAAACAATCAGGTGTTTAGCTCTATGGCTTTGATAATAACAGTACGTTTATTGTCATAACTGTGAAGCACTTGTACCTGGGCGCATGTGGGTCGCTGGACAAGGGCAGAAGGTTAAGTTTAGCTCAAATTGTCAAGTGAAAATATTCTAGCATCAGAAAGCAGTATACTGATTGGATGACAATCAGCATCAATTAGAACATCCAGCATGCTTTTCACGTAGATTCACATCAAAAGATAAAACAACACCACTTTCCTATTCATTCTAAACAGGTTATTCTTTTCTAAATAGTTATTTTGTATGAAATCAGCCTGGAAATGTAGAAATGGCAGCCAACCTACATGCAGGAACTATATGAGTGATTCCAAACGAACACTGTTCTATGAAATAATTGCTCTTTCTGTATTTATCTAATAGTTTTCTTATAATAAGAAACCCCCTTTCATTGTAAACAAAAAAATTCGAAACAATTAGGCGTTTAGCTCTATGGCTTTGATAATAACAGTAAGTTTACTGTCATAACTGTGAAGCACTTGTACCTGGGCGCATGTGGGTCGCTGGACAAGGGCAGAAGGTTAAGTTTAGCTCAAATTGTCAAGTGAAAATATTCTAGCATCAGAAAGCAGTATACTGATTGGATGACAATCAGCATCAATTAGAACACCCATGCATTTCACTGTAAAATGCTTTTCATATATGCACATCGAAAGATAAAACAACACCACTTTCATATTCATTTTAAACAGGTTATTCGTTTCTAAATAGTTATTTTGTATGAAATCAGCCTGGTAATGTCTAAATGGCAGCCAACCATATCAAAGAGTTACATGCAGGAACTATATGAGTGATTCCAAACGAACACTGTTCTGTGGAATAATGGCTCTTTCTGTATTTATCTAGTAGCTTTCTTATAATAAGAAACCCCCTTTCATTGTAAACAAAAAAATTCTAAACAATTAGGCGTTTAGCTCAATGGCTTTGATAATATCAGTAAGTTTACTGTCATAACTGTGAAGCACTTGTACCTGGGTGCATGTGGGTCATGGGACAAGTCCAAAAAGTAAAATGTATATGTCAAATTGTAAAATGAAAAAATTATAGCATCAGAAAGCATAGTGCACTTATTGGATGACAATAAACATCAATTAGAACATCCAGCATGCATTTCACTGTAAAAATGTTTTTCACATATGCACATCGAAAGATAAAACAACACCACTTTCATATTCATTCGAAACAGGTTATTCTTTTCTAAATTGTTATATTGTATGAAATCAGCCTGGCAATGTCTAAATGGCAGCCAACCATATCAAAGAGTTACATGCAGGAACTATATGAGTGATTCCAAACGAACACTGTTCTGTGGAATAATTGCTCTTTCTGTATTTATCTAGTAGGTTTCTTATAATAAGAAACCCCCTTTCATTGTAAACAAAAAAATTCTAAACAATTAGGTGTTTAGCTCTATGGCTTTGATAATAACAGTAAGTGTACTGTCATAACTGTGAAGCACTTGTACCTGGGCGCATGTGGGTCGCTGGACAAGGGTAGAAGGTTAAGTTTAGCTCAAATTATCAAGTGAAAATATTCTAGCATCAGGAAGCAGTATACTGATTGGATGACAATCAGCATCAATTAGAACATCCAGCATGCTTTTCACGTAGATTCACACCAAAATAAAAAACAACACCACTTTCCTATTCATTCTAAACAGGTTATTCTTTTCTAAATAGTTATTTTGTATGAAATCAGCCTGGAAATGTAGAAATGGCAGCCAACCTACATGCAGGAACTATATGAGTGATTTCAAACGAACACTGTTCTATGGAATAATTGCTCTTCCTGTATTTATCTAATAGGTTTCTTATAATAAGAAGCCCCCTTTCATTGTAAACAAAAAATTTCTAAACAATTAGGCGTTTAGCTCTATGGCTTTGATAATAACAGTAAGTTTACTGTCATAACTGTGAAGCACTTGTAATTTGGGCGCATGTGGGTCGCTGGACAAGGGCAGAAGGTTAAGTTTAGCTCAAATTGTCAAGTGAAAATATTCTAGCATCAGAAAGCAGTGTACTGATTGGATGACAATCAGCATCAATTAGAACACCCATGCATTTCACTGTAAAATGCTTTTCATATATGCACATCGAAAGATAAAACAACACCACTTTCATATTCATTTTAAACAGTTTATTCTTTTCTAAATAGTTATTTTGTATGAAATCAACCTGGAAATGTCGAAATGGTAGCCAACCATATCAAAGAGTTACATGCAGGAATGAGTGATTCCAAACGAACACTGTTCTGTGGAATAATTGCTCTTTCTGTATTTATCTAGTAGGTTTCTTATAATAAGAAACCCCCTTTTAAGTGTAAAAAAAAATGTCTAAACAATTAGGCGTTTAGCTCAATGGCTTTGATAATAACAGTACGTTTACTGTCATAACTCTAAAGCACTTGTGTATGTGGGTGCATGTGGGTCATGGGACAAGTCCAGAAAGTAAAATGTATGTCAAATTGTTAAGTGAAAAAATTATAGCATCAGAAAGCAGTGCACTTATTGGATGACAATAAACATCAATTAGAACATCCAGCATGCATTTCACTGCAAAAATGCTTTTCACATAGATGCACATCGAAAGATAAAACAACACCACTTTCATATTCATTTTAAACAGGTTATTCTTTTCTAAATAGTTATTTTGTATGAAATCAGCCTGGAAATGTATATGGCAGCCAACCATATCAAATAGTTACATGCAGGAACTATGAGTGATTCCAAACAAACACTGTTCTGTGGAATAATTGCTCTTTCTGTATTTATCTAGTATGGTTTCTTATAATAAGAAACCCCCTTTCATTGTAAACTTTTTTTTCTAAACAATTAGGCTTTAGCTCAATGGCTTTGATAATAACAGTAAGTTTACTGTCATAACTGTGAAGCACTTTATACCATGGGCGCATGTGGGTCGCTGGACAAGGGCAGAAGGTTATAATTTAGCTCAAATTGTCAAGTGAAAATATAGCATCAGAAAGCAGTGTACTGATTGGATGACAATCAGCATCAATTAGAACACCCAGCATTGCATTTCACTGCAAAAATGCTTTTCACATAGATGCACATCGAAAGATAAAACAACACCACTTTCATATTCATTTTAAACAGGTTATTCTTTTCTAAATAGTTATTTTGTATGAAATCAGCCTGGAAATGTCGAAATGGCAGCCAACCATATCAAAGAGTTACATGCAGGAACTATATGAGTGATTCCAAACGAACACCGTTCTGTGGAATAATTGCTCTTTCTGTATTTATCTAGTAGGTTTCTTATAATAAGAAACCCCCTTTCATTGTAAAAAAAAAATTCTAAACAATTAGGCGTTTAGCTCAATGGCTTTGATAATAACAGTAAGTTTACTGTCATAACAGTGAAGCACTTGTACCTGGGTGCATGTGGGTCATGGGACAAGGTCAGAAAGTAAAATGTATGTCAAATTGTTAAGTGAAAAAATTATAGCATCAGAAAGCAGTGCACTTATTGGATGACAATAAACATCAATTAGAACATCCAGCATGCATTTCACTGCAAAAATGCTTTTCACATAGATGCACATCGAAAGATAAAACAACACCACTTTCATATTCATTTTAAACAGGTTATTCTTTTCTAAATTGTTATTTTGTATGAAATCAGCCTGGAAATGTCGAAATGGCAGCCAACCATATCAAATAGTTACATGCAGGAACTATGAGTGATTCCAAACGAACACTGTTCTGTGGAATAATTGCTCTTTCTGTATTTATCTATGGTTATATTTCGTATGGCTATCGCGTCCCGCTCTAGCCTATTGAGATATCCCTTATCTCCTAGTACCTACTGTACACCACCACGAACAACTTATGCACCCATACCTGACCGGGTCCCGCCCCTATGCAGGCGTAGCCTATAAGACCATGGTCCTGTTCACCAAACACCCTTCCTCTATTTTCGTTCCATCATATCGGCTGCGTGCACCGTATGTAACTAGTAGTATGAAAAGATTAGAGAAGGTTCGTAATGTTGAAAGCTTACCGGAGGTTTGCTTTTCCCTGGCATCTTCGGAGCATGTTTCAGCGACACATGGGGCCTGTGCTGATGTTTCCTCGGCTGACGACGGCAGACCGAGGGGCAGCGTACAAGGTTTGACTAGCAAGTCGGCTTGTACAAAGGTATGGCCTGTGTCATTAGGCATCAATGTCGGTATTGGTAATGCTGTGGAGTATGTTTCGGCGCCAGGCCCGGGGCGGCTTGGTGATCGTTCCACTGCAGTGGACGGTTTCCTGGCAATCCTGGAGCATGCTGCTAACGCTAATGCTGCTACTACTACTTCTGCTAATGCTGATGTTGACGCTGAAATGGGTCGTCGTTCTAATAATCCCCGCCGCGGGATACCGCTTTTCCCTCCTCTTACCAGCTTCATTGATGAAGGTCAGTCGGTGGTGGATGTGGGGGGTTTCGCTGAGTCCTTTTTACCTTTTTTACAGGTGAATGGGCTAACAACAGGGTGCAGGCCGGGGGTACCGTGGCTAAGCAGCCAGGTAGCTTTTTTCCTGTGCCCAGGCGGGGATGAACGACGTCCCGCCCGGCCGATGCTTGATAGTGAATCGGCTCGGAGGGTGGCTGTATGGTCGGATGAGTTGTATACTGCTACAGGATGGTATTTAGCGGCGGCCAGTGTTATGGCTCAGCTGGCTAGTTTCCTATCCACATTGGCGTCGGGTAGTAGGACTTTGGGTCCAGCCGACATTGTAAACATGGTTCATGTTTGTGGTGTTATGGAGATCTTGACTCAGTCGCAAGCTATAACTGCGGGGAGGATTAGGATGCTATCAACTTTGGTTGTTAGGCATGTTTGGTTGGAGCAGTCTCCTCTTGGGGAAGAGGATAGGTTTTCTCTCCTCACGACTCCTTTTTCCACAGATAGTCTTTTTGGGCATTCTGTGGAGGCGCAGGCGGTTATTGATCTGGGTCCTACACCGCCTCACGCTGTGCAGCCAGAGGTGGGAGCACGGACTGTGGCGAGATCCTCGACAGGCGGCCATGTTTCCCCCGCCAGTGGTGCCCTGGGTGGAGAGTCAACAGGGTACCGCAAGGCCGACAGCCTTGGCGGCCGAGGGATCGGCCATTTTGGGTGAATTCGAGTTTGGTAAAACAAGCCGTCGTCATTTTGCCGCGAGCAGCCCGCTCCCCGTTCAATCCTCTCTCTGTTACTCACGGAAGCAGGGCTCTGATCGTTCTCCTTTGGCTGCGGGCCGCGAACCTTCATTGAAGCGTATGTGGCCCCATTCTTCACTTCTCATGGGGACAGGGGCTGACACCCAGTTGATGGCTGAGCCTGGGTCTGTCCGTGAGAATGTTCCGTCGCGTGGTTCCTACACCACAGGTTGTGGGTGGGAGGAACCTGGTGTTACAGCTGCCACTAGCTACAGTGGTCAGCTGGGGGACTCGTTGCCTCTTCTGTTGAATGCACAGCAGGGGTTACTCCGGCTTCGCCTTCGCCAGGCGGGGTATCGCGCTGATGCCTCCCACTCCCGTCACAGCGGCAGTGGTCTGCAAAGGAGAGGCGAGCGTGATTTGGGTGGTAGCAATATCACTGCAGGGCTTCGGTGTGTAGGAGCCCATGGGGTCCTCATGCCTTGCGTGTCTAGCTGCGGAACAACTCCTCAGCATGCGCTAGAGGGGTGTTCAGGGGGGGGGTGTGTGTCAACAAGTTTGATGACAGCTTCTCCCGTATCAAACCGGCCCTTTCTGTCGGGGTCCCCCCTTGGGTGCGTCGCACAGCGGGAGGGGCCGGGCCCCCTATCTACTGTTCCTTGCGGCCCAGCGTCAGTTGACGGCGGGTGCGCTGTGGGATTATTTTCACATATGGCGACAGGAATGCCGTCTGGATCGGTGGATGGAGAGAACATTGGAGGAGGGGCTTGTTTTGCAGTTCGCACAACCCCATCCTCCGTTCTCAGGTTTGGTGCCGACCCTATTGTCAGGGTCAGACGCAGTGACAGCCCTGGCCGACGAGATCCAATCTCTGTTGGCGAAGCAGGCCGTCGTTGTGGTTCCGAGAGAGGACGCAATGTCAGGCGTCTACTCCCGTTATTTTCTGATACCCAAGAAAACAGGGGGGGTCAGACCTATACTGGATCTGTCCGCGTTCAATCGGTTGATTGTAGCGAGACCGTTCAGAATGTTGACCGTCAAACTCCTTCTGCTTGCTGTCAGGAGGGGAGACTGGTTCACCTCCATAGACCTGAAGGATGCGTATTTTCACATCCCCATTTACCCTCCTCACAGGAAATTCCTACGGTTCCTGTTTCAGGGCGTAGCGTACGAGTACCAGAGGATGCCGTTCGGTTATTCTCTGGCTCCCCGCACATTCACCAAGTGCGTGGCGACTGCACTGGAGCCCTTGCGTCATCGGGGGTTACGAGTTATATTCTATCTCGACGACATTCTACTCCTCGGTCGTTCGGAGGAGGTTGCCAGGTCTCATACCCGGCTGATGGTGGAATTCCTCACCAGCCTGGGTTTTGCTGTGAATTGGAAGAAGAGTACCCCTCTTCCCAGTCAACAGGTGGAGTACTTGGGCTTGACGTTGAGGTCAAGGCCCATGATTGCAACACTCTCGGAGCAGCGTCAGGGGGTTCTCCGTCACGCGCTCGGGAGTTTCCGTCTGGGAGGGACGGTTACGGCGCTGCAAGTGTTGCGTCTGCTAGGCATTATGGCATCTGCTCACGCGGTGGTTCCTCTTGGCCTCCTCTTCATGAGGAGGATACAGAGGTGGTTTCTCTCTTTGAGAATAGATCCGGTGAGGGACAAATGGAAACGGTTGACGGTTCCTTTGTCGATATGGGGAGATCTCGCCCACTGGAGGAGGCTGGGTATCCTCACCATTGGGGTCCCCATAGGCAGCAGGAGCTCACACGTCACGGTCTTCACCGACGCCTCTCTCACGGGTTGGGGAGGGACGTGTCGGACCCATGCAGTGGGGGGCAGCTGGACGGGTCATGCTGGCCCAGCTACCCTGCATATCAATGTGTTGGAGTTGAAGGCGGTCCTCCTGGTCCTCAAACGGTTCGACCACCTGGTGGTAGGCGAACACGTTTTGGTCAGGACAGACAGTATGACGGCAGCGGCGTATATCAACAGGCAGGGTGGGACTCGTTCCATCCACCTGCTCCGGGCGGTGGTCGAACTTTGGCTATGGGCATCCCGCAGGCTGCGCAGTCTGAGGGCGCTCCACATTCCTGGTACAGAGAATATGGGGGCGGATATGATGTCTCGGGGCGGTCCTCCTTACGACGAGTGGGAACTTCACCCCCACATAGTCAGACAGATCTGGGATCGGTTCGGGGAGGCCTCGGTAGATCTGTTTGCGTGCCGACGCTCTCACAGGTGCCCCTTGTGGTTCTCGCTCAGTCGAGCAGATCATCCCCCCTTGGGGGTGGATGCCTTCTCGACCTTTCCATGGCCGCCCGGTCTTCTGTACGCCTTTCCTCCTGTACAGCTGTTGAGTCAGCTGTTGGAGCGGATACGGAGGGAGCGCAGGACGGTGATCCTGGTCGCGCCGGACCGGGGCACGGCAGTGTGGTTCCCGGTCTTGATCCAGCTTCTGGTCGCTCCTCCTTGGGTCATTCCTTGGTCGGCGACGGCCCTCTCACAGCATGACGGGTCACTGTTCCAGTTTCCGGTGTTGGGCCAACGGCTGTTGGTGTGGCTGGTGGGAGGGTGAGTCTGGAGAGGATGGACCCTTCGGTGGTTGATACCATCCGGTGTGCGCATGCTCCCTCCACTGTCGCGGTTTACACGGGCAGATGGCGTGCGTTCCAAGAGTGGTGTAAGGCGGGGGGCTGGGACCCAGTCTCCTGCCCCCTGGATGCTGTCCTGAGTTATCTCCAGTCTCTTCTTGATAGACTGTCGGCTTCGACGGTGAGGGTATATGCGGCGGCTATATCCTCCTATCATGAGGGAATTGAGGGGACTGTTTTGTTCAGCCACCCTCTTGTGAAGCGTTTCCTGCTTGGCGCTCGACGCGTTAAGCCGGTGCAACGCTCCTTGGCTCCGACTTGGGATCTTCAATTGGTCCTCGTCGGTTGTCCTTGGCCCCGTTTGAGCCGCTCGAGCAGGCGCCGTTGGGACAGCTGTCTTTCAAGACCGCGTTCCTACTGGCTGTCACTTCCGCTAAACGCGTGGGTGAGCTCTGTGCTCTCTCGGTACGTGCAGAGTGCCTGTCTTTTCGGGCCGATTGCGGTGCCACTCTGCAACCTAATCCTGCTTTCGTGCCTAAAAATATCCGGAGTTCCTTCCGCTCCCGGGATATTGTGGTTCAGGCGTTTCGTCCTCCTCCTCACGCCAGTGAGTTGGATGCGGGCCTTCACCTGTCATGTCCAGTCCGTGCTTTGGGAATTTACCTCAGCCGTACTCAGGACCTCAGGGTTACCGATCAGCTTTTTGTCTGTTACGGTGGGTCTCGTGCCGGTAAGGCACTGTCGAAACAGCGCCTGTCCCATTGGTTGTGCGAGGGCATTGCCCTCTGCTACACATTGGCCGGGCTGGATCCCCCTGGGGGCGTCAGGGCGCACTCCACTCGTGGGGTGGCTGCCTCTGCCGCTCTCCTGGATGGGGCTTCGGTGGAGGACATCTGTGCTGCAGCTTCATGGTCCTCCCCGGGCCCCTTTGTAAGGTTTTACCTCATGGACATGACCGGGGGTTCTGTCTCCCAGGCGGTTCTGGGGTCTGTGGCCTTTCCTGCTTCCCGTCCTTTGGTAGGGTAGCAGGAGTGTGTGGGTATGGGCCACAGTGTGTTAAGTCACACGTGGTTCCGCCTGTGCGGTGTGTTCAAGGGGTTCTAGTTCCCTCTTGTTCGCATTCAGGTGGAGTTGACTGCGCCCCCCCTTCATTAGGAAGGATGGGGTGACAGGGCTCCCCGCACCCCTTGATGTGGGCTTACGGGTCCTCAGGGGGTACATCTGTCGGATCTCGCGTCCGCTCTAACCCATATCTCAATAGGCTAGAGCGGGACGCGATAGCCATACGAAATATAACGATAGGTTATGTATATAACCTAGTTATATGAGTATTGGCTGAGCGTCCCGCTCTACGCGGCCCTGAGTTCCCTTTTGAGGGATCTTTTACTGGAACGGGATTTGGCGAGGAAGGGTGTTTGGTGACCAGGACCATGGTCTTATAGGCTACGCCTCCATAGGGGCGGGACCCGGTCAGGTATGGGTGCATAAGTTGTTCGTGGTGGTGTACAGTAGGTACTAGGAGATAAGGGATATCTCAATAGGCTAGAGCGGGACGCTCAGCCAATACTCATATAACTAGGTTATATACATAACCTATCGTTTCTTATAATAAGAAACCCCCTTTTATTGTAAACAAATTTGTTCTAAACAATTAGGCTTTAGCTCAATGGCTTTGATAATAACAGTACGTTTACTGTCATAACTGTGAAGCACTTTATACCTGGGCGCATGTGGGTCGCTGGACAAGGGCAGAAGGTTATAATTTAGCTCAAATTGTCAAGTGAAAATATTATAGCATCAGAAAGCAGTATACTGATTGGATGACAATCAGCATCAATTAGAACACCCAGCATTGCATTTCACTGCAAAAATGCTTTTCACATAGATGCACATCGAAAGATAAAACAACAGCACTTTCATATTCATTTTAAACAGGTTATTATTTTCTAAATAATTATTTTGTATGAAATCAGCCTGGAAATGTAGAAATGGCAGCCAACCATATCAAAGAATTACATGCAGGAACTATATGAGTGATTCCAAACGAACACCATTCTGTGGAATAATTGCTCTTTCTGTATTTATCTAGTAGGTTTCTTATAATAAGAAACCCCCTTTCATTGTAAACAAAAAATTTCCCAACAATTAGGCGTTTAGCTCAATGGCTTTGATAATGACAGGAAGTTTACTGTCATAACTCTAAAGCACTTGTATCTGGGCGCATGTGGGTCATGGGACAAGGCCAGAAAGTAAAATGTATGTCAAATTGTCAAGTGAAAATATTATAGCATCAGAAGGCAGTGCACTTATTGGATGACAATAAACATCAATTACAACATCCAGCATGCATTTCACTGTAAAATGCTTTTCACATATGCACATCGAAAGATAAAACAACACCACTTTCATATTCATTTTAAACAGGTTATTCTTTTCTAAATAGTTATTTTGTATGAAATCAGCCTGGAAATGTATAATGGCAGCCAACCATATCAAAGAGTTACATGCAGGAACTATATGAGTGATTCCAAACGAGCACCATTCTGTGTAAGAAACCCTCTTTCATTGTAAACAAAAAATGTCTAAACAATTAGGCGTTTAGCTCTATGGCTTTGATAATAACAGTAATTTAAACTTGTTATAATACAGTGGCCACACTTTTCATTTATCATAATAGAATGGAATCATGTGGCATTGTACCAGCCAATAATGCTCCAATAAACTAAAGCCAGAGGTGTTTTATACATTGGCATAGAATACAAAATGGTTGAGACCTCAGCCTAAAGTACAGCAGCAGGCTCTGCAGTAAACAATTGAATCAGGCCTACATAAAGTGCTTCATTAAACGTATTACTCAAAAATAAATAGATAACCCATAATGTAAGTGGGTGCAATGACCCCCTCCCCCATTCACCCCTGCCCTTGATGATGCAGTCACACATTTACAAGATCTTATCAATCTGACTTCCTCACTGTTCTGCCATTTTCATGTTGTAGCCATAAACTACAATAAATAGATATGGTGTAAGGTAAAGGGTAGGTTGCAATTTCTGTCTCTGGTCAGAAAACAAAGCATGTGCTATGCCATGTCTTTAATGGGCCAGTATAACATCTTTGTGTGTATATTGAAGCTGTAAATAATTTGTTTTCATTCATAATCTTAGTAAATATTTTTATAAAATAGACCTATATACCAACATTGACTAAGCATCATTCTAACATGAATTGGACATTTCAGATAGATAGATAGATAGATAGATAGATAGATCTCCCTCTAGCTTGTTAGACAACAATAGACTAATGATACATGATACTTGCTCAATGTTTGCTTTTGCTTTTGTGTGTGTGTGTGTGTGTGTGTGTGTGTGTGTGTGTGAGGACATATTTTGTCATATGTCATACAAAAGAAGAAAAAAAAGAAGAAAAAAACAACTTCTCACAGAAATAAATATTTATTGCTTAAATGAATGGCCTTCATTATGTGCATGAAGCAGATGAGAGATCAGATGCAGACAAAAAGCCATGCTGAACTCAGATAGGTAGGGGGCGCACTACTCAACAAAAAAAGTTATAAATGCTTTGGACAAAAGACTTTGGAACTGCAATACCATTCGTCCTTTCAGTGCATTCACATTGTCGGTGGTTCGACCATCGTTAATGAGTAACTTAAGAACAGGGAAGTATGGTGACTAACACTTGGATGGGGGTGTGAAGGACAAACATAAACAAAGCCAGGACTCACATGCAGCAGTCATGTCAACATAGTTCTTACAGGGAATGTTTTCTCTTTTGCACTTAAATTATGTTGCTTTCCATTCTCACCACAATCCATGATGTTCTTCATTCTGGATACTCAACTCAGCATCTTTGGGTTATTGAAAAGTGCTATATAAATCAAATATGAATTATAGTTATTATAATTATAATAATAATAATAATAATAATAATAATAATTATTATTATTATTATTATCATTATCATTATTATTATTATTATTATTATTATTATTATTATTATTATTATTATTATTATTATTATTATTATTATTATTATTATTATTATTATTATTATTATTATTATTATTATTATTATTATTATTATTATTATTATTATTATTATTATTATTATTATTATTATCATTATTATTATTATTATTATTATTATTATTATTATTATTATACTCACAGCGCCGGCTAGTTAGCCACAAAACTAAAGTAAAGCAATTTTATTTTTTATTTTTTTATTTATCCTTTATTTATCCAGGAATGTCCCATTGAGATACAAGATCTCTTCTTCCAGGGAGTCCTCAGGGCCCTGTTTCTCGTACCTGGTTCAACTAAGTCGATCAAGATGTCATTATCCAGATTCAGTTAACCCGATGTTTGAAGCCGGGATTTTCCTGTTCCTCGAAGGTGGATTCAGTCTCGTTAACTCGATTCAGACTTGAGACCCAGGCTAAGTGCGCGCGGCCGCTTCAGGTGAAAAGCCAGCACGTATCGATGGCAGAGATCCTGATTCTCTAACGGCATTGATTGATTAATTGATTTAAAACTTTATTGACAGATTGCAATACGGCTCAATCGCCTCGCCGACAAGTTAAATGCGTTATCTATAGGCTAATTTTAAGTCCCTCATTACCTCAATCAATCAGATTATATTTCTTTAAACTTGCCTGCTGGATTGAATAATCAAATGAGATCTTGCTAGCGAAAATAATTAGTTAAACTGTTATACAGAATTACGATACGGCTCTCTTACCCATTGATTGATGTATAGTCGATCTTTAACTTATCTCCACTGTGGTCTAACGGGTTGTTCTTTTGACTTTCACGCAGACGACCGGGGTTCGAAACCCTAGTCTTTTCCTTCTTTTTGCAATATAGGAATAATTCAATTTGGTGCACGTTGAGAGCTATATAAAGAATGACATCCTCAATGCATGTAGATTTATAATATTTTAACTTAAAACCAGGCTACTTTGGCGTATAATCATTAATATTATATTCAAAAAAATTATATTGGCAACACGGGGTTTTTCGAACACCGGTCGCTGGGTTGGCAGGCTTGAGCACTACCGCTGCACCACTGTGCCAGATGGGATAAATTCATTGTTTATACATTAATGAACGAGAGACCCGTGTTTAGAATATTCTTTATTTTGAATGAAGTTTTATTTCTTTATCCTCATTCATTAATGTGACGTCAACGGCTCATTCAATTTCTCAAATCCGTCAAACAGCGCATCTCATCAGACATCTTAATCCCAGTTACAATTAAAATAACCACGTCATAATGTGTACATCGCACCGAGCGAGCGCCACGGTATATATAACGTGCATTATTTAGGACAAAGTGAATTTAGTATCAGCATTTTGGGTCTATTTTACATTTCAAAAGCCCCCTCTGGAAGAATGGAGCACAAAAACGTAATTCAGAATGGTATAATGCAGATCGTAGACTGTGGGAATAATTTCAGGAAACGGGCTGTCACTTTTTTGCGGGGGCGTGGCGATGGTTCAGGCTAACTTGAACTTAAACTCTGCTTTCGACCAGGCTCAAACTTTTGGATCTGTTGTCATGGTGATTTGGAAAATCCAGGTACGGGGAATCGGAAAGTCCGGCTTAAGTCAGAATTACCCGAAAGTTATCCGGCTAACTCAGTTATCCAGGTACGGGGAACGGGGCCCGGATCAACACGGCACACAACAAGTTTCAACATAAAACAGGGCATTAAACAAAAAACATACAATTCAAATATAAATACCGAAGGCCATTTGTGCAGTGGCAAGGAGCATAATCACATCAGCAATAGCATCAGGTAAAACAGTTACATGTTTCATGAAGGGCTAATCGTAGCATACCTTTAAAAGCATTCACAGCAGGAAGTGCCTCTAGACAAAGTTTTACTTGCAGCGTATTCCATAAAAAGGGAGCATAGTGGGAGAATGCAGCTTTACCGAGCTCTGACTGCATCAAAGGAACATTTAAAAGCATCCCATTTGCTGCTCGTCTGGTATTAAAAAAGCAAGTATAAAAGGACAGAAGTCTGGAGATATATAAGGGCAGCTTACCTAGCAATGACTTAAGGATACAAATCAACACGTGTGATAGTCTTCTTTGGTACAGAGAGGACCATCCTAAGGACTGATACAATGGGGCCACTCTTGATTCTATACAAGCCCTGAAATAAACGCTGAAATCTACTCCAAATAAGTTTGTTTTTAAATTTGTTTAAATGGTTTTTACAGTGGCCCACCATTAACTTTACTTAACTTTATGTGTTTTGTGTCTAACTAAGGAGGAGCTGGGTATCCAGTATAAAGTGCAGCATGGATTGTACTGAGAAAGGAATCTACTCTTTAACCGCATCATCCATGAATAGGAAATAGGTCCAACATTCATAGGCTGTGCATTCTTACCTTTAATGTTAACTTTGATATCATTCTATCAAAAATATTAAACTGTACAAGACATTACAAAATACAATCTGCAATTAGCTAATTTCTACAGTACAACATCAGGCTTGCTGCCTGTTACAATACATTATTTAAGGCATCAATTAAGTGTAACATTTAATTACTGAATTAATACAGTACAACAGACTTCTTCTGATGTATTAATATTGCCTTTTACAAACATAATACATTTCCCACAGTTATGATTTTGTACGTTGAAAAATGAGGAAGTCCCAGGAGAGTGTATACACTGCGTCTACATGTGTATTGTATACATATGTGTGTGTGTGTGTGTGTGTGTGTGTGTGTAGAAATGTACCCAGCTTACTGTATCATGCCTATAAGAACTATGCATTTATTATAAATCATTCTTTGGTGGCTCAAGGCTTTTATCGAGTTATGTTGGTAGGCAGGGTAAGGACCTTATCATCATGAGACAATTTAACAATTCGATGTAAAGATATTTCAATATCTCTATTGTTGATTTTAAATATATATGGAAAACTGAATCTAAATTGGAACTACCCTCATGCATGGCTATTTAATTTCCCTGTTTTATTGCTTTTCCAGCCTATTCATCTGCCTGTTATATACAGGCTGTACATAGTGCACACTACTGTAATTAAAAGAACACAATGTTTCATACTTTGGCCGTAGCCATGAAAAAAGTATTTACATAGCTGACAATGACAAGTGATCAGTAGTGTGTGCTACAGCATACAGCTGGATGAAAGGAGAGGAGAGGAGAGGAGAGGAGAGGAGAGGAGAGGAGAGGAGAGGAGAGGAGAGAGGAGAGGAGAGGAGAGGAGAGGAGAGGAGAGAGGAGAGGAGAGGAGAGGAGAGGAGAGGAGAGGAGAGGAGAGGAGAGGAGAGGAGAGGATAATAATGCAGGACATAATAATGCAGGACCTGCTCAGAGGTCTTTAATTGGCATTGGCAATTATCCTCAACACACACACACACACCGGAACACACACGCATGCATTGTCTGTAGGATCCGTCTCTGCGATTAACCCATCCCGTCGTCCTTCCCCCCCAAGGGCAGCCGGGAGCAGACAGGCGTCAACGTGAGCCGCGCCAGGGGACCAATCCAAGTGCTCCTGTCCGTCTTCGTCAAGGACGCCACAGCGTTAGCGATCTGTTGTTGTGCATGTTTTTCCATTGGGTTTATCTTATCGGGGGGGAAACCCTTGCGAGCACGGGGAGAACATGCAAACTCCACACAGAAAGGCCTGGGAGATACCCCACCTGGGTACCTGGCATCATGGAAACCTGGTCCCCAAGCGGGAATCGAACCCTGGACCTTCTTGCTGTGAGGCGACAGTGTTAACCACTACAACACCGTGCCGCTGGTGGTGTAGTGGAGGGAGAGGAGAGGAGAGGAGAGGAGAGGAGAGGAGAGGAGAGGAGAGGAGAGGAGAGGAGAGGAGAGGAGAGGAGAGGAGAGGAGAGGAGAGGAGAGGAGAGGAGAGGAGAGGAGAGGAGAGGAGAGGAGAGGAGAGGAGAGGAGAGGAGAGGAGAACCTTGTTTATAGTTAAATTTATAGAACCCTGTTTAGTCTAGTTAAATCGGACCCTGGAGTGTTTACCCCCTTGGTGCAGTTTGTTTTGGTTGGTGAGAACACTGGAATTGAACCCAGGTCCACACCAAACAACCGCACCATGATCCACCTGTTTGAGGCGGGTCTCAGTCCGCTTCCAAGTGAACCCTGGAGTGCTTGAGGTGAGAAAGCAATCGTGTTGCCATTGTTAATCATCACAAGATTATCATTTACACTGCTGTTATAATGTTGTGATACTAAACAAATACCTCACATGCATAATTCGGGTGACAGTAGCCTATAAGTAGCACATAACAGTAATCACAGATCATGAATTGAAAAACATTTGTGCAAGCCAAAGTGGAGATCACAAGATAATTTTTTGTTAGGATTCAAAATTATGTCAGATAATTATGGCAGAGTGTGGTTCACTTGTCAATTGGCAATGTGAAACATAACTGAACCAATAAAAACTACAACAAAAAGTAAAAATTGATTCAGGCCATTTCAAACTAACTTAGGTGTGAAAGCACCCAAAGCTGCTGGTTAGCTTTTCAAAGAGCAAGAGGAGGAGAACATCTTAACCGCTGCTAAAGTGCAGAGGTTGGCCAATCTCAGCTCCATGTCATTAATCAACGGCACGGAGTGGGGAGTGTAAACATCAGCAAGTCATAACTTAGCCGGTGTTGGAGGGGCTGTCACCATGTCGAGGGGCAGGATTCCTCTTCAGTTCAACGTAGGTGGTGGAGGGCCTGTTACTAGGCTGAGGGGCAGGCTTATTCTCCCTCACCTAAGCGTAGGTGATAGAAGGGCTGTTACTAGGCTGAGGGGAAGGCTTATTCTCCCTCACCGTGACCTCAGCGTAGATGGTATAGTGGCTGCCATCAGGCTGAGGGGCAGGATTCTTCTCCCTCACCTGGGCATACTGCATGTGGGCGTCGTATGAGGGAAGGGTGGATGTTGTACCTTCCCTGCTCTTCAGTTGGACTTGGGCGTACTCTGTTGGAGAAGTACCCAGGTTCGCTAGCTGGACAGTCCCACCGTCCCTCTTCTGGAATCTGCTGATTTCTGCATAGTTGAGCTCCTATAGGACACAATAAGATAAGAATAAACAATATAATTAGTTAAAAGTTACCAGTCGACACACAATGGTCAGAGATCATATCTTTTTATTCTGCAAAAGAAGGAAGAACATCCAACTTCAGAGTCAGTTGGAAGACATTCCAGGTGTTGGAGGCATCATATAGGAAAAAGCAGCTTTTCCTAGTTCAGAGCCTAAAACCCATCATTTGAACACAGGGATTAAAGCAGGCCAAGTCATATTCTTATTTTAACCTCCACTATATTTTTTATTTAATAGCGTTAGCGTTTTAAGGGAACTAGATTATTTTGAACATATTTTCTATTGCCAGTTTGCTTTTACATAATATCAATGCTGTTTTCAATTAATTCAATAAAACGGATACTTTTTGCAAGAGTTGACTCTGACTTTGTCATACAAATAATCAACCAGCTACATACAGTACTGTAACTTTCCAGTGCACGTTTTTATTTACATTGTGACAACTGAACAAGCCAAAAAGTCAAAGATTTTATTTGCCATGTATGGACGAATCCACATTGGAATGCAGGTACAGAGCAAACACTGTGTGTCTACAACTAATCCAATCAACACACTAAAAGTGCATATCATAGTTAAGTGCATAATGCATAGAGGCACAAATTACAGTAAAAGTGCATATAATCAAAGTGCATGATGCACAGACACACAAAAACAGCACTTCCACAAACCTGACTAATAACACTAATAAACACACGGCAACAAAATAGGATAAAATACAAAACTAGCCTTTGGAGTTATTCAGGCTGCACACAGCACTTGGGAAGAAGCTCTTAGTAAACCGAGAGGTAGAGCATGTTATAGAGCGGTAACTATATAATATTAGCATATACATATAGGCCTTTATCGGCTACAACTATGCAACAGTATAACGCATGGCACAGACACGGAGCCCTGCAAAGCCTGCATACAGTAAACTAACTTGATCGTTAATCTAACTGTTGTCCTTGTATCTTTATAAGCTGCACTTCTTGCTTTTGTAAAATTGCATTATGTATTATTTAGTGCTGTCAATAGATTAAAATTTGTTTTCTCTTCTTTTTGAAAATCATCTGACATGAAGATGGAACACATTTTTGTTGTTAATATGATTTATATTACTGATAGTTCATACAAGACATTATCGTCCTCTAAGCCTTTAACATAGGCCTGGGTTGTTTTTATTTCTGTTAGCACCGCAGTCCGCAGATATAAGAAAGAGGTCTAGCTGAGGCCATGGTTACACTGGGGTTTTTGTTTTTGTTGCTGAATGATTACGTTTGCATGTCCAAGTTAAAAAGAAATGCCGTTTTGGCGTGTCACATGACCTGGCCAATCAGAGACGCGGAAACAAACATTTGTTGTCGAAAGTATTCAGGCGTCAGCTGCGGCTACCATGTGTTGTCAAGTTATTGTTATAAGGAGCCCAGTCCAAGCTACAACAGTCTGCATTCTCTTAACAATTGTTTGTATTGAGCCGTATTGTATTGTACCCATTCTGCAATCTGTTAAATAAAGTTTACATCCATTCATTCTGCTAGCATTAACGTTACCAAGCTGCTAGCCACAATGCTATACTGTTATAATGGCATATCCCAATCACGTTAGCATGTAAGCTAACAAAATCGGCGATATTTTTGTGAGACTAAACTCCGCTCTTAGTGGTCAATTGTGTTGATGTTAGTTTTGTTTCATCAACAAATCATCAACAAATGAGGCAGAACACAGTGAATGTATCAGTTTTTGTTTATTGCACTTTATTTCTTGCTGAAAAATAAATGCTATGTGGCTAAATGGCTCATGCGAGGTATAAAGATGGTGGCTTTTGAGATTTTGAGCAGGATGTGGAGTGTCTCATTCAACCTTTCT
Organism: Notolepis coatsorum; assembly: GCF_963971535.1. NCBI lineage: Eukaryota > Metazoa > Chordata > Actinopteri > Aulopiformes > Paralepididae > Notolepis > Notolepis coatsorum. The sequence goes on from NC_140183.1 coordinate 88,562,401, forward strand.
GATTGGTTGAAAATGGCCTTCATGTATGAACTACATCGCCGCCTACTGCTTTGGCATTGTACTACATGTATATAGTAGACGAGATAAAGCGACGTCTAACTTAACTCTTACTTGCCTGCCAATACGCAGCGTTCTGAAAAGCGAATGAAACTAAACGAAAATGGCCCTAGTGTAACCGCAGCCTGAGTCAATGTTGATGGTTTTGTTGAACATTTGTATTTCACAGGAGAGAAACTGTATTCTAGAAAGCTATTAAAATAGTCTTTGAATCTAAATATACTTTCTTTGTGTTGATTTTACATTAATTCCAGTTACAAGCTTCGGTCTTAAGCAGAAAAATGCTATTTTTAATCTAGATTAATCTAGATTAATTACAGAAAATTGTGAGATTAATTAGTTAAATTTCTTATAATTTTTTTAAATTTAAATTTGTATTAACATTTATAGACAAACAACACTTAGACAATACTTACAAAGTTAATTATTTTTTATCTATTGACAGCACTAAATAATACATAATGCAATTTTACAAAAGCAAGAAGTGCAGTTTATAAAGATACAAGGACAACAGTTAGATTAACGATCAAGTTAGTTTACTGTATGCAGGCTTCGCAGGGCTCCGTGTCTGTGCCATGCGTTATACTGTCGCATAGTTGTAGCTGATAAAGGCCTATATGTAGGCTATGCTAATATTATATAATTTATATATGCTACCTAATACCAACATCAAAATAGATTGTGTGCCTCTACAAATCATATTATACCAGGTAGCCAATTGACGGAAAATCCGTTGCGACTTGGAATCAAAGGGAAATCTGTCGTAGCGACGGAGAACTTTAATCCCTGTGAACTAGGGTGACCAGGTGTCCCCCTTTTGGTTGTACTGTCCCACCATTTGACCAAATGTCCCGCGTCCCTCATATTGAGAGGATGTCCCTCTTTTCGAAGCCAAAAAAAACATGCGTCTAAAAGCCCCTCCCTACAGACAGTAAACGTAGCAACCCGCCTCTTGTCCACACACATTGCTCTGATTGGTTATAGTACTTTAGCGTGCTGCTTGCCTGCTTGTGACGTGACTGAGACTGAGTCGTGACGCTACCTCATATCGCAAATCTGATTGGTATAAAAAAAACACAACAACATTACAAGCGAACTAGTTCAAGATGGAAAGCAGTAAAAAGAAACGGACCTGCAGTTACAACCAAGACTAGCAAACGACACATGACTAGGTGAGGCAGATGGCAGGCAATCCGCAGCAGGCTTTCTGTGTTTTGTGTCATAGTTCGTTTTCAATTGCGCATGGAGGAGAATACAACTTGAAGCGCCACAGTGGACGTGAGTCTCACTTGAAAGTGGCTCACCAAAAAGAAACATCCAGATCTATGGATATGTTTCTTTTTAAACCAAACAATGATAGCCAGACGGACAAGGTCACTGCAGCTGAGATAACAAGTGTCTATCACACAGTACAACACTCCCATTCATACAGGTCAGCCGACTGTTTTAACCTTTAACCTTTGATTTAAATCTATTCGGTGAAGACCATGGCAGTTATTCTAATATAGAAACACAATTTATTTGTATTATTATTTTTGTATTATACTACACTGTTTTCCCTAGTTCTGTGTTAACAGGGAATATCAAACACAAGACATTCCTGTCAAGTGATGACGTTTGAATATTTAAAACAGATGTTAGGTGGTATTTAATTTGTATTTATTTTGATTTAACCTTTAACCTTTGATTTAAATCTATTCAGTGAAGACCATGGCAGTTATTCTAATAAAACATTTTACATTATCTATCTGTCCCACTTTGTCCCACCAAAATCGTACTGTTGTCCCACTTTGTCCCACCAAAATCTTACTGTTGTCCCACTTTTGGACTTTTTGCATCTGGTCACCCTACTGTGAACATGCACAAATCTGATACTATCTTCCTGGGTCAAAGTCTGCCCCTCACGGTAAAAGACACCTGTTGATAAACCTGGCTGACTGGAAGAGGGCTCATTTCTATTGTTGACATCAAGTTGTAAACCTGGCTGACTGGAAGAGGGCTCATCTCTATTGTTGACATCAAGTTGTAAACCTGGCTGACTGAAGAGGGCTCATTTCTATTATTGACATCAAGTTGTAAACCTGGCTGACTGAAGAGGGCTCATTTCTATTATTGACATCAAGTTGTAAACCTGGCTGACTGAAGAGGGCTCATCTCTATTGTTGACATCAAGTTGTAAACCTGGCTGACTGAAGAGGGCTCATCTCTATTGTTGACATCAAGTTGTAAACCTGGCTGACTGAAGAGGGCTCATCTCTATTGTTGACATCAAGTTGTAAACCTGGCTGACTGAAGAGGGCTCATCTCTATTGTTGACATCAAGTTGTAAACCTGGCTGACTGAAGAGGGCTCATCTCTATTGTTGACATCAAGTTTTAAACGGTCATCGACTGGCAGTCGATAAAAACCCTATTTTCCCCCCTCCATTACAGTGAAGCTCAAAATGTCGTTACACAAGATTTTCTATTGTTTTTCATGGTGTTCTATTATAGGTAGTGGCAGGGGGCGAAAATCTGATATCAACTTTGGGGGGGACAATTACCTTACATTTTCTCAAGAGCAATTCCTGGGGGGGACACCAAAAGTAGTGCTGTAACACATAGCCTACGTTGTAATATGTTAAATGTATATTGAGGAACAGAGTTATTTTGTATGTTAGAAGAGACTTTTAAGTTTAAGTCAAGCACTTTGATATGTTATGTAGTCTGTTTAAACAAATCGTGGTTCAGCCACCAGTTTAAGTTTGAGAGTGCAACAATCCATGGCATTGTCCAATTATGTTCAAATAAATGTTAAGAATTTATTCTTAATTGCTTGCCTGGGTAAATAAAGGTTAAATACAAAATTAAAAAATATGTCCATATTTTACAAGTCTAAAAAATAGCGAACATTTCATAATGTTGCCAAACAAAAACTCAACAAACTTACCTGAGACTCCCTGTCTCTGCCAGTCTGTTCCTGCCTATCTGTCCCCAGCTCTGCTGTCTGTATACCATTTCTTGCCTGCTCTGCCTAATGACATCATTATGAAACATTGCCATTAGCATTTCACCTCTTTCATTAGGCTACTTTGCGTTTTGGTGTACTGAAAAAGGCTCTGATGTCGGTGTTTTTTTTCTTTTTCTGCCATGTTCTACCTGGCTGGCTGGCTGGCTGGCTACACACACACACACACACACACACACGCACGCACGCACGCACGCACGCACGCACGCACGCACGCACGCACGCACGCACGCACGCACACAACACACACACACAACACACAACACACACACACATATATATACCAGATATACCAGGTAGCTACAGTAGCTAGTCAAACACACAAACACTGGTTGAAATATAGCAGCTAGCAATGTCAGCTAACCACTAGCTAACATAAATAGTGACCTGTAATTCAATGCAAAATTAAGAGAAGGTGATGATTATAAATGTGTTTTATTGTATTGAGTGGTAGAAGTCTAACATATCCTTTTTTTTTTTTTTTGTATCTCTCTTTCTCAGATTTTTCTCTGTTTTCTCCCCGTCCCAATTTAGTCGTTGTGCCAATTCCCCCCCTCCCCTACCTGGTTGTTGTGCGCATGTTCTCCTAGTGGTCGGTACAAGGGAACCCTGAAGTATCCGCACGCTTCCTCCGACACGTGCGGCGACAGCCAGTGGCTCTCTTCTCACCTGGCAGCGAGGGCTCTCATTGGTGAAGTGTAACGCGTGGGAGGTCACGCTGCCTTCCTCAAGTCCTGCCTCCGCTGAGCAAGCGCCCAGACCTGACCTGTCCACAATGCCACTTTCCCACCCACGGCTTTTTTTGAGATCAGAGGTTCTGTGTAGGATTGTTAGTAACTGTCTAACTGTACATATGGCTGTTTACACTAGTAACTGTTTACCTGCATATATAACTGTCTCCACCAGTGACTGTTTAGTTGCATATATATCTGTTCCCACTAGAGGGCGCTCTAGGCGGAGCCACCCAGGTACACCACCTTGTGGCGAGTATAAAAGCAAATGTATCCTCCCACTTCGTTCTCTCCCCCTATGTCTCTCAGTGAGAGAAGATCTGTATGTTACTGCTGCTCTTTCCATGTGAATAAAAGAAACCACGCCAGTTCAGGCTCAAGATAGAAACCATGCCTCTTGACCACATTATTGTCGCCCTATAGCCGAATTCTGTTAACAGGTTATGGGCCCAGATAATGCCGGGCGAAAATAGTGGAGGTACTGTAGCAAGCTTAGCTGAAGTATAGACTAGGATAGCGCCGGGAGCACCGCGTGGCTAGACGCTAGGCCAACAAGAGCAAAAGCTAAGCATACCATTAACGAAGAGAATGGAAAACAAGAGAAGAGGCAAATGGCCGACATTCAATAGAAAAGCAGAGAACTATGAGCTCTGGGAAGAGCGCATGCTGTGCTGCATGCACGGGGCGGGGCTGAAGGAGACGATCCTGGGGGCCCCCACCGGAGAACTGACGGCTGAAGAGCAAGCCCTGGACGACCAGCGGAACGCAAGCGCGTACTGTGAGTTAGCGCCAATGCTCGACGACACCAGCCTGGGGCTGATATTATAATTTAGGACCTGCTCAGAGGTCATCAATCGGCACACATGCGATGCATGCATGCAATTCGTATCTGCGATTAACCCATCCCGTCGTCCTTCCCCCCCAAGGGCAGCCGGGAGCAGACAGGCGTCAACGTGAGCCGCGCCAGGGGACCAATTGCTCCTGTCCGTCTTCGTCAAGGACGCCACAGCGTTAGCGATCTATTGTTGTGCATGACCACCGAGACCGTGACCGAATACGTCAACAGAGCCGAGCAGATCACGACGCCATTGAGGAGTGCCGGAGAAGCACCAAGCGATGGGCTAATGATGGCGATGATAATGAGAGGACTACCGGAGCTGTACAAACTGTTCACACTCCTGGTAACACACGGTTCAACGGACATGACGTTGGGACAGTTCAAGGCTAAGTTAAGGAACTTCGAGGCCTCAGAAGATGCCCACCCAGCCGCCGCGGAGGCGGGAGAGAGGGTGCTAAAGGCCCGAGCGACGCCAAGGGAGAGAACCAGGACCACGACGGAACTGGCGTGTTGGCGATGCGGAGATAAAGGCCATCGGAGAAGCGAATGCACAAAGACTGTCTGGTGTAGCTTCTGCAAATTCACGGGGCACACAGACAGAGCGTGCATGAAGAAACACGACCAGAGCGCGCGATACGCGCATGGACAAGATGGCGGCTACGGACGAGACGACGGCCATGAATGAGACGGAGGCCACGGACAAAATGGCGGCTACGGACGAGACGAAGGCCACGGACAATATGGTGGCTACGGACGAGACGGAGGCCACGGACAAAATGGCGACTACGGACAAGATAACGACGGGGTGACGCCAGCGGACACGATGACGGCGACGATCGACGTGAGGCGAGTCGAGACGACGCCCAGAGAATAACGGGACAAGAAGACTGCGCTTTTGGAGCGCGGACGGCGGGCATCGCCGGACCGGCCCAGCTGCAGCGGGCCCAGAGAAGGGGACTGATCGTGGACACGGGTGCGTCGTCCCATGTCATCAACGACAGGAGTCGGTTCAAGAACTTTGACGACACTTTCCACCCGGAGAGGCACTGCATGGAGCTGGCGAACCGTAGACGCATCTACGGATTGGCACAAGAGAGGGGAGACGCACAGCCGCACAGGTATGCCTCATGGACAGCAAGGGGCGCCGGCGTACGGTGACGCTAAAGAACGCTCTATATGTACCATCGTTCCCACAAGGACTATTCTCTGTAATAGCTGCTACTGCAAGCGGCGCCAAGGTATTCTTCGATAAAGGTAAAACATTTCTTGTAGAACCTGACGGTACCCGGTTTGACATAAAGATGTACCAGAGAATGTTTTATCTGAGAACGGAGTGTAATGACAACGACCAGTGTAATGATAATGATGATGTGTGTAGCGGGACGGCCCGTCACGATATTCAGACATGGCACGAGATTATGGGTCATTGTAATTACGAGGATTTACTGAAACTGCAAGTAGTGTCAGAGGGCATGCACATTGAAGGGGAGAAGCGTAGACCTGACAAAAATAGTGCAATGTGCAAAACGGAGAAGTTTACCCAACCGAGATACAGAAATCCCACAGACAATGTAAGGGTACCACTTGCACTAGTTGACATGGACCTAGCAGGCCCAGTAAGCAACGAGTCCATAGGAGGTTTTAGATATGTACAGTCTTTTACAGACGTGTGTACAGGGGCAGTGTTTGTTTACTTTATCAAAGCAAAGAGTGACACACTCCAGGCCACAGAGAAATTCCTGGCAGACGTAGCCCCTTATGGTAACGTAAGATGTTTGAGGTCTGACCACGAAACATCGAGTTCACAAACAGAGAGTTCCAATCACTGTTGAGAAGGTATAAGATAAGACACGAGACGTCACGTCCATATCCCACACATCAGAGCGGGGTGGCAGAGAGGGAATGGCACACCCTTTTCGAAATGGCTAGGTGTAAGCTAGCAGATAGTAACTGTGGCATTATGCGGTGCAGGAAGCCGTTTACACCAGAAACAGGTGCTTTAATAAGCACTCGGGCACCACCCCGTATACAGCGCTGACAGGAAAGAAGTGTGATCTAGCCAGAATGCACCGATTTGGATCAGTGTGTTATGCGTACCTGCAGGACAGGGGAAAACCCAAGTCCAAGGATGTAAAAGGATTTTTCGTAGGACACGACAGAGGAAGCCCTGCTTTCCTAGTTTATCACCCCGGTAACGGGAGAGTGCAGAAACACATGCTAGTCAAGTTTGTCACGAAGGCAACCTGTGAGAGCGAGACACAGACAGAGGAGCCAGAGCTGGACTCCAGAGCAAGGTGTGTAGAAACAGAAACACATCACCCCAGTGTACTTAGTACAGTTGTGCAGACAGACAGTCAGCAACCCCCAGAGGGCGATGACGAGGAGCACCTGAGGGTGACGTCAAGTGCCCCAAGCAGTGGGAGGCATCCCCCAAGGGAACACAAACCCCCAGAATATCTGCCAGACTATGCCAGGAAAGGGAGTGACGAGGAGGACAATACACCTACCCCCGTTGAGTACTACTACAGGGTAGTCAGTGGGGTAAACCCGACCTTTAAGGAGGCCACATTGTCCCCCGAAGAGGGCAGACATACAGTGGGAGGGAAATGGGTGTATTCAACCAAGTTACCAGAGGGCAGACAGACAGTGGGAGGGAAATGGTTGTATTCCATCCAGGAGGGTATTGAAGACCACGGTAAATACAAAGTATGGTTTGTAGAAAATGTATTAAATGCTGAAGGAATATAATCCAGGTTTGAAAGTCTGACTAGAGACCATGTTTAAAATACTGAAATGGATCTTATGTTTAACCCCATGTTTAAGTACAGAGGTGGGTGGTTTACAATGTTTAAGTACAGAGGTGATTCAATGTTTAAATACAAAAGAGGATCTATGTTTAAAATACAGAAGTGGAGGATTTGATCATCGCTCCAGACCACAAAAGAAAGACATAGGCACGTTAAACCATGTTATAGGTATGGACTTCGAACAGTCTGCCAACTGTGTAAAAATATCCCAGAAGAGATATGTGGGAAAAGGTCCTGAGATGTTTTTGACTGAAGTAAGAAATGTATAGATAAACTGTGGGTAACTTCATTCTGTTGGACAACCTGTACTCGCCCTGACCTATGGTCTGTAGTGAGTAGGAGTGTCATAGTATTTTTGTTGACCCCACAGAGAATCATTGAACTACGTCAAAAATATGTTTTTCATTATCCCAGAGGTACAGCAGACGGACAGCGGTGTTTCAGGAAAGACAACAAAGGTTTATCGCTTACAGCGATATTATCAGCCGGTGAAGCTGAGTATATGTTTCTATCTATGACAATGTGTTTATCTAGAGCAGGGGTGGCCAACCCGTGGCTCGCGAGCCGTATGTGGCTCTTTGCCCGTCAATGTGTGGCTCTTCCATCCATAACAAAATTAATAATAATAATCTTTAAAAAAAAGGACGTAGAATAAACATAATTTTTTTTTAAATGGTCCATTTGCAGGTTCTTGGTATCTGAATCTAGGGACATATATGGATTAGTGTCAGAAATAGTGTGTCTGTTACTAGGCTTGAGTAAATTGTTATGAAGCAAAGGTGAATATCAATTCTATTTAAAAAATATATAATTATCTTTGACTGTGAATAACACCATGCTAAAATTGACCAGACCTGAAAAACCTTAGCAAATGAATAAAGGCAAGATGATTAAACAGAAGGTTTTGTAGATACAGTACTGAATTCTGCCATCTTTTTTATAATGTAAATTTCTCCACCATTTTTCATCGTATTGCAACACCGTTTTTTGCAAGACATTCACAGAAAGGTGGAGAAACTAACTGCGTTCTGTTTTATGGCAATAACGTTCAGGTTTGTGGGAGATAATCCAAAAAAATAAGAGAAATAAAAAAGTAAATCCAGAAGTCAGATGATTGACAGGGGCTGGTGTGAGCTGGGTAGGGTAGTTTTTCGAAATTCGAAAGCCCTGAGTCTCTTCCTTCAAAAGACTACACTCACTTTTGGCTGTGCCACTTCCTCCTGTCAATATGCGCCGGTTTCCGACTCAATGCCTGAGATTTCTATAATCTTATATTTCACTAATAACAGTTAAAATAATTGGTAAACAAACGTAATGCTGAAAATATACACTTTTACTGTATATCTCGGGCTTAAGAGGTTAACCCTGTGGGGCCCAAATTAAAAAGACATTAGCAACTTCAGAGGCCAGAGGGTGGGACATATAAACACGTTTACTATCAAATAGCATTGTGAGGCTGAACAACAGGACCAATTGACTATACATGTGCTTACATTTTTTTAAATAAACATTTTTTTTTTTTAAATGGCTAAAAGTGATTTTGTAATTTTGCAACCGTGGGTCTCACAGGGTACTTTTAACCCTGTGAGGCCCAAATAAAAAAGACATTAGCAACTTCAGAGGCCACAGGGTGAGACCTATAAACACATGAAGGGTGCCGTGACTGAAAAACAAGTTGAGAAACGCTGGTATATGGTGTGGCTCTTTGTGGTACCACAGTAATTTTTGTGGCTCTTAGTCTCTGACTGGTTGGCCACCCCTGATCTAGAGCAACTGCTCGAAGCGATGAAGATAAGGTTATGAATATATTGCTCAAAATGCAGTAGGTAATTGAAATGTATCCTCTATACCGAATATGGTGTTTTTGAAGAATGGGCGTTCTGTCAAAACCATTTAAAATGATGGACATTGTGTATATATCGAGACGGTTGTTTATGAGGACAACCAGGGGACCATTGTGATTGCTAGGAACCCAATGTGTGAATATAGATGTAAACATGTCATTATAAATAATATCATCTCATCAGGTATGTCATCAGATAAGAACGAATGACACCGGTTTACTGTCCAATGGACGACAGAAACAGGAACCTGTTTCAAATAAAAATTGAAGGGATTTGCAAGGGTCATGTTTAATGTGAAGATATTGACTGTCATACCCTATTGATGTTTTTGGAATTATATTATTTCCTTTGTAAAATGTTTTTCCAAGATGTCAACCAGTGTGCTAATACAAACCTAAGTGGGAGTGTTGAGATCAGAGGTTCTGTGTAGGATTGTTAGTAACTGTCTAACTGTACATATGGCTGTTTACACTAGTAACTGTTTACCTGCATATATAACTGTCTCCACCAGTGACTGTTTAGTTGCATATATATCTGTTCCCACTAGAGGGCACTCTAGGCGGAGCCACCCAGGTACACCACCTTGTGGCGAGTATAAAATAAAATGTATCCTCCCACTTCGTTCTTTCCCCCTATGTCTCTCAGTGAGAGAAGACCTGTATGTTACTGCTGCTCTTTCCATGTGAATAAAATAAACCACGCCAGTTCAGGCTCAAGATAGAAACCATGCCTCTTGACCACATTATTGTCGCCCTATAGCCGGATTCTGTTAACAGGCTTCCCTCCCCCTAACCCAGCCAAACGAGTTAGTATAGCGATCAGCCCCCCCAAAAATGGAATAATTTCAGGTAATTAACATTACATATCTCTTGTTGTGGAATTAACACAACATTATGCATACTTTTGACAATAAATAAAATCAGAATTTGTTCTTACTTGCTTTCCTGGGTAAATAAAGGTTATAGAAATGTAAATAAAAAAAATATATATATATATTTATTTTTTTTGAAAACCGATACTGATATTTTCCGATATCACATCTTAATGCCGATATCGGCCGATAATATCGGTAGGCAGATAATATCGGACATCCCTAATTCAAACGTGTGTGTGTGAGTGAGTTCAGTCTTTGTAACAGGTGTGGCAGTATGTATGATAATATCAGACATCCCTAGTCTCGGAGGCTGGTGAAGAGGGGGTCTGGGGGAGGTAGGTCTCAGGGTCTGGGGGAGGTAGGTCTGGGGGAGGTAGGTCTCAGGGTCTGGGGGAGGTAGGTCTGGGGGAGGTAGGTATCAGGGTCTGGGGGAGGTAGGTCTCAGGGTCTGGGGGAGGTATGTCTCAGGGTCTGGGGGAGGTATGTCTCAGGGTCTGGGGGAGGTAGGTCTCGGGGTCTGGGGGAGGTAGGTCTCGGGGTCTGGGGGAGGTAGATCTGGGGGAGGTAGGTCTCAAGGCCTCTACATGCTACAGCAACTTCAAAGCAACTTCAACACAACATCAGCGCGATTTCAGCGCGGTTGTTGTTTAGGGTCTTGTAGACTGTGTTGCGAGGATGCTGCGTACATGTCTCCAAAATCTAACCTAAACAACCGTTGCGTTGATATTGCGTAGCAGTGATTGGTTGTTTAGCGAATGGGGGCGGGGCTGTCATAGAATAATATTGGTCTCGCAGAGAATACCATCCGCCATTGTTGTAGCCAGCCAGCCGGCTATGCGGACGATCTTGCCATCATGCTGAGAAAACCCACATGGAAGGCACTGGAGGATGGTCTTAACCAAGACATGGACATCCTAGTAGCCTATCTACAAAAGTGGCGCCTACAGCTCAGCACCAGCAAGACCGTTACAGCAGCATACCATCTCTGCAACAGAGACGCCAAGAGGGAACTGGAGGTATATGCTGACCACAAGCGTCTGGAGTCCCAGCAAGCCCCTAAATACCTTGGCGTGCGTCTGGATCGGACACTGTCCTTCAAACAACACCTCGAAGATGTCAGGGCAAAGACAACATCAAGGGTTGCGCTGATCCGACGCCTCGCAGGTACAACCTGGGGAGCCACTGCCAAGACCCTTCGGATATCCACCCAAGCCCTGGTCTTCTCGGCAGCGGAGTACTGTGCCCCAGTCTGGAGCAGAAGCCCACGCGTTAAAAAAGTTGATGCGGCTACTAACAACGCCCTCCGGATCATCAGTGGATGCCTGAAGGCTACACCCGTCTTCCTGCTGCCAGTACTTGCAGGAATCGCACCAGCTGGCCTACGACGAGAGGCTGCCACTCTCGCCCTAGCAAGGAAGGCAGTGAAGCATGACTGGCACATCCTACACAACACCACAACAACAACAGCACCTATGAGCAGACTCAAGTCCCGCCACCCCTACAACAAGGTGGCACAAGAGATGCTCCGTTCCACCACTGAGGACCTATCCAGAAATGGATGGCTGGCGGCAGCCTGGAAGAGAGAGTGGGAGAGTGCTGGGCCAACCCGTATCCACCACTACATCTGGGATCCAGGAGATGGCGCCACAGGAGACGATCTTCCACGCCGGCAATGGGTTCTGCTGAACCGTTTAAGATCTGGGGTTGGTCGCTTTAAAGCATCATTAAAGAAGTGGGGCCTGGCAGACAGCGCTGCATGTGAGTGTGGAGACCCTGAGCAGACTGTTGACCACATCCTGACCATCTGCCCCCTATACAAACCACCCTCGGAAGCCAGCCTCTTTGATGTGGGACCAGAGTTAAGGGCATGGCTACAAGATACAGAGTTGGACCTCTGACGTTACACGAAAGAAGAAGATAATAATAAAAATAATTATCGTCACATAGCTGGCCTTTTTCTGAAAACCCAAGCACATATTGTTCCATAGCATACGCCTTCAGTTGATCATGACAAATCCTCTCTTACCTTGACGATTAAAAAGCCTCCATAATTTAGTAAATAAAGCTGTAGCCAGCCAGCTAGCATTGGTGCTATTTAAAATGCTATCCACATTAGCTACATAGCTAACCAACTAAATACAATGGTATCCTGAGGTAACTTTAACGTTAAATACAACGTTTGCTAGTCGAAATGACTGGACACACACAGGGACAAGTTAAATATCAATCAATTAATTTATTCCAATAGGTAGTTTGAGCTGCATGTGAGCCGAGGTCCTCTCCATTGGAAACTAATGACGTTACGGTAACGTTAGCTCGAAAAGCACAGAAAGTTAAGCTGCTAGTAACAGACACTATAACACTTCCGGTCGGGGGATTTCAAAATAAAAGAGCGACGTCTAAAATCACCGGAAATACGTTTATTTTGTACATTATCTAACGTTAACACGAACCTAAACTAACTTTAGTTAAACTAAGTTTGCAGAAGCAGAAGCATAAAGGCAGAGTGTCAAAACACCGTTGCTTTGTCGATGTTGTGTTGCAGTTGCTTTGAAGTTTCTGTAGCATGCAGAGGCCTTCAGGGTCTGGGGGAGGTAGGTCTCAGGGTCTGGGGGAGGTAGGTCTCAGGGTCTGGGGGAGGTAGGTCTCAGGGTCTGGGGGAGGTAGGTCTCAGGGTCTGGGGGAGGTAGGTCTCAGGGTCTGGGGGAGGTAGGTCTCAGGGTCTGGGGGAGGTAGGTCTCAGGGTCTGGGGGAGGTAGATCTCAGGGTCTGGGGGAGGTAGGTCTCAGGGTCTGGGGGAGGTAGATCTCAGGGTCTGGGGGAGGTAGGTCTCGGGGTCTGGGGGAGGTAGGTCTCAGGGTCTGGGGGAGGTAGATCTCAGGGTCTGGGGGAGGTAGGTCTCGGGGTCTGGGGGAGGTAGGTCTCAGGGTCTGGGGGAGGTAGGTCTCGGGGTCTGGGGGAGGTAGGTCTTGGTGTCTGGGGGAGGTAGGTCTCAGGGTCTGGGGGATGTAGGTCTCAGGGTCTGGGGGAGGTAGGTCTCGGGGTCTGGGGGAGGTAGGTCTCAGGGTCTGGGGGAGGTAGATCTGAGGGTCTGGGGGAGGTAGGTCTGGGGGAGGTAGGTCTCAGGGTCTGGGGGAGGTAGGTCTCGGGGTCTGGGGGAGGTAGGTCTCGGGGTCTGGGGGAGGTAACGGAACGTAGACCAAATGCGTCCATATTTTTATAGGATTCTAGCACATTTTCATAACAATAGCGAATATTACCGTTTTCATTGAGGTTTCTTACAAATTAACGATGCTTTATGTTGTCCTTTATATGTCGATTATCATTAAAATCTGAAATTGTACCATATGTCCCCCTTTAGACAACATATGTAACGCTACCAGCGCACTTTTGTTAAGATAATTAGTTTACCATTCGCGGTCGCTATACCGAGGTCGCAGTAATAGTTTACCGCTGTTCAGATCACGGCGAAGAATAGACACATCCCAGTGACCTGTGACCTGTGCTAAGGATCTTGGGAAATGTATTCATGTAGTTTTCAACATTTTCACCTTTTAATTTTAAACCAATGCTGCCATCTACTGACAACAGAAAGTGTTGTCTATCGTCACTTCCGTATACAGCGTCGCCCGAAACCCATTGTAGAGATTCCCACTTTTTACTGGGAATGGGGCGTGGCCGTATTTGGTCCCAGACAATAAGAGTGGCTGCGATTAGTCACCGTGACGTTAGGTCTCAGGGTCTGGGGGCGGTAGGTCTCAGGGTCTGGGGGAGGTAGGTCTCAGGGTCTGGGGGAGGTAGGTCTGGGGGAGGTAGGTCTCGGGGTCTGGGGGAGGTAGGTCTCGGAGTCTGGGGGAGGTAGGTCTCGGGGTCTGGGGGAGGTAGGTCTCAGGGTCTGGGGGAGGTAGGTCTCAGGGTCTGGGGGAGGTAGGTCTGGGGGAGGTAGGTCTCAGGGTCTGGGGGAGGTAGGTCTCAGGGTCTGGGGGAGGTAGGTCTGGGGGAGGTGGGTCTCGGGGTCTGGGGGAGGTAGGTCTGGGGGAGGTAGGTCTCAGGGTCTGGGGGAGGTAGGTCTCAGGGTCTGGGGGAGGTAGGTCTCAGGGTCTGGGGGAGGTAGGTCTGGGGGTCTGGGGGAGGTAGGTTTGGAGGAGGTAGGTCTCAGGGTCTGGGGCAGGTAGGTCTGGGGGAGGTAGGTCTCGGAGTCTGGGGGAGGTAGGTCTGGGGGAGGTAGGTCTCAGGGTCTGGGGGAGGTAGGTCTCTGGGGGAGGTAGGTCTGGGGAGGTAGGTCTCAGGGTCTGGGGGAGGTAGGTCTGGGGGAGGTAGGTCTCAGGGTCTGGGGGAGGTAGGTCTGGGGGAGGTAGGTCTCTGGGTCTGGGGGAGGTAGGTCTCAGGGTCTGGGGGAGGTAGGTCTGGGGGAGGTAGGTCTCTGGGTCTGGGGGAGGTAGGTCTCAGGGTCTGGGGGAGGTAGGTCTCAGGGTCTGGGGGAGGTAGGTCTCGGAGTCTGGGGGAGGTAGGTCTCAGGGTCTGGGGGAGGTAGGTCTCGGGGAGGTAGGTCTCGGGGTCTGGGGGAGGTAGGTCTGGGGGAGGTAGGCCTTCAGGGTCTGGGGGAGGTAGGTCTCAGGGTCTGGGGGAGGTAGGTCTCGGGGTCTGGGGGAGGTAGGTCTCGGGGTCTGGGGGAGGTAGGTTTGGGGGAGGTAGGTCTCAGGGTCTGGGGGAGGTAGGTCTCAGGGTCTGGGGGAGGTAGGTCTCGGGGTCTGGGGGAGGTAGGTTTGGGGGAGGTAGGTCTCAGGGTCTGGGGCAGGTAGGTCTCAGGGTCTGGGGGAGGTAGGTCTGGGGGAGGTAGGTCTGGGGGAGGTAGGTCTCAGGGTCTGGGGGAGGTAGGTCTGGGGGAGGTAGGTCTCAGGGTCTGGGGGAGGTAGGTCTGGGGGAGGTAGGTCTCGGGGTCTGGGGGAGGTAGGTCTGGGGGAGGTAGGTCTCAGGGTCTGGGGGAGGTAGGTCTGGGGGAGGTAGGTCTCAGGGTCTGGGGGAGGTAGGTCTCAGGGTCTGGGGGAGGTAGGTCTGGGGGAGGTAGGTCTCAGGGTCTGGGGCAGGTAGGTCTCAGGGTCTGGGGCAGGTAGGTCTCAGGGTCTGGGGGAGGTAGGTCTCAGGGTCTGGGGGAGGTAGATCTGGGGGAGGTAGGTCTCAGGGTCTGGGGGAGGTAGGTCTCAGGGTCTGGGGGAGGTAGGTCTGGGGGAGGTAGGTCTGGGGGAGGTAGGTCTCAGGGTCTGGGGCAGGTAGGTCTCAGGGTCTGGGGGAGGTAGGTCTCAGGGTCTGGGGGAGGTAGGTCTCAGGGTCTGGGGCAGGTAGGTCTCAGGGTCTGGGGGAGGTAGGTCTCAGGGTCTGGGGGAGGTAGGTTTGGGGGAGGTAGGTCTCGGGGTCTGGGGGAGGTAGGTCTCAGGGTCTGGGGGAGGTAGGTTTGGGGGAGGTAGGTCTCAGGGTCTGGGGGAGGTAGGTTTGGGGGAGGTAGGTCTCAGGGTCTGGGGGAGGTAGGTTTGGGGGAGGTAGGTCTCAGGGTCTGGGGGAGGTAGGTCTCAGGGTCTGGGGGAGGTAGGTTTGGGGGAGGTAGGTCTCAGGGTCTGGGGGAGGTAGGTTTGGGGGAGGTAGGTCTCAGGGTCTGGGGGAGGTAGGTCTCAGGGTCTGGGGGAGGTAGGTTTGGGGGAGGTAGGTCTCAGGGTCCGGGGGAGGTAGGTCTCAGGGTCTGGGGGAGGTAGGTTTGGGGGAGGTAGGTCTCAGGGTCTGGGGGAGGTAGGTCTCAGGGTCTGGGGGAGGTAGGTCTCAGGGTCTGGGGGAGGTAGGTTTGGGGGAGGTAGGTCTCAGGGTCTGGGGGAGGTAGGTCTCAGGGTCTGGGGGAGGTAGGTCTCAGGGTTTGGGGGAGGTAGGTCTCAGGGTCTGGGGGAGGTAGGTCTCAGGGTCTGGGGGAGGTAGGTCTCGGGGTCTGGGGGAGGTAGGTCTCAGGGTCTGGGGGAGGTAGGTCTCAGGGTCTGGGGGAGGTAGGTCTCAGGGTCTGGGGGAGGTAGGTCTCAGGGTCTGGGGGAGGTAGGTCTCAGGGTCTGGGGGAGGTAGGTCTCAGGGTCTGGGGCAGGTAGGTCTGGGGGAGGTAGGTCTCAGGGTCTGGGGGAGGTAGGTCTCAGGGTCTGGGGGAGGTAGGTCTCAGGGTCTGGGGGAGGTAGGTCTCAGGGTCTGGGGGAGGTAGGTCTCAGGGTCTGGGGGAGGTAGGTCTCAGGGTCTGGGGGAGGTAGGTCTCAGGGTCTGGGGGAGGTAGGTCTCAGGGTCTGGGGGAGGTAGGTCTCAGGGTCTGGGGGAGGTAGGTCTCAGGGTCTGGGGGAGGTAGGTCTCAGGGTTTGGGGGAGGTAGGTCTCGGTGTGAAATAAGGTAATAGGACTCTGCACTACAAACTAGCAAAGGGTTAAGAGGTGATGTTATGAGGTCATGGGAGCAGTGGGTTCACATTGACCTCTGTTATCAAGGAGACTTGAACTATACAGTACCTTTTTACTTCATGAGTAACTTTGGCATAGTTACTCATGGTCTCTACAGTAGCTAACATTGGCATTTATTGGCATTTATTGGTATTTATTTGATCTGATATTAAAAAAAAAAAAAAATCCATCGAAATCAGTGTTGTTGCTAATCATTGACCTGTAATAATCCCCCCCAGAAAATTCCACTTTGCATTTGATATATTGAAAATATTGCCATCACACACACTGGCATTTAACGGGTTACAATTATAAAACAAATTGAATATTTGGTGGTTATGATCAGGGCTGTAGTTGAATAAAAGATTTATGAATTATTTATGATTTATGACAATTATTTCAACATACTGTATAATATTTGTATGACGTTTTTGAAGAGGACAATTTTGTCCCTTTATGGTAAGAGTGTGAGTATTTTTTTCAATCTGATATTACAAAAAAAAATTAATCCATCAAAATCTGTGTTGTTGCTAATCATTGACATATGCTAGCCTGTAATAATCCCCCACAGAAAAATCTATTTTGCATTTGATATATTTAAAATATTAACATTTTTGTGTTTTTTTCTTTTTTACAATAATTTGTGATGCCATCACACACACTGGCATTTAAAGGGTTAAAATGATCAAATGTATTTAATATTAGGTGGTTATGATCAGGGCTGTAGTTGAATAAAACATTTATGGAAAAAAAAGTGGACAATTATTTCAACATATAATATTTCTATGACGTTTTTGAAGAGGACAATTAAGAGTGTGAGTTTTTTTTTCAATCTGACATTACAAAAATAATAATAATCCATACAAATCAGTGTTGCTGCTAATCATTGACATATGCTAGCCTGTAATAATCCCCCCCAGAAAAATAAAATGTGCATTTGATATATTGAAAATATTAATATTTGTGTGTGTTTTTTTTACAATAATTTGTGATGCCATCACACACACTGGCATTTAAAGGGTCAATATTTTTTTATTAATACACATTTTGGTGGTTATGATCAGGGCTGAAGTTGATTAAAAGATGTATGAAAAAAAAAGTGGGAAATTATTTCAACATATAATATTTTGATTGCGTTTTTCAAGACGACAATTTTGTCCCTTAATGGTAAGAGTGTAACACTTTCTTTTTCAGACACAAGGGTTTTAAGCTTGTCTTAAATCATCCTGTTATTTAGCACCCAACAAAAAGGGTGTTAAATAGTACTAAATGTACTTATTTGGCTCGTAATCATCTACAGGCTGCGTGAAAAGAGATGACAAACGAAAAACTGGCAAAAAGGTCCATGTATACTATTATGTAAATACTTTTTTTTCAGTTCAATGTCCCCCAGTTAAAGAGGGGGGGGGGGCAACTTCAGACAATCAATGACACTTAGTTTAGTTATAAATAAAAAAATAAGGTTGTTAATTTGATTACATCTGTTCCCATCTTGTATTGTACAATAATTGTTGCCCAAAAATGTTATCAAAAATACAATTATAAAGAAAAGGTATAAACCGCACCCACTTCTGGTCTTCTTTTTTTTTTTGATCCACTTTTTCTCCCATTTTCAATATTTTCTCCCATCCCAATTTCGTATCATCCAATTCAACCCTCCCCTGTCACAAACGCTGTTTCTTGCCTCCCACAAGCCGGCTGCAATGTGGACTAAGTCATACATAGCACAAGTCCCCTCCGGTACTTGAGGTAACAGCAGTCGCATCTTTTCACCTGCGCAGCTCGATCTCTCAGTGGTGAGGAGTAACGCGTGGGAGGCTCACGCTGCCCCCGACACTTCCTGATTCTACTGCGCAGGCGCACCAACCGACCTGTAGGAGTCGCTGTCCACAACGCCCGATCCCCACCCATCAGTTTCCCACCCCCTAATACGGCCAATGTGTATTAGTATGAACGACCAGCTAAACTGAAAGCAATGTGGAGCGCTGGGCTGGGACGGTCACGTGACCCAAATCAGCCAATGGGAGCGAGGGTCTGGAGAGTGTGGGTCCACAAAGTGTCGCGGGACAGGTGGTCACCCTAGCCTGTTGCCCTCATCTGACATAATGGTCAAAGATATCAAGTGAAGTGAAGGCATACAGCACTGTATGCACGTGAATGAAAATTCACCAAGCAAAATACAAAGGCTTGAATCTGAGGAGATTCATGGAGATTAACTGAAATAGATATGGAATCTGATATTTTTATAGCATCAGTGAATAGTGTAAGCAGTGACTTTCACCTGGTTCCCTGGGCCTGCTTTGTTGTCATGGCCTCCACCAGCTGAGAACACACAACACAAACATTTAGAAGTACCGGGATAATATCTGTTACGCTATTGAACAATGTGCAATGAGACAGAGAGAGAGGGGGGGGGGGGGGGGGGAGAGGGAGAGAGAGATAACTTACCATTGGTTGTTCTGTTGGAGGATTTATCCTTGAAGACATTGATGGTCTGTAATTTGCTGTGCAGATAATGACTCATTAATCTAAATGTCAGTCAATATAAAAAGATTTATCTTAGATACTGACATACTTTGGCAATGGTAGCCTAATATGTTTATCCTCGTGTATATAGGGGGATATTTGGGATCAGGATATGAAGATGCATCGTATATGCACTCAATATATTGTAAAATTTCACCACTGTTTAGTTTGGAGAAGAAAACATTTAACGAAAAAAAGAAATGACATGCAAATACTTATTTAAAGATTTAAAATGTATATAATCTCAACACACAAAAAGGACCAGCAATGGGATTACGTTTAGAAGATGGTTCTCTGTATTATAAATGTGTAAACTATAAACATTATATAATGTATATATTTATTTATCTTCAGAGGTTCAGGTTCTATCCCAAAATAATAATGGGCTATGTGTGAATTACTCTTGCAACTTTCTATTTACTAAAGTTTGTCTTTGTTATGTTCAACAGAGCTTTGTATGGTGGGTAGTACTGCTGTCTCTCTGTGAACTGCAACCTGTAAATAATCAACCACACAGTAAACAGTGATCTTCAGATAGAGCAGCGGTTCTCAAACTACGGGTCACGACCCAAAGTGGGGTCATGGGTAAGTGACAGTGCATTGGCAAGTAAAAAAAAGGAAAAATGTAATAAAATGAATTCCATACTATTAATGTGTGAGGAGGTGTAGCTTAACAATACATGGTTGCATATATGTCTGTCCTATCAAGATCCCTTTAACTCATACCAATAGTTTGACTACATTTCAAAATTATTTATACACGGTATGTACAGAATGCTACATCAGTTTAACATTAATGTTATTACGCTGTGATCAGTGGCGGACTGGGACACAAATTCAGCCCGGGACATTCAGACGCACCAGCCCACACACCGGCCCACGCACCGGCCCACGCACCGACCCCGAAAACCGGCCCACACAACGGCCGTTATGAAACACTTGTCCAGTATTAAACAACCCAAGGCTGTGGCTAAGGAGTCAACATCAGGGAGACCAAATCTACACACCGCCCCTAGATGTGCACTCATGCACAGTGCACACACACACACACACACACACACACACAGAGACACACACATACATATACCGTTACTTCCTGTCATTGGCATATGTTTTATTTTTTTTACTAACATCTTAGTGCCTCATTAGCCTAGGGATTAAGGATACATGAAGTATTAACAACACCATAATAATAGAGGGTTTGATCCATAGAAAAGGTCTGTGCTACACAATTTCAGTTAGATTGGATTTATTGTCCTTTAATTTGGCACTCATGACATTAGTTGCTTGCCGTTTAATCAACATCGAAAGACCCCCCACTTCCTCCCAGACACCCATTCCAAGAGCTTGTTTTCTCTCTCTCTCTCTCTCTCTCTCTCTCTCTCTCTCTCTCTCTCTCCTCTCTCTCTCTCTCTCTCTCTCTCTCTCTCTCTCTCTCTCTCTCTCTCTCTCTCTCTCTCTCTCTCTCTCTCTCTCTCTGTGTATGTGTCTCTCTGTGTGTGTGTGTCTCTCTCTCTCTGTGTCTCTCCCTCTCTCTGTGTGTCTCTCTCTGTGTCTCTCTCTCTCTTTCTCTCTCTGTGTGTCTGTCTGTCTGGACTGGGCTCTCTCTCTCCCCTCAGGGTCAGCTGTGCTGGACTGGGCGCTCTCTCTCCCCTCAGGGTCAGCTGTGCTGGACTGGGCGCTCTCTCTTTCCTCAGAGTCAACTGCATAAGAAGAACATCAGCAATCAATAATAATGGCTTGAATTCATACAGCGTTTTTCAGCCTTTTGAAAACACCCAAAGTAGTAGTAGTAGTAGTAGTAGTAGTAGTAGTAGTAGTAGTAGTAGTAGTAGTAGTAGTAGTAGTAGTAGTAGTAGTAGTAGTAGTTTATTCAGTCATCATCTCACACAATACAATATACACCATCATTTAACAATATGACTGATAAGGTACAGACTGAAGCAATGCTTATATAGCCTATGCCTGTCCTATATTCTTAACACAAATTAAAAAAATTAAGACTCCAAAACAGTATTCTAAAAGAAAATAGCTTGTAGTTTTCAAAAATAGCTTTACAAACCATTTTCTTAAAAACCAAAAGCGAATTACTCATTCTTAACTGTATATCAGCATTGTTCCACAAAGCGCTTCACAGAAACCATCAAGCATTCACACTCACACAGTCATACGCTACTGGTGGTCGTGAGCAGCATCAGCAAACACAGCTTCCCTGTGGCAGACTGACGGAATCATGTCTGCTATTCAGCGCCAACCACCATCAACAACCTTCATAAATACATTCAACATTAATGGAATAGGCTAACTACCAACTTAGCTGTAGCAGTTAGCTGTTATATGCAATCACATTTGTTTAACTACGGGGTAGTAGTTGACCTAGTTGTTAGCTTAAGCTAGTTAGCTGTGGTTATCTACAAACATGTAGATGAGACTAATCAAGAACATGGCTAACTGTTGGGAATTCTAAGGTACATCTTATTTAAGCATGTAAAATGGCAACTAATCAATTCAATCAATTAGATTACCAATATTATATCAACATGAAAATTTGAAAGGGAACATAATAGTATTTTATTTGAGTATTTACTATTATAATATTAGTAGCCAATTAATTTGCAGCCCGTCCTAGGTTCTAATTGGCTCTCTAGGTTAGCACTTTAGCTTCTGATGCTGTGGTGGGCACTAGTCCTAACATTGCTAACTAAACTTTTAGTCAGAGAAAAAACGTCACGAGTCACGACTATTTACGTCCACGTGCTGTAAGGAATCAGGAATACGGAAAGCACATTGTCTTGTAATAGAATGACTGAAATCACTGCAAGAACTAGTATAGGCTAGCTAGCCCTCATGAACCGGCACACACCAACAGTAGAATATGCACTAGGCTACTGCACGCACCTGTCATGTTACTGTTGGTTCCTTCCACTTGAACTTCATCATCATTAGCAGCAGCAGCTACTCTAACGCCAGCCCTTCCTCTACTAAACATGTGTGTAATTTTAGAACATTGTTCTGCGTCTTTTACTAGCAATTCTAGCTTTTTCAGCTCCACCCTTTCTTTTTTTGCATTCTCCATTTCTGCGCTTCTAGGCCTACTCGCGGTTGGGAGGAAACGTGAATCTCATTCACTGATGTCTCATGTCTCATTCAAGACTGGCTAACAAAAGCATGTCTTTCACTTAACACCAAGAAAACAGTGTGTATGATGTTCACAAAGTCACCAGTAGAGGTCACTCACTCTAATGTGTTTCTGGGAGAGGCGGAGCTGGACATTGTACATTAATTCAAGTATCTTGGGGTCACATTGGACTCTACATTGACCTTCAAAAAGTAATGTGAAGAAAGTGACAAACACAGTCAAGTTTAACATCGAAAACTTCAGGCAGATCAGGCCCTGCCTGCCAGTTAATGCTGCAAGGATGTTTCTGCATTCAATGATTTTATCACACATCGAGTACTGTTTTATCAACTGGTCTCTTTCATATGTCACTACTCTTACACCAATAGAATTACTCTACAAAAAAGCCATAAAAGTATTTGATAGGAAACCAATTTCATTTCATCACTGTAATGTTTTAGAAAAACATAACATGCTAAGTTTCGAGAATTTCCAAGTTTTCAAATATACTTGCTTCATGTACAAGGTTCTGCATGGACTTGCCCCTCCCCCATTGAATGAGTTCATCCAACAGAAAGCAGACACTGGCATTACCACCAGGGCCATCAGTAGAGGGGACTGTAAGGTGCCTTTTCGGTATACTACCATTGCAAAAACTGTGTTCTCTGTTAAAAGTGGTAACTACTGGAATAGCCTACCAGTTGTGATTAGAGAGTGCCCTACATACTCCATGTTCAAGACCCATCTTAAACTGCATCTTAAGGCAAACCAGAACTGTGATAATTTTTAATCTGATTTAGTTTATGCAACTTGTTTATTGTTTTATTGC
Organism: Notolepis coatsorum; assembly: GCF_963971535.1. Taxonomy (NCBI): domain Eukaryota; kingdom Metazoa; phylum Chordata; class Actinopteri; order Aulopiformes; family Paralepididae; genus Notolepis; species Notolepis coatsorum. The sequence continues at coordinate 88,585,486 of NC_140183.1, forward strand.
CGGCCCACACACTGGCCCACACACCGGCCCACATAATGGCCCACACACCGGCCCACATACGGCCCACACACTGGCCCACACACTACACCGGCCCACACACTACACCGGCCCACACACTGGCCCACACACTGGCCCACACACCGGCCCACACACTGGCCCACACACCGGCCCACATACGGCCCACACACTGGCCCACACACTACACCGGCCCACACACTACACCGGCCCACACACCGGCCCACACACTGGCCCACACACCGGCCCACACACTGGCCCACACACCGGCCCACACACCGGCCCACATACTGGCCCACACACTGGCCCACACACCGGCACACACACTGGCCCACATTAGTGGCCCACACACCGACTCACACACCGGCCCACACACCGGCCCACAGACTAACCCACATACTGGCCCACACACCGGCCCACACACCGGCCCACATACTGGCCCACACACCGGCACACACACTGGCCCACATTAGTGGCCCACACACCGACTCACACACTGGCCCACACACCGGCCCACAGACTGGCCCACATACTGGCCCACACAACGGCCCACACACCGTCCCACATACTGGCCCACACACCGGCCCACACACTGGCCCACATTAGTGGCCCACACACTGACTCACACACTGGCCCACACACTGGCCCACACACTGGCCCACACACCGGCCCACATTAGTGGCCCACACACTGGCCCACACACTGGCCCAAAAAAAAAAGTAAAAAAAAAAAAAAGTTACAAAAAAAAGTTACAAAAAAAAAAAAAAAAAAAAAAAAAAAAATTTTTTTGGACCAGCCCACTTTGGTTCCGGCCCATCGGGATTCGTCCCGAACGTCCCGATGGCCAGTCCGCCACTGGCTGTGATAGAATGTTTCAGTAGACCCCAGAAGTGACCATTCCATTTGGCCCACGCCACCTGGTTCAAAAGCTCCTATACTTTATAATGGAGACTGTGATATTTTGCAATGTAAAACATTGGATTAATATGAAGCATTTCTTGGCATTGATAAGTCTGTTTAAAACTATGATTAAAACAACAAAATAATTTCCCAACGCTATTATCTATTAGCTATAATCCAGTTTGCTTGAGCTAGCTAAACAGCCCCCCAGGAAATGGCCATTCCACAGGAGCGACATCCTAACTAAGATAAGAGTTATTTGTTAAAGATAAGATATTTGTTAAAGAAAGTAATTATTCACTTGATTCATTTAGCCATTTCAACCCTTTTGTTGTGCCATGGAACATCCATTTGCTGGGGAACTTTTCAGCTGGATCAGGCAAACTGGATACTTAATTGTATTAATGTTTCTATCGTATGGGCGATACATGCGTATATTGCCACTGGATCTGCCACTGGATCTCCACATTTTGGCCTTGGTTGAAGTTTTTTGTCTGAAGATTTATTTTTAAAGGAAATGAGAGGAGCTGATTTGATTGGCCACAATTGAGGCCAGCCCCAAACCCACCTGCTAATAATGCATTCCTCCTACTCCAAACCTTTTGATGCACTTTGCCAGGGATGCCTTTGCAATTGTTTGCGCCTTGAACTTACGACTGAGTAAGTAAGATGCTTGCATCTAGATTGACAAAAAATAGGGCCCCCTACAGCAGGTGGTCTTGTGATGTCTCAGGCTATACTATTTAGTCATATGAAAGAATAATTGACCCCTGATTCATAATGACAGAAAAAAAAATTTCCAGTAACATCTAGGTAATATGTTTTCACTTACCCATTTTTATACATCAAGTACCCTCCCCCGCCAGCTGCCCCTCCGACAAGCAGGAGACATGCGATGGCTATCCCTGCGATGGCACCAGGCGACAAGGCACCAGACCCTGGTACAGAACCTTCCCCTTGTAGCATGCCAAGACAAAAAGAAGAGAATTTAAGATTACAATGATTTTAAAAGATAATGTCATAATGTCGAAAATACACACTCATTACCCCCTAGGTTAGTATTCATCTGCTATACTTCTACTTAATCTAGAATGCCACCCATTTTGAGAATTCCCATGACGTTCTTCCTGTGCCCCAGGACAGTTCACTCAATATTTGTGAACATGCACATTTCTCTCCTAAATCTTTTGAGCAAACCCTTAAATGTTTGTCCAAACACTTTGAATGCATCTAGCTTACTATTCAAAGGATACTGCCTGGTATTATAAGTTTAATAAATATTAGTTCATCATAAGATCAGACAGCATCGGTTTATTTGATTATGAATCCCCGGGTAGCAAGATCAAGCATGTCCCATTCAAATGTACTTTCTACTACAGTATCTACAGTGCTAATACAGCTTTACCTTTTACAGACAATCTGTGTACATCGGATACTGATAATTGTCCGCTGACAGTATTATTTGCTGTGCATGTGTAATTCCCACTGTCAGAGAACACAGATGTTTTCGTGAGCACAGCAGATTGTTCAGATAACTCTGTGCCGTTCAGAGTCCAGGAGTAAGAAGATGTTGGGACGGACTCTTCAGAGCAGGTTAATTCCAATGGCTTTGCCACCTCTACTTCAACAGGACCCATGATCTTTGCACTGTCCGGTCCATCTGCAACACATAACATTGGAATCAGTAAGACAAACCCAGTATCTTCTTAGTATGTAAAGACATATGGTACCAAAATATATATATATTATAAGTAGGGATGCTCGATATTGGCTTTTATACCGATATACCGATATTGTCCAACTCTTAATTTCCGATACCGATATCAACCGATACCGATATATATGCAGGCTTTCCCCCCCCCCAAAAAACTGAATAATTTCAGGTAATTAACATTACAACATTATGCATACTTTGATAATAAATAAAATAATAATTTGTTCTTACTTGCTTGCCTGGGTAAATAAAGGTTAAATAAATGTAAAAAAAAAAAAAACGATACCGATATTTTCCGATATCATATAATCCCTAATTATAAGTAAAGACATGGCCTGGTATCACTGATATAAGAGTAGAGGTGCTAGAATAAATTTTTACGAATGAATGCATAAGATGGCCAAGGGGACCTGTTCAATGATACTTTACACAGTGATGTCAGTCTGAGCTGATGAACACAGAACTACTGAATGCTATACTTACATATCACAGCCATGTTATATGTAGCCTTGTCATCAAAGCTAACAGGGTTGCTGACATTACATCGATATTCTCCACTGTGTGTTCTGTTCACAGAACTGAAGAGCAGTACTCTGTTATTGTCAAGAAGGATGATATTATTGCCGGAGGTGATATAATTGCCATCCTTCTTCCACTCTCTGGTAATGATGGAGCCAGCGGCATCACAGGTCAAGTTGACAGAGTTCCCCTCAACTGGTGGGTTTGTTGAATTTTTTATGGTGGCACCAGATATTCTCTCTGTTGGTGAAAGTTAAAAGAATTAGGGCTGGGCGATATGGCCAACATTTTTAACACGATAACAATTTTCATATCACTCGAGTCGATATAGATAATTATCGATATTTTTATTAGTATAAATAAATTAAATATAATTTTTTTTATTTTGTATTATTTAAACAACAAATGTAATGTTTATTTTGCAGCAATTCTTTGTCGTTGCCGCCATCTTTAGTGTTACAGCCCCTCACACTCCAGTTCTCAGGCTGCAGCTGGTTTGAAAGCGAAAGTAAACGCTTCTCTGCTGGCTGTGGCTCCAGGGGAGTTGAACAGTTCTGGTTCTGCTAGTTTCTTTTCTTTTCTTTTGGCGCTTATTTGGTGCACACATAGCCTACTGCAGTGATTCCCAACCTGGGGTCCGCGGACCCCTGGGGGTCCGCCAGGGGGCGCAGGGGGTCCGTCAGACCACAGATGATTTGAGGTCTTAAAAAAAAAAAAAAAAAAAAATTTAATTCCTTTTTTTTTTATTTAAATTTTTTTTTTATCATCAGAAGCATGAATAGTCTCCACTACAATAAAAAATAAAGATAAATAAATAAACATCTAGACATGATTTTTGAACGTTAACAGTAGGCTACCGGGTAGCCGCTAAAACGCGAATCAGTTGACTGTATCACTTTCTGTAGCTAGCCTAGCACGCTAGTTAACTTTCTCGGCTCGTCTGCAGTCAGCCGCCAGAGGCGAAAATGTGTGACAAACGAAAAGGAGATGACGGCAGCTCATCTGCAAAAAAAGTTAGGACCTACAGCAATCGCGAAAATTACATCACCATGGGCTTCACTGAGGGACCAGACAAACGACCTGAGTGTGTGATTTGTGGAGAAAAGTTGGCAAACTCGAGCCTGAAGCCCAGCAAGCTGAAGAGACATCAGGCGTCTAAGCACCCAGAAACCGTTGGGAAGGATCCAGACTTTTTTCGGAGGAAAGAACAGTCTCTCAAGGCGAACAAGCCTGTTGATGTTAGAGTAGCGTGGAGCAGGGGTGGCAGTGATTTACAGAAGGCTACCGAAGCCTCCTTTGAGTGTTCGCTTTTAATTGCAAAAGCAAAGAAACCGCACAATATTGGCGAGCAGCTCATCAAACCAGCCTGCATCAAAATGGTTTAGAAACTGTGCGGCCCACAGGTGGCGGATAAACTAAAATCAGTACCACTCTCGAACAATGTAGTGAAAGACCGAATTGATAAGATGTCAAGTGATTGCGAGCAACAGCTGTCAGAAAAGCTTAGAAAGGGTCCATTTGCCATACAACTTGATGAAACTACAACTGTCGCAGACGAGGCTGTGCTCATCGTTTATGTGCAATATATTGAAAATGAGGATCTGAAGCAGGACATTCTCATGTCAGTCAACCTTACTACCACCACTCGAGGTGAGGATATTTTTACTGCAGTGGATTCTTACTTCATTCAACATAAATGCAAACCGTTCACCATTAGGGCCTGATTTGAGAGGATGAATACAGGATTTGAATATTGGCAAACATTTTTAAATACATATGGTGCAAGATTAGATTTGTTGATTGAAGGCACAAGTCAAAGAAGCATAGTGGGTCTAATTATGATGCATATGCCTGTGTATAAGCAGTTTGTTATTAAAATGACAAAAAAAAGGTATTAAACCCAGCTAGGACAGATTCTCTCTGCTACTGATTGGAATTTCCTGTCTCATATTTAGTTTAATTTGTTGCATTGATTTGTTCCATAAATGCAAACCGTTCACCATTAGGGCCTGATTTGAGAGGATGAATACAGCATTTGAATATTGGCCAAACATTTTGAAATGCATATGGTGCAAGATGAGATTTGTTGATTGAAGGCACAAGTCAAAGAAGCATAGTGGGTCTAATTGTGATGCATATGCCTGTGTATAAGCAGTTTGTTATTAAAATGACAAAAAAAAGGTATTAAACCCAGCTAGGACAGATTCTCTCTGCTACTGATTGGAATTTCCTGTCTCATATTTAGTTTAATTTGTTGCATTGATTTGTTCCATAAATGCAAACCGTTCACCATTAGGGCCTGATTTGAGAGGATGAATACAGCATTTGAATATTGGCCAAACATTTTGAAATGCATATGGTGCAAGATGAGATTTGTTGATTGAAGGCACAAGTCAAAGAAGCATAGTGGGTCTAATTGTGATGCATATGCCTGTGTATAAGCAGTTTGTTATTAAAATGAAAAAAAAAAAAGTATTTTATGGTATCTTATTAGGAGGGGGTCCGCGAATTTCATCAGAGATGTTTGGGGGTCCCTGGGGGGAAAAAGGTTGGGAACCACTGGCGTACTGTGTACAGACGGTTTCAAACTGTATTTTAAATTAGAAAGCAAACTAAATAAATGGACAAGAGAAAAATAAATCTCAATTTGGTCAGTATTGTCATTTGGACAAGGAAAGCCATTACTTTAAGTTGCAGGCAAGAAAGACAAGTCTGTCCACTGTCTCTGTTTTAAAACTGCCCTGTTGCAGGTCACAATACAAAAACTATTATATATATTCTTTATTTTTTATTTTTTATTATTATACTATTATATATTGAGGGAAAATATATCGCGATAATTATCGTTATCGTTTTATCGCCCAGCCCTAAAATGAATGATGTTATGTACTGTAATGTTGTGTTAGATTGTAAACATGCCCCTTTGCAAGGCAGGAATTTGGCTGGAGGAAGGAAGTATAGGTTTAAGTATATTAATTAATAGGGGAAAACTAAATAATTAGTAGCTATTTCTTAAATTTTTATACTGACACTCTTTTCCCTCACACATCAGAGAAATAGCCTATATGTGGCTGGGCCATATCGAGAAAAATATATATCACAATAAACAGATTTTTTTCTACATCAACATAATCTATATCTGCTTAGGTATAGAATATCCCATGATAAGTCACTTGATGTTTGTTGTACTGACCATATTCACATGGCAGCCATTTTGCTCTTATGTCTTGCTCAGGTTGGGATTTGCAAAATGGTCGCCGTGTGAATATGGTCAATTGGACTGTATATGGTTAATTTGCATCCTGATGTCTTATGTCACACATTCAAATGAATGCTGACTGTAATGGAGATGTTGGCCCTGGAGAGTGTCATGAAAACGATTCCTGACAACACTGACATACATAAAAGAGGATGTTTGCATGGAACTGGAAAGTGTGATTTCCCTTTGACGTTCTCAGATATTTCATAAATTTTGTGAGAAATGTACTTAATATTTGGGTTTTATTGTTGATTTAAACAAATGTGTTTGTCACAATTCACACAATATCAAAAACTCAAGATCCGAACACACTGATGTGTCTAAATATTAGGTAAAGAAAGAGAGATAAATGCCCCTACCCCTCTCCTGGAAGGACCTATTATTTACGCATAGCACGTGGGTAGGTGATGATGAGATGATGTAAACCGCGCGCTGCCAGACGCCTGTATACTTTCCGTAGCCGCATTTCTGGCAGACGCTCTCTGATTGGCCGACGCCAGTTTCTACACTGGTTAAGCCTAGCCACTCTTCGAAGTAGGTTCAGGTTAGAGTTTGTCTTAGAGCGTGACGGCAAGTTCTTTCGACGGTTAAGCTTAGGCACTCTTTCAAAGTTGGTTACGGTTAGGGTTTGTCTTAGAGCAGGGCGATAGAACGCCAGGTAGTTTGCAGGCTGTTCGACGCGGAAATGGGCAAAGACAGTAGACACAGCTCATCAGTACTTGTGTTGTGCTAACTGCTAAAGAAGCTATTTGGCTGGATGCAGTCTGGACAGTGGATATACATCAAGACAACAGTCTGTGACTGTGGGACAGTGGACATAATACTTCCTCAAGCCCTCCTGACCTGGACCACGTTTCAACTAAACAAGTGAGTTAATGCGGTCTCTCTCTCTCTCTCTCTCTCTCTCTCTCTCTCGCGCTCTCTCGCTTGCTCGCTCTCTCGCTCTCTCTCTCTCTCTCTCTCGCTCTCTCTCTTGCTCTCTCAACACAGCGTGTTCATTTCGGCATGCCACCCGCAGCTGTTGGTCTGGAGCGCATATTGTGTTATTAAAGGGACACTATGTAGTTTTGGTGACATCTATCGGTGAAACTGAATGTACCATAGACTTGTATTAACCCCAAAAATCGGGCTTGTGTGCTGTGCGCGCTCGCATTGCATTTAATAATTGATGCCCTTTTCTCCTTTTTGGGCACCTGTCTTTCTAAAGTCCTGTGCACGTCCCTGAGTCATAGAATACATAAACGGTCACATCTCCTGCCAAAAGTCAACTACAAGTAAGGAGCCATTGTGCATGCTGTTTCCCTCCTGTTTCCATGACAACTCAAGCACAACAATACTGTGTCCAGTGTTCACTACAGTGTGAACTGCTCCACTGCAGATGTTTTAGTAGTTTATCTCGCCACAAAGAATTATAGAAAATGGTCTTCTCAGAACACTTAAGAACGCCTAATCACAAAAGCAACACAGTACAACGAGACCACCTTTAAAAGTCCATATGCAAGTCCCAGTTTCAATATTTTTTCAAACCATCTAACTATAAAGGAAGGAATCTCTGTTTGCGTGTGTCTGTCTGTCCTTCACATGTCTCGAGAACCATTCATCCAATCGGCTTGCTTCACGCTTGGCAGGTGTATTGCTGAGGAGCCAGGGGAGTGGGGTCCGGGTCGCGTGAATACTTTCGACAACAAATGTTTGTTTCCGCGTGAGAGTTTTGCACTCTGATTGGCCAGGTCATGTGACATGTGCGCCAATCGTGGGACAGCAAGTTCTGTGCCTATTTCCGGGTCTAACAGCCTGCAAACTACCTGGCGTTCTATCGCCATGCTCTAAGACAAACTCTAACCTTAACCAACTTCGAAAGAGCGCCTCAGCTTAACCAGTGTAGACACTTGCGGTCCCACGATTGGGCGTACATGTCACATGACCAGAAATGACCTGGCCAATCAGAGACGCGGAAACAAACATTTGTTGTCAAAAGTATTCAGGCGTCCGGGTCGTGTCTATTTTTTTACCAACGGATTTCCAGTTCCGCGTTCGCGTTCTGCGATCTGATTGGCCACTGATGTGTCTGGTGCGATCTGATTGGCCACTGACGTTTCTGGTCATGTGACATGTGCTCCCAATCGCGTGACGCGCCCATTTCCGCCTCGAACAGCCTGCAAACTACCTAACGCCTAGTTTATCACTGGTTAAGCTTAGGCGACTCTTTCGAAGTTGGTTAAAGGGGAACTATCTTATAAATGGCCTTTTTGAGTGTTTAGCATTGTTTCCTAGCTATGTGAACTTATATTAATATGATCTATGTCTCAAAATTCTCATATTGGCGCATTCTTCCAATTCTCCTCTCACAATATTCACCCTCACTGAACTGAGTCGTTTGAAAATGTGCCTATATGTGATGTCATATAGTCACTGCTGCATGTTAATGTGGCTCCTCAGGCACCAGCACCTGCACCCCAGTCCACATCAGCTCAAAACGGCTCAAGATCTTGAGGTAGAAAAATGCTGTTTTTGAGGACTTGATTAGAAATACAAAACAATGAATAAAAAAATATATATATATTACAGAGGTGTTCCATAGACTCACAGGAATTGTGTAAAAGTGCCCAAATAGTGAAAGAAATAGTAAAATAGTTCCCCTTTAAGGTTAGAGTTTGGAATCAGGCCTGGTGTTCTATCACCCTGCTCTAAGACAAACTCTAACCCCTTTTTTTTTATCAACTTTTTCTCCCATTTTCTATTTTTTCTCCCATCCCAATTTCGTATTGTCCAATTCTACTCTCCCCTGTCTCGAACGCTGTTAGGCCATGCCTCCCACTGGCCGGCTGCAATGTGGACGAAGCCTTGCATCACGTGTCCCCTCCGGTACACGAGGAGGCAGCCGTCGCATCTTTTCACCTGCACAGCACGATCTCTCGGTGGCGAGGGTCTGCGTGGGAGGGACACGCCGCCCCTGTTGCTTCCTGATTCTGCTGCGCAGGCGCACCAACCGACCTGTAGGAGTCGCTGTCCACAACGTCCGATCCCCACCCACCAGCTTCCCACCCCTAACACTGCCAATTGTGTTACCAGTTTTTCTCAATTGCTTTGGTGCATTTCTCTGATCAGAATTAAAGTTCTCATAACTGTTAGTGCATTTCTCAAAACAATTAGTACAAACTGCAAAACCTAGTTGATAACCTGCAGAAGCGTGTCACTTGCTCAAAATGGATAGTTCATTCCTCAAAAGCAAGTATTCATGTCAATGAAAGTGTCACTGTCATCAAAATGAAAAGTCCTGACACCATTGTTTATGAACAAGATAGTCAAATGGCTTTGCCATGTTTTTGTTACGACAGTTCACTCTGTAAGTGTTTTCCAATGCAAAAAAGTCAGATCTTGGTGACACTTTCTGAAAATGCTCAAGACAGCACTATACACTATTTGCAATTGCACAGCCATTTGAAATCTACAGTTACACATTACTGTACACACTGTACACATTGTAATATTCCCTCCTTGTTGGTCTGGGACATCAATGGTTGCTCTCTGTCCAATGTGATTTCTTCCACGCCTTCTAGCTTTTGCCAGATTTAAATCCGCCTCATTAATGTATGAATGTGTGCAGCAGTTCCCTGGTACACGCTTTATCCCAGAAGAGAGAGAGAGAAAAACTATAAACTTTTCCTGTGTAACATAATGCATTTTGGACAACATAGTGTACAGTATGAACTGTCATGTAAGTGTACTGCATGGCACTACACAAAGTAACCAGTTTACAGCACTGAACATTAGAGTATGCATAGAACACATAAATGTTTTACTTGTACATACTGGTGGCGGATGGATCTCCTTCACTCTGTCGCTGTTCCGGTCAAATGGCACATTGTACTACAATTGTTTCATGCACATTTAATTTCCCCTGAGCATTCTCTCAATTGTAGCGATTGAAACAGATTCAATATTCCCAAAGATATTGTCATCCTTTATACTGTAACAGCGCTTTGTATCTCTCTCAACCTTATGGCATTGTTTGCTATCACCATTGCACAAATGGCTTCCTCTTGTTGCGGAGTAAAAAGGGGCCCTCTTCCACCTCTGCAAGGTTGTCTTGCAATCCTATGTGGTGCAGAGTAAAATTACAGTAATGTACAGCAAACATGAGATATACTGCTTTACAGTAACCCATATTACTGTAGTGTACAATAACAGTGCTTCCCACTTGTAAAATGCTGCAATACAGTACCATACTGTAAATATGGCAAATCTTTACTGTAACACTACTTTACACTACAATACAGTAAATCTGTGATCCAGTAAAGCTGTCTAAATGTAAAATGTCAAAAGTGACAAGTTCTTGTCCCACTGCAAGCTTCATGTATGACACAATGGCAGTAGTGCAGTGCAGATTGTTTAGTGCTGAATTACTGTCCAGTATACACACCTGCTCTCCCGACGAAATGTTTGAATACAGTAATTTTATTTACAGTGGTTCTGTCAACATTTGGCTGCACCCTTCGACCAGCCTCAGCCATTGTGAGGCCGTGATTGACAGATTTTGACAACTAGTTCAACATTTTTGTATGTAATGACTCAAGCAATGAAACGAGGACTATTAGTTTTATAGGGAATGACTATTCAGCAGTCATAAGTATAGTTAATTTTGACTGACATGATATAAGCAAATGATAATGTTATAAAACAGCATAGAATTGTATGAAAGCAATTGATGCATGTCCAAAAGCATTTGCAATTTGTTCGGAGGAATGAGAAACTGATACTATGATGTGCACAAATGACAAAATGTTGTGGAGGTTGAACTAACAGTTATGAGAACTTTAATTCTGATCAGAGAAATGCACCAAAGCAATTGAGAAAAACTGTAGTATGAACGACCAGCCAAGCTGGTAGCAATGCCGAGAGCTGGGCTCGAACCCTGCATTTCCTGCATTAGTGGCGAGCGCCTTGCCCACTGCGCCACTTAGCCGCCTGACAAACTCTAACCTTAACCAACTTCGAAAAAGTGCCTAAGCTTAACCGGTGATAGAAACAGGCGTCACACGATTCGCGCGACCAGAAACGTCAGTGGCCAATCAGATAGCAGAACGCGAACGCAGAACTGGAAATCCGTTGGTAAAAGTAATCAGGCGTCCGGGTCAGATTTGGTGCCATTTGGCCAGATGGTGATGCTATAGTGTGTGTATTTGTGTCTGTTCTTCGCATATCTCGAGAACTGTTCACCTTATGCTCTGCAGATGTATTGCTGAGGATCAACACATGCAAACAGTATTTACATTCTATTTACATTGCATGATGATCTATTAAGGAACCTATGGACAGTGTCCCAGTGGCCCTCCAGGCCCTTATCAAAGTATTTTAATAGGCAAGATGCCCATTACATGTTTTTTGTAGATAAACAACCCAATGTCCGGAGCTGGTCAACAGTGACTTGTGGAAGAATCTAACATTCCATTGTTTGATCAAGACAATAGTCACATCTCTCACCTTTGGAGGGCCAAGGTTTGGGGTTACAAGAGGCTTGGGGCCCCCTCCTCCCCCTCAATGTGATTCTGGTCACTAATACGTTTAAAAAATGGTAAATGGTGCATTTATATAGCACTCTTAACCAAAGCCCTTTACAATTTGTTCCTCACATTTTACCCATTCACTCACCGATGGTGGAGGCGACCATGCAAGGCGCCAACCTGCTCATCAGGAGCAGTTAGGGGTTAAGTGTCTTGCTCAAGGACACTTCAACACACTGCCCGGGAGGAGCGGGAATCGAACCTGGAACCTCCGGATTACCAGACGACTGGTCTACCTCCTGAGCCACTGTCGCCCCCATATTTATATTGATCATGAAGATCTGTTCATTTGCATAATTGATTGATCTGGTTCCTCCACAGATAATCTAGTACGGCTAATATTTGCTCTACTCAGAATCTTGTATTGTATAATCCTAAATCTCACACATTTAGAGTATGCATTAGGGGCAGCGCTAAACAATAAATTATAATTATACAATGGCATGCAAATGTCTTGATTCTGATTGGCTGAAACAGTCAAGTTAGCCGTTGTTATTTCGTATAACACACTCCACGTGACCCCAGAACCCGCCCACTACCGAATTACTTTTTCTTTTCTTTTTTTTTTAATGACTCTGCCGTTCATCCTTTTTCTGAATTAAACCAAGATGGCGGACAATAATCTTTATGAATGGATGTATTGATTTCGTCATAACGACTCATTCAAAAAAGATACAGTCAACTGGAATATGTTAGTTGTTTACACATATGTTGGATTATGTAATTAGTTTGTCATGACCCATTGGCAAAACAATAATAAATCGCGGGATTTATATGAATTGTGTTGTTAGATGGCATTCTTTGTAGCACCTCCCTCTGCCTGTTCCAGCTAAGAGGCAAAATAACGACACTTTTTTCTCAAACTGCACTATAACCGGGAATGTTACCATCAATGTAAATAAACCATAATCACCCTACAAAAACAGTACTGTACTTGTAAATCTGGTATGTTATAAATGTATAGATGTAGCAGTACTGTCTATCTGTATGTCATGTATGTCATATTAAATGATGAATTGAAAATGGGGGACCCTGATGTAAACAAGACGAAAGTCTTTCTCTGGTCTGCATCCCCTTAACAATTGTGTGTATTGAGCCGTACTGTATTGACCCATTCTGCAATCTGTTAATACAATTTCAATCAATCAATCAATCAATCAATCAATCAATCAAACATGACTTCCATTGGATCTACTTTTTCTGTTTTGGGATCTACTTTTCTGTTTTTGAATAAATCCCCATTATGCTTCAATTACTGTGTGTTTATTGTATAGCAATAAGGTTGGGTGAATTCAGCAATTGTATAAAAGCATTACATCACTTGAAGTCGTGTGTTATACGAATTAGATCACGCCTAGGGGGGGTCTAACCACCCTCGGCTGCGCCTCGGGCCTAACAACCACCCCTAGGCGTGATCTAATTTGTATAACACATTCCTGCGTGTGATGTAATGCTTAAATATATGAGACTGAGCCTCTTGACAGGGTTGCCTTCCTTTCACTGCCACACGACAGAAGGTTAACCCTTTACTATCACACAACCGACGGTTAACCGGCTGTCGTGTGGCAGTGAAAGGGTTAACCTTCTGTGTTTGTCGCAGTGAAATGGTTAACAACCCCTCAAAACGTACAGAAGGCCTCTCATATCCGTACTCTGTCTCTGACATGCTGCACGGACAGTTTCATCAAGCCAGCAGTGTCACTCACCTACAAGGAAACAACTCCTCAAAACTAACTGTTCTATTCTATTCACATGATATGCTTACTTCATATATCTATTCTATTCACATATATGCCTACCACTTGTATCTATTGCTATGTCCGCCCATCACAATCACGCGAGCAGCCTGTCCCGTCTCCCTGTCTCCCTGTGAGTGGCTGTCCCGGAGTGATGACACCCATCCAGGATGCGACCCTCTCCGCGTGCCCCCCTGTCTCCCTGTCTCCGGCTGTCTCGTAGTGATGACCGGAGTGTTGGACGTAACCCCTGTGCCTCAAATAGATCCGCTATCAGTTCTATCTTTAATCTTTTAAAATGTTCAGTTGCTATCACTATCAGCTCTATATTTAATTTTTCTAAATGTTCAGTTGCTATCGCATGCTCTCATCTGTGTTTCACTACACACATGGGTGCATGCTTACCAACTGTCCATCTGCAACACTACTATCACCGACATCTAAGAAGGGAGATCCCCCCTTGAATGGCCCTTCTAAGGTTTCTCTCCTCCACACTGCCTGTGGTGCATTTTTTCCTATTGCTAGGTTTTAGTGAGTTTTTCCTTACCTTCGCGTGGGGTATGTCTGGGAGTGTTGCATTCATTTATTTTGCATTTATTTAAAACATTTTGGACCTTATGGTATTCTTGTTTTTTTCTTGACTTATTGTGTTGTTTTGTGGTAGATTCTGGGACATAGATCATCATCATGATAGGATTTCAAATCAAACTAATATGTAGAAACAATTGGCCCTTAACTATAGTTCATAATGTCACCAAGACCTTGTGGTCACTCCAGGAGGGCATTTGCATATAGTGGCAGCTGGGGTAATACTTACTTCCCCTTAGGGGGTGTGTAAGAACAAAGGGCAGGAAATTCTAGAGAAACATGTGTCTCCTTTTAGGAGACATCAAAGGGCCAACTGGTCTGCCAAAGACAATGATTAGGTCACATATTGATGGCTACATGTGACCATCAAAGGTCTGATTACACACACACACATAGACACACATAGAGACACATGCACACACATAGACACACACACACACTCACATTCACATTCACATACACACACACACACATACATAGACACACACACACACACACACACATAGTCACACACACACACACACATTCACACACACACACACACTCACACACACACATTTACACATACACATACACACACACACACACAGAGAAGATCACTATTGAAATCCTTAATTTGAGCTCCAAACAAGCTAACTATTTCCTGGTATATTGTTCTTGAATTCTGAAGTCATTGAAGTAAGTTAAAATATGATTAGGTTTGGTCATACTTAAATTAGGTAATTAGTTAATGTGTCTGTTCTGTTTTCATTTATGTTCAATATGATTAATTGATTGTTCTATCCTCTTGATCTATGGTATTGATTTGTATTCTATTAAGCTAACAGAATGATTAGATTTGTTAGATATTTTGATAAAGAAAGATATCTGTGTTTATGTAATCAATATATCTTGAGGTTCATCAAAGTATTAACAAGTCAAGTAATGTGTTTAAGTAAAAATACAGGGAAAATATTCTCTGGGTTAAGCCAAACCCTTATTTTCAAATACAAGCTTAGCAGGCCTGGGATTGGAGGAAAGAATTTGGTGATGTCATTCTGATGACATCACAAGATTATGCAGGTCTGGCTATAAGATCTGGGTGTGATGGGGGAGAGGGACTCTGAACAACCCAACCGACAGGACAACACCTACCACCCATCCACACCAAGGCGGCGGAAGCAGAGGAAGAATCAACAGAACAAAGAACATCACTTTTGGAGGGAGAAACATAGCTTTACTTTGTTCACTAGCCAGAGTGAACAAAGCCATCAACAATTTATCAACTATCATTCTTTAATCTGATTTCTTAGATAGGGCGAGCGGCATAGTGCTCTGGTACCTTGAATCTTTTATAGTGTTCTTTATTGTAATTTGTATACACTCTTAAACTTTGATTAAACAACTGTTATACTACCTTTCCTCCTAATTCCTTCTGCCTGCACCGCTGAAAGAAGAGAAGTGATTCCAAGAGCTTGTAAAAAGGTTTAAATCACAACGCAGAGTAGGGAAATTAAGCTAGGAATCCACTTCAGTTTCTTCTTGACTTGGTTAAAGAAGACATGTCTCTGTTAAGCACTTTGAGCTGCATTCTGTGTATGAAAGGTGCTATATAAATGAAGATTATTATTATTATTATTATTATTATTATTATTATTATTATTATTATTATTATTATTATTATTATTATTATTATTATTATTATTATTATTATTATTAGTATTATTATTATTATTATTATTATTATTATTATTATTATTATTATTATTATTATTATTATTATTATTATTAACCCTTTGGTAGTGCGGCAGTGAAAGAGTTATGGAGCTGATTCCACTCCGAGCATAATGCAGGCACAACTCTCTCGTTACACATTTTATTTATAATACACGATAATTGGGTATAATGTTAAAGGAACACGCTAACCTTTTGGGAAATTACCTTGTTTGCCGTCTTCCCCAGAGTCAGACAAGAAGATAGATACCCTTCTCATCAAGCTTAGCTAGCTTAGCACAATGACTGGAAGTGGATACGGACCATTAGCCTACTGTCAAAAGTGATAAAATACACTTTCCAATAACTCCAAAATAACAGAAATAAGTTTGACCGCCTCGGCCTCCCTCCTTGCTCTGCTTCCAGAATTTATGGAATTTCATGAATTAACACAACACAAGAATTCAATGTCCCCGATGACATCACTGGTGGCCATATTCAAACTAATTTACTCTAAATAACTGTCAAACTAAATGAACGTGTGCAAAACTGTTTAGAGTTTTGGGATGTGTGTAAGATTATATGCACAATAAACCAGCATTGTTTTTTGGTGAAGTGACCCTTTAATAGGTCATACAAGCAGTCATACCACGGGTCTCCACAACCCTGCAAGCAGTCATACCACGGGTCTCCACAACCCTGCAAGCAGTCATACCACGGGTCTCCACAACCCTGCAAGCAGTCATACCACGGGTCTCCACAACCCTGCAAGCAGTCATACCACGGGTCTCCACAACCCCGGTTTGGGGACCAGGTTTCCATGATGCCAGGTACCCAGGTGGGGTATCTCCCAGGCCTTTCTGTGTGGAGTTTGCATGTTCTCCCCGTGCTCGCAAGGGTTTCCCCCCCGATAAGATAAACCCAATGGAAAAACATGCACAACAACAGATCGCTAACGCTGTGGCGTCCTTGACGAAGACGGACAGGAGCACTTGGATTGGTCCCCTGGCGCAGCTCACGTTGACGCCTGTCTGCTCCCGGCTGCCCTTGGGGGGGAAGGACGACGGGATGGGTTAATCGCAGAGACGAATCGCATCGGCGATTCTAAAGAGACAATGCATGCGTGTGTGTTCCGGTGTGTGTGCTAAAAAAACTAACCACTGTGTGTACCGCTAAAACATTGAGTGTCGTTGCATGCCGAATAAAGACCTCCGCAACAGGTCCTGCATTATTATTATTATTATATTATTATATATTATTAACCCTGCAAGCAGTCATACCACAGGTCTCCACAACCCTGCAAGCAGTCATACCACAGGTCTCCACAACCCTGCAAGCAGTCATACCACGGGTCTCCACAACCCTGCAAGCAGTCATACCACAGGTCTCCACAACGCTGCAAGCAGCCATACCACAGGTCTCCACAACCCTGCAAGCAGTCATACCACGGGTCTCCACAACGCTGCAAGCAGTCATACCACAGGTCTCCACAACCCTGCAAGCAGTCATACCATGGGTCTCCACAACCCTGCAAGCAGCCATACCACGGGTCTCCACAACCCTGCAAGCAGCCATACCACGGGTCTCCACAACCCTGCAAGCAGCCATACCACGGGTCTCCACAACCCTGCAAGCAGCCATACCACGGGTCTCCACAACCCTGCAAGCAGCCATACCACAGGTCTCCACAACCCTGCAAGCAGCCATACCACAGGTCTCCACAACCCTGCAAGCAGCCATACCACAGGTCTCCACAACCCTGCAAGCAGCCATACCATGGGTCTCCACAATGCTGCAAGCAGCCATACCATGGGTCTCCACAACCCTGCAAGCAGCCATACCATGGGTCTCCACAATGCTGCAAGCAGCACTTCCGGTGGCCCACTCTGATTGGGCATGTGTTCCAAATGGCTACATGCCCCGAGCGGCCATGTGCTCCACGTGTTCTGAATGGGCAGGACCCATGTGCTCCACGTGTTCTGAATGGGCAGGACCCATGTGCTCCACGTGTTCTGAATGGGCAGGACCCACGTGTTCCACGTGTTCTGAATGGGCAGGACCCATGTGCTCCACGTGTTCTGAATGGGCAGGACCCACGTGTTCCACGTGTTCTGAATGGGCAGGACCCCCGACAACGCTGCAAGCAGCAATACCGGGAGCACTGCACTAGTATCACTAAAAAGCTGCTCATTCCCCACTTACCCAGTACGGTGATGACAACTGTTTCAGACGTCTGATATCTCAGAGTTTTATTGTTATGGGCCTGACAGCTGTAGCTGCCACTGTTGTGGGTCTGAATATTGTCCAGTCCGAGGACTGGTCCAGTATCAGAGAGCAGGGTTCCATTCAGAATCCACTGAAACTCAGCATCAGGGCCCCGTTCCATGTACCGGGATAACCGAGTTAGCCGGATAACTTTAGCTGGATAACTCGGTTAGCCTGACTTTCCGATTTCATGTACCAGGATTTCCCAAATCACCATGACAACATATCCAAAAGTTTGAGCCTGCTCGAAAGCAGAGTTCAAGTTCAACTTAGCCGGATCACGCAGAGCCACGCCCCCGCAAAGAAGTGACAGCCCGTTTCCTGAAACTATTCCCACAGTCTACGATCTGCATTATACCATTCTGAATTACGTTTTTGTGCTCCATTCTTCCAGAGGGGGCTTTTGAAATGTAAAATAGACCCAAAATGCTGATATTAAATTCACTTTGTCCTAAATAATGCACGTTATATATACCGTGGCGACGGTGGCGCTCGCTCGTGCGACGTACACATGATGTGGTTATTTTAATTGTAACTGGGATTAAGATGTCTGATGAGATGCGCTGTTTGACGGATTTGAGAAATTGAATGAGCCGTTGACGTCACATGAATGAATGAGGATGAAGAAATAAAACTTCATTCAAAATAAGGGATATTCTAAACACGGGTCTCTCGTTCATTAATGTATAAACAATGAATCTATCCCATCTGGCACAGTGGCCCAGCGGTAGCGCTCATGTCTCCCAACCTAGCGATCCGGGTTCAAATCCCCGTGTTTCCAATATGATTTTTTTGAATATAATATTAATGATTATACGCCAAAGTAGCCTGGTTTTAAGTTAAAATGTTATAAATCTACATGCATTGAGGATGTCATTCTTTATATAGCTCTCAACGTGCACCAAATTGAATTATTCCTATATTGCAAAAAGAAGGAAAAGACTAGGCGGGTATTGAACCCCGGTCGTCCGTGTGGAAGTCAAAAGAACAACCCGTTGGACCACATAGGAGATAAGTTAAACATTGACTATACATCAATCAATGGGCAAGAAAGCCGTCTCGTAATTCTGTATAACAGTTAACTAGTTATTTTCGCTAGCAAGATCTCATTTGATTATTCAATCCAGCAGGCAAGTTTAAAGAAATATAATCTGATTGATTGAGGTAATGAGGGACTTAGAATTAGCCTATAGATAACGCATTTAACTTGTCGGCGAGGCGATTGAGCCTATTGCAATCTGTCAATAAAGTCTTAAATCAATTAATCAATCAATGCCGTTGAGAATCAGGGTCTCTGCCATCGATACGTGCTGGCTTTCCACCTAAAACGGGAGCGCGCATCTAGCCTGACTTGAGCCTGACTCTCAAGTCTGGCTTGAGTTAACGAGACTGAATCCTGCTTTGTGAAACAGGAAAATCCCGGCTTTGAACATCGGGTTAACTGAAGCTGGATAATGGACATGTTGATCGACTTAGTTGAACCACGTACATGGAACGGGGCCCTAGGTCTGGACTGTGCCGAGCAGGACAGGGTGAGGTCTGACCCTTCTCCGTGGTATTCTTTTATAGGGTTAACCTTCAATTTGACTTTTTCTGGGCCAACTGCAATGTATAGAATAATGGCAGACACCAAAAAAGGTTATGTCACTGACAGGTAATGTTAGTACTTCTAGAAAAGTAAATGCAAGTAGGTTTTTAGTATGACATATCTTAAAAGCGCAAGGACAGGATATGACAGAACTGCCCCATCACTGGAAATCAGGTTCCCAGCACCAGCTAAAACAAAGCAACACGTTTAGAGCAAAGAGCAGGATAGAAGATGATAAATAGCTGTTACCAAACTTGTTCATTTGATCTTCTATATTCAATGTTGTGTTACTTTGCATGTACGAGTAGGCCTACTGTAAGATAAAATTAGGGATGCACCGATCCGACTGTTTCAGTCCCGATACCGATACCTGGGCTTTGGGTATCGGCCGATACCGAGTACCGATCCGATACCCATTGTTCAATTAATAAACTGTATGCCTCACTGTGTGGAAGAGACTGGGATCATTCTTTTGTGCAAGGCAACATCAGGCTTGACTTAAAACATTACTTTCCTAACTTAGTGAAACAAAATGTAACAAATGAACACATAGATATAAATGTACTGAATTGTTATTTATTATTCAAATTTAATTCCAAAAAGATATATATATAATTATAAAAAAGTATTAAAAATGTTTTATAATAATTGTCTCCGATACCCGATCTAGCTATTTTAGTCATATCGGGGCTGATATCCGATATCAATATCGGATCGGTGCATCCCTAGATAAAATGTTAAGCATGCAAGTAAGTAACTCACAGCTGATGCTGAGGATTACTGGATCACTGGTGTTGCTACTGATAGCATTGGACACGTTGCACCTGAACGGTCCCTGGTCGCGGCGGGTCACATTGACTATGGTGAGAGTGATGTTTCCATCACCAAGCTGAACTCCCTCACTGGCTGTAACCTCAGAGCTGCCCTTCAGCCAGAGGTAAGAGAGGGAGGAGCCAGAGGAGGAGCAGGACAGACTGACAGAGCCGCTGAACTCCGACATCTCTGTAATGTTGGCAGTTGCCAACACATTGGAGACTGTCTCTGTTGGTTAAAACACAATGATTTTCACTTTGAGCACCTTCTCATTACAGGGAAACGGTGAGGCAGAGAGTAACCAAATGGATTCAGTGATTGACTGTACTACGACAGTAAGCAATCGTGACTGAAACATTCAGACTGTATTAGCTCCCCAATCTACTTAGGGGGTAAATGTATCATTCAGTATATCAGACTGTATATTTGTATATCTTGTAGATTCTTGTATGTCATAAATGTCTGGATGTAACAGTACTGTATATCTGTATGTCGTGTATGTCATAAATGTCATAAATGTCATGATGAATTGAAAATGGGGGAACCTGATGTAAACAAGACGAAAGTCTTTCTCTGGTCTGCCTCCCCTTAACAATTGTGTGTATTGAGCCGTACTGTATTGTACCCATTCTGCAATCTGTTAAGTTTGAACTCCGCTAGTCTGTGTAACTATACCACAATACTCAGGAAAAAAAAGTGTTTGGGCCATAATTGGTTTCAGTGGCATTGCTGAAGATTTCTATTAATTTGCACACAATAATCCCAATAACAATGCAACATCAGCGACAATACAATATATAATTTACAACATGCAATGTATATTAATATACTATATATAATATAATAATATAATATAATATAATATAATATAATATAATATAATATAATATAATATAATATAATATAATATAATATAATATAATATACATATACTAAATGTATATTATGGGGACATATTACATCTATTATCATGTGTTAACACTTAGCATTAACACTTTCAGAGCCACCAGGGGGTGTCGTACTTACCTGGCTGAATGCCAGCACCCACTTCAATGATAGCGTTGTGAACGCATAATCTCTGTCTTAAATTATGGCTATGTGTCTAATCTGCCCGTCGCTTATCTATGACTTGTTTGCAGTCAACATTGTCTAAACGGATTGTTTTTTAATCGCTTAATTTCCGTTTTATAGCATTTTGAAAAGCCCTCGTTTTTCAGGAAAATATAAAGATTCCGTGATAAACGGCATTTACTGGAATATTCTGGCATACACAAAAACGTTGTCATTTTTCGGCCTATTTATTAATCGTTTTCAAATAAACGCTAGATTATCGATAGTATATGTGTACTTATGCACGCTATAGAAGCGGGCGGAAATATCGATTCTCTCATTTCCTGATCAGCGGCACACACACACACACACACACACACACACACACATATGGGACACGTTGATATATCTGTGAAAAAAGCTCTGATTATCCCAAGACTGGTAAAATAGATTCCTTACCTCAGATCAGATGTTATCCAAAAAGATGATTCCAATTCCTGATCGCCATTCCAAATATCGATCGCGTTTATTGATTCAGTGTTGGGTGCTGGAAATACATAATCCACACTGTTCTGGGGTCGGCGATCAACTTGGGTCTCTTCAGTTGGCTTGACGGAAAAGTAAAATGAGGAAACTGGCCCGCCCCCCCCCCCATCAGTCTAAACGAATGGGGTGCAGTTACACAGGGAGAGACGATAGGGGGCGGTATCTTCCCAATTGAGCTCAGAAAGACTCTGCAGCACTAACCTGAGGCTCGATTGATGAAATATGAATTCAAATCGACAATAAAAAAAAATACGACAAACAAACGCTATATAGCGTTGGTGGCATTCATAGGTCGGCATGAACTAACAACAAAACGCGTCGCTGGCATCCAAAGTGTTAAGAGAACATTATTGACATCATCACAATCCAATCACACAAGATAGGCCTAAAAGACCAAACATTCCACTAACAGAACGTCACAGGAAAATATACCCCATGATGTAGTTTTCTGATACAAACCTCAAAAAGTCAACTTTTCAGAAAAGATTAAAAATGATCTTTTCATTCACGCCCATGGATTTGTATTACATATTGCAATTACTCCTGTGGTTCTGTCTGTCATTCTGTCTGTCTGTCTGTCTGTCTGTCTGTCTGTCTGTCTGTCTGTCTGTCTGTCTGTCTGTCTGTCTGTCTGTCTGTCTGTCTGTCTGTCTGTCTGTCTGTCTGTCTGTCTGTCTGTCTGTCTGTCTGTCTGTCTGTCTTTCTGTCTGCACCAACCATAACTTCTACAGTTCTGATCCCATTCAGACCCCATTCAGTTTCATTTGGATGAATCATCACACGTAGGCTGACAGCAGACTAAGAACCCAAATTCTAGAATGACAAATATTAAATTTGTATTCATTTCCATCGTAGTCCATCATTTAATAGATAAAAGTATAAAGTTACACATTTTGAACGCAAGATGACGATACTGTACTATACATGTTGTTGCTCAGAGCCATTACTCCACAAATAACTGCTCTCTCCCTCACTTGACAGAGCACCTGAGTGTATCGTATCAGCCACCGAGCAAGAGCTCGGATATTTCACGCACTGGCTGAAAGAAAGACCGGATCCCAGCAAATCTCAACAAAACAGTTTTTTTTTTTTTTTTATTATTATCTTTTTCCCCCCTTCTTTTTCCGTTTTTCTCCCCTCCCAATGTTAGTCGTTATGCCAATTCCCAATCCGCTTCCTGGTCGTTGCGCACTCTACCCCCTACCGTCGGTCTGGGAGGGCGGAGACTATCACATGCTTCCTCCGACACATGTGTACCCAGCCCACCGCTTCTTTTCGCCTGGCAGCGCGGACTCTCACCGGGAGAGTGTAACGTGTGGAAGGTCACACTACCTCTCTTAGATCCTTCCCTTGCTGTGCAGGCGCCCCGACCGAACTGTAGGAGTCGCTGTTTACAACAACCAGGACCCACCCTCGCCGGGTTTCCCACCCGCTAACACTGCCAATTGTGTTAGTATGGACGGTCGGCCAACCCGGAAGCACCACAGCTGGATTCGATCCCACTGTCTCTGTGGTGGTAGACAGATGCTTAGTCCACTGCGCTACCCGGCCGCCCAACAAAACAGTTTCATGTTTGTAGGTTAAGTATTTATTAATGTTCGCTATAATGGCCAATTATCCTCTGTCATCTTGTTCTAATCAGGAAAAGTTACTAAAATTTGAAAAATCAAGTGATCTATGCACAAAATGTATTTATTGTTTTAATTTTTTACAAGTGAAATACAAATAATTGTGCCAATTTAAGAGACCATTCATGGCTGTAGAAGTAGAATTGGATGTGGTGCGTTATTAAGTGCACCGCTGTGGTTCACAAGCAAAGACGTTGTCATGGTTTTGCTTTATTTCACCTTTCTGTGAGGGACAGCTGTCTATTTTTGCTTTATTTCACCTTTCTGTGAGGGACAGCTGTCTATTTTTGCTTTATTTCACCTTTCTGTGAGGGACAGCTGTCAATCCCTGGTCGCTGTGGTTGATTGCCTCATGGGTCGGCAGGTGTGTGGGCTTGATTGCACCTGATCCAGTGCAGCTGTGCCTATGGCCATGTGGAGTCTATTTAAGTTTGGATCTCGCAGCGTCAACTGCTAATTCATTTCCTAGTGTTGGCTGTTCTTTTGGTCACGCTCATTATATTGAAGTTTAGTCTGATCTCTGATTCAGAGTTTAGCTCTTATGGTAGTCATTCTTAGTTTAGGCTACTCACTTTATTCTATACATAAACTCCCTTAGTGGAGGTTTATTGTTTTACTTTTTCAATATAAACTCCGTTATTAGGAGGTGCCCTTGTGGCTTATTTACTTTTATACTATACCTCTTTATCAAGAGTAGTCCTGTTTTTTGGACTTGATTTATTTTCTTAATTTCTCTCTTTGAGACTTCCACCTGTAAAGGATGTTTTGTGTTGTTTAATTTTCCCCCTCTCCTAAAATATCTGCGTAAGCAGTCTAGTGGTTGTTCGTTTCACGGATAACTTTAAGAGTCCCTGTTACAGTACAGTTATCTGCTTGTGACCCACACACACACACACACACACACACACACACACACCCACAGCCCTCACAGACGTTCCAGTGAGTGGAACAGTGTGCAGCTATCAGACTGCAGTTCCGTGTCTTGCTCCATAGCAGGAACGAAATATAGCCCTATCCTAATAGCACATTTTCATAGCTAATGATAGCAAGTTATTATTATTATTCTACACTGTGGGTGTAGATTAGAATAGAATAACAATATCAATATCTGAAATGAAAAAAATTCAATAATAAAAGAAACTAACCTTCTTACTGTCCTCTACTGTCACGCACTCTTCCTAATACTAACATACACTCGACACTGCAGCACTCAAGCTTCGACACTTTGATGAACATTGTTACTCAGCTGATAGAGTTGTGCCCCTTCCTGCTGACTGTTGTTGTACAAAACTTGTAAGTCGCTTTGGATAAAAGTGTCAGCTAAATGACAAAATGTAAATGTAAATGTGTTGAATTGGTAACACCTATTATATGAAACTGACCCGAACCATAAACGACTATGCAGAACGTGGCCTAATCCTGGACAGTTCCAACTAGATTTGCGTACATGTTCTCTAAAAACCAAACATTGATTGAAATGCCTACGATGAATCATATAGCTTGCATCCTGTTTAAGGTAGGATTTCACATCACTATGAAGGTGCAACATGACAAGCTATATATGTGTGTCGCTGCTTTCTGTAGTCGGGTCCACACTGAAAAATTACTGTATTATCCTGTATTATACTGTCATACACTTTTACTATCATGTAAAGTAGACTATTCTGTTTGCTGTTTTCTGTTTTTGTGTTTTCATGTGATGTATTGTATATTGTAAACAACATGCACTTTTATTATGTTCTTGTGTGATGTATCGCACATTTTATTGCTGTGTGATGTATCGCAAATGTTATTGCTGTTATCTTGGCCAGGTCTCCCTTGCAAAAGAGATATTGTATCTCAATGGGACATCCTGGTTAAATAAAGGTTAAATAAAAATGTTATCAAATTAAAGAGAAGGGCCAAACAGCTAGCAAGATTTTGTTCTATCTCTGCTGTAATAGCTAGCCAGACAGTGTGATTTAGTTCTGTCTTTGCTGTAATAGCTAGCCAGACAGTGTGATTTAGTTGTCTTTGCTGTAATAGCTAGCCAGACAGTGTGATTTAGTTCTGTCTTTGCTATAATAGGTAGCCAGACAGTGTGATTTAGTTCTGTCTTTGCTATAATAGGTAGCCAGACAGTGTGATTTAGTTCTGTCTTTGCTGTAATAGCTAGCCAGACAGTGTGATTTAGTTCTGTCTTTGCTGTAATAGCTAGCCAGACAGTGTGATTTAGTTCTGTCTTTGCTATAATAGGTAGCCAGACAGTGTGATTTAGTTCTGTCTTTGCTGTAATAGGTAGCCAGACAGTGTGATTTAGTTCTGTCTTTGCTGTAATAGCTAGCCAGACAGTGTGATTTAGTTCTGTCTTTGCTGTAATAGCTAGCCAGACAGTGTGATTTAGTTCTGTCTTTGCTGTAATAGCTAGCCAGACAGTGTGATTTAGTTCTGTCTTTGCTGTAATAGCTAGCCAGACAGTGTGATTTAGTTCTGTCTTTGCTGTAATAGCTAGCCAGACAGTGTGATTTAGTTGTCTTTGCTGTAATAGCTAGCCAGACAGTGTGATTTAGTTCTGTCTTTGCTATAATAGCTAGCCAGACAGTGTGATTTAGTTCTGTCTTTGCTGTAATAGCTAGCCAGACAGTGTGATTTAGTTCTGTCTCTGCTATAAAGGTAGCCAGACAGTGTGATTTAGTTCTGTCTCTGCTATAAAGGTAGCCAGACAGTGTGATTTAGTTCTGTCTCTGCTATAAAGGTAGCCAGACAGTGTGGCTGAGATACTGTCCTAAAAGCATATTGAACATCTGTAATATTTGAATCCTACAGAGAGAGAGAGAGAGAGAGAGAGAGAGAGAGAGAGAGAGAGAGAGAGAGAGAGAGAGAGAGAGAGAGAGAGAGAGAGAGAGAGAGAGAGAGAGAGAGAGAGAGAGAGAGAGAGAGAGAGAGAGAGAGAGAGAGAGAGAGAGAGAGAGAGAGAGAGAGAGAGAGAGAGAGAGAGGGACTCACCAAGTACCCGCAGTATGGTACTTCCTTGAATCTCTACTCCGGCATCTGGGATAATGCTGAGACTATATTCCCCAGTGTCATTTAGAGTGAGAGCCCTGAGCTCCAGAGACCCAGTAGATCTGTCCAGAGTGATCCTGTGTTCATACCCTGGTGATGTTATGTTTGAACTAGTTGAGGTTATAAAGTTGATCTTATTGACACTCCAGGACACCGATAGAAACGGTGTAAGTGGTGGATCTAGTGCTGTAGTGAACATCACACTCCCTCCCACTGGTGCAGGGGGCAGGACGTCTGGTAACACACCTGATCCATGACTTAAACCTGGAGGACACAGATACAGGTAGGTTTGGTCAGGATTGTGTTCTAAGTGGATAGTGTAACAGAAGTGATAAATCTATCCTTGATCACAAGTATCAGAAATGAAGACCTAACCCAACCCACAAATATAAACCATCAGAAAGCCTAAAACAGAAAAGGGCAAATATAGTTAGGCTAAAGTAAAAACAAAAGCATGAATGAATGAAATTAATGAAAACTTTATTTAACAGATTGCAGAATGGGTACAATACAGTACGGCTCAATACATACAATTGTTAAGGGGATGCAGACCTGAGAAAGACGTTTGTCTTGTTTCCATCAGGGTCCCCCATTTTCAATTCATATAGACATATATGACATACATGACATACAGATAGTCAGTACTGCTACATCTATACATTTATGACATACCAGATTTGCAAATACAGTACTGTTTGTGATACAGAAGGAGTCAAGAAAAGGGAGTATATACATTTGACGTAGAAAACTGTACATTGGAGGAGGTTGGGTGGGGGGGGTTGGGTACATTGGGATATTGACAACCATACTGGGTAATTTACATTGGAGGTGGTTGGGGGGGGGGGGGGGGGGCCGGGGGGCACACTGTATAAACAAGTAACACTGTACATTGAGGGGGGGGGGGGAGGAGACACTGTACAAACAACACAATTGTACATTGAACTATTGACAAAACCATACTAGGTAAATGACTGTACATTGGAGGGGGTTGGGTTAGGATATTTACAGGGGCCAGTGTTGAATTGCAGTCTCCCGTAGGTGTCCCTTGAGAGAGGTTTTGAAAGTGGGTAGTGATCCACATTCCTTTACAGCTTTGGGTAGGGCGTTCCACATTGATGTGGCATAATTGCGAAACGTGTTTAGTCCCTTATTTGAGCCGAATCTGGGTTTAACATGATTTGTGGAGCTCCCTCTGGTGTTGTGATCGTGGTATTCACTGACCTTTGGGAAGTATTTTGACATGTACATGGGTACCTTGGTCGTGTAGTGTATTTTGTAGACCAGGCCCATTGCAAGTTGTTGTACTCTGTCGTCTACTCTAAGCCATCCTAGGTTGTCAAAGTGGGCAGGGGTGAGGTGGGTTCTAGGAGTAAGGTCAAGCAGTAGTCTGACCAGTTTGTTTTGAGATGTTTGTAATTTTGTTTTTAGCGCCTTTGAGGTGCTTTGGTACCATGAGGTGCAAGCATAGTCGTAGTACCCCTGAATGAGTGCTCCTGCCAGAGTCTTCAGGGTGTTCTTGTTTACCAAAGAGGAGATCCGGTACAAGAATCGAGTTCGTTGGTTGACTTTTTTTATTACATTGGATGCCATTTTGTCACAGGAGAGATTAGCCTCTAGGATGGAACCCAGGTAGGTAATTTCATCTTTCCTTGTGACAATATTGTCACCCACTGTAACTGAGAAGCCGTCGGTCTTGCTGAGTTTGTTATTTGAACCGAAGAGAATGGACTCTGTTTTGCCCATGTGTAATGATAGTTTGTTATCAGCGAGCCATATGCAGATTCTGCCTAGTTCCGAGCTGAGGGTTTTTTCAACCTGTAACTTGTTCTTGTCAGAGACCAGCAGGGCTGAGTCGTCCGCAAACAGGAACAAGTTGCAGTCACAAGCTGACGACATATCATTTGCATAAATTAGGAACAGTAGCGGTCCTAGTATGCTTCCTTGTGGAACACCACAGCTCACTGTGAGGGGGGGGGGATAGGGTACCGTTTACCTCCACCATCTGTTCCCTCCCCTCAAGGTAGGATTGCATCCAGCTCACTGATAGACGATCAAAACCAATTGCTTTTAGCTTGTCAATCAGAATGGAGTGATTGACCGTGTCAAAGGCCTTTTGTAGGTCCAGCATGACCATGCCGCAGTATTTGCCTGCGTCCACCTCTTGTTTGATGTGGTCATTCAAATAGAGAAGGCATGTGTCAGTGGAGTGGGATGTTCTGAAGCCAGATTGGAATTCGTAGATTAGATTTTTTTCCGCTAGGTACTTTTCGACCTGTTCGTAGACTATTTTTTCCATGACTTTCGAGATGGAGGTGAGAATAGAAACAGGGCGGTAGTTGCCTGGGTCTAGTTTGCTGCCCTTTTTGTGCAGAGGGGTCACCCTCGCAATTTTGAAGTCCTTGGGGACGTGTCCCTGTTTTATGGAGAGGTTTATTATGTGTGTGATGATTGGTGTGATGGCGGCTGCTGAGTCTCTGAGGAATTTGGAGGGGATGTTGTCATGGCCAGTGGCCTTGTTAGGTTGGAGGGCGCTCAGTTTATTGAGTACCTCATCTGTTGTTACCATTTCCAGCTTGAAGTCGTCCTTGCGGACCCCTAGGTTTTTGTAGTAAGCTACTATGTGTTCTACCCCATAAAGCCCTGAGTGGGAGGGTAGTTTGTTTACCAGTGTTGTGGCTATGTTTGTGAAGAAAATGTTTAAGTAATTGGCTACATCCAGCTTGTCTGTGATGAGCGTGTTGTCCGTTTTTATGTTTATGTTTGAGAATCTGGTTTTAAGTTTTTTACTGCATCCTAGTTGATTATTGAGTAATTTCCAAAGTTCACGTGGTTTGTTTTTGTTTTCCTCAGTTTTGTCATTGATGGTCAGCACTGTAATGGACATGTAGACCTTCTATATTTTGTACTTCCTCTACACAAGCAGGGGGAATGAATGAATGAATGAAAACTTTATTTAACAGATTGCAGAATGGGTACAATACAGTACGGCTCAATACATACAATTGTTAAGGGGATGCAGACCTGAGAAAGACGTTTGTCTTGTTTCCATCAGGGTCCCCCATTTTCAATTCATATAGAGTACAAGTACAAGGGGAACTTGTGCTTCCTCTACACAAGGGGAAAAGAGCAGATTCTGTCCAGCAATATAGGGACAGAAATTTAGAGTATTTCCACAACTGTATATTTGTCAGAATATCTGTAAAGAAAATGGTTTGGATGTATTTTAAGAGTAATTAAAACCATGTAATCAGTGATGCAGTGGTAAAATAAAAGATTAGGTCGAATTGATGGTCACAAAACAATCCTCAAAAAGACTACTTTCATGAGCATCACTGATACTGCATAATCTGGGTGGGTAAATATGTGATATAATACAGTACATCATCTGGGGTGGGTAAATATGTGATATAATACAGTAGCCTACATAATCTGGGTGGGTAAATATGTGATATAATACAGTACATAATCAACCAGGAACCAGCAAGCCTCAATTTCCAAACTAACCATGAAAAAGCTCATCCATGTGAATTATGATAGCCTAATAATAATAATAATAATAATAATAATAATAATAATAATAATAATAATAATAATAATAATAATAATAATAATCATAATAATCATAATAATCATAATAATTTCAATACAATAAAAATTCTCGAACTTGATGATAACATTAGCTAAACTTATTTAGAGAGAATATAGCGTTAGGTCTAAATAATACTTGTGTAGACTACAGTACAATAATGTCATGAGCTATTAGCCTAGACTGATATCACTTTTTATTAACCATACATTAGGCTTAAGGTAGCCATACCCTTATAAATCTCACAACATAAAATTGGCTGATGCTCTCCATACGTACATAACTAGTTTCTTACCTGGCATGATGAGAAATACTGAGAGCATATGAAAATGTAATGATTCCATAGAACAATCTTCTCACAATTTGTGCTAAAGATGACGGACGTTATCGCTCCAGTCACACTAGTCAATCCCGTAGTTTAGTTGGTCCTACCGGCAGCAACCGTCATCAACGATCAATGACAACTCAATGATTATCCGAGCACGCCTCCCCTCACCTCACTTTTTTTTCTTTTTTTTTTAAAGCACACACTCTTCTTTGTACGTCACTCACAGCCTGCTAAACACATGTTTGACAGTGGAACGCCGTCCAATTATCTGCCGTCTGCGCAGGGGCGTCCATTTGGTATGGCAAGGTATGGCACTCGCCATACCTTGGCAAATAAAAATGTAAAAAAATTAAAAAAAAATTTAAAAAAAACATTTTTTTTTTTTTTTTTTTTTTTACAATTTTTTATGTTGATTTAGAATTCGAATGTCAACATTATGAACGAAGCTTCGAACTATTCGGTACAGCCCTAGCATGTTTTGATATTGTCAATTATCTCACTTTTACTAGGTGACTTTTACTGTGACTAACTGAAATATGCCCAAAAACAAAGGAAAATGGACATAGGGACGTTTTTTAATCAAAGGGCAGCAGAGACAAGTGATACAGGGACACAGGTAAGGTCTGGCTTAGTGATTATAATAGTGCAGTTCAGCATTCAGTAACCCATACTTTTTGTGAATGTGTTTTTGATACTACATTCTGTTGAACACACACCTCAAAACCGTACCTAAGGAAAATTGGCTCAATTGCAATCAATCAATCAAATGTATTTGTATAGCACGTTTAAACATGACGCTTGTCAACCAAAGTGCTTCACATAGCTAAGCTAAGTACAAAGAAAAGTATAAAATAAACAGAAAAATAAAATAAAATCAACGGATAGACAAAGGAAAAACAGAACAACACGTCAACAAGTACGGCAAGAGTCAAAGTGAGTCAGGGAAGGCCAGGCGATATAGGTGGGTGCAAGAAAAGTAATAGACAGTTATGATATTACATTCTGCATAATTCGTATGCAAAATATTGTGGTTCCCTGCTTTAGTCTGTTGACACATTTCTATACTAAAAATGCTTGTGTAGTCCTGTGTCATACCTAAATGTCATATAACTGAATTGTATAGAAACAACTCACCAAAAGTGACTATTGCACAACTGATTTGCCCCCCCCCCCCCCCCCCCCCCTCCTCGCCATACCTTGCCTTTCAGTGAAAGGACGCCACTGCGTCTGCGTATGAAAATGATCCACGCATGCCATGCGATATCATACACATGCAGGTGGGGAAAATAACTAACGTTATACGTACCAAGTCTAGACATGAATGAGTAGTAGTAGTAGTAGTAGTAGTAGTAGTAGTAGTAGTAGTAGTAGTCATAGATATATATAGAACACTAGATAGCTTAAGGCGGAGTCACCAGCGTCACTGAACCGCCGCCATCTTGCTCGAGTCAGCCTTGAGTGAGAGTGAGCTGCACAGACTCACAGACAATACTCATAACTCGCTGAAATATTGACGGATTTACAAACGGTTTGGTTTATTACAAGCATTATTAACGTGGCTATGATTCAAGCGGTTTGTAAAAAAAACATATTTAAAAAAAACATTTTTATAAGTATGCAGTATCATAACTACATCTTTGATGTTTATAGCAAACCAACCCGTTTGTAAATCCGTCAATATTTCAGCGAGTTATGAGTATTTTTGTCTGTGCAGATCACTCACCCTCACTCAAGGCTGACTCGAGCAAGATGGCGGCCCTACGACGACGTCGCTCTCCATTGGCCGGCCGGCAGCGCGGGTAAGCTATCTAGTGTTCTATATATATCTATGGTAGTAGTGGCCAACCACTGCTGAAGATGAGAGGAATTCAGTAATTTCAAAATCGGCACTGTATTGCTCTCTAGTGGTAGCCGATAATCATGTGGGTGTAGGCTATACTGAGTTGATTGAGTCTAATCTGAGATGCTACAGTACAATGTATTAGGGGGGACAATAATTACAAAGCATTCAGGTCTTTGTGGTTGTAATGTTGCGAGTAAGGGAAAGCCAGTTCATACACCCCATACGATACCTCATCAAGAATCAAGAATCAAGAGGTTTATTTGTCACATACATACCAGGGTATACAGTGGAATGAGGGTGGTCATGCCCGCTTTGATTGTGCAAAATACAATAATAAAAATAGGCATAGAAAAAAATAAACATAGAAAAATAAAAAGGTAAGACACAAGATATGCATGGGAAAAAAAAGAAGAAAAAAAAGACATGCTAAGTTCCTGAGAAGCTGGTTCCCTACACTACTATACAATATACAATTTACAATTTTAACTCTTATGTATCTAAACTATACTATTAGTACCTCCTTCCTTTAAAGTGACTTTCTATTTTTTAAAGTGACATTTTGTTTAAGTGATTGTTTTAGCGGTTGTGTGTGTGTGTGTGTGTGTGTGTGTGTGTGTGTGTGTGTGTGTGTGTGTGTGTGTGTGTCTGTGTGTGTCTGTGTGTGCTCATGTGTACTTGTGAGTGGAGAGTTCAGTGTTCAGTGTTCTGATGGCCTGGGGGAAGAAGCTGAGCCGGAGTCTCTCTGTTCTTGCAGTGTGTGACCGTAGGTGCTTGCCTGACCGCAGCAGCTTGAACAGTTTGGTAGTTTGATGGTGTTTTTACTTTCACCATGGTACTGTACCAGCCATTGTATAAATAATGAACCATATACCAATGGTACATATCATAATTTCTTGGTCACGAAAAAAATGTAAATACCATGATACCAAATACAGAATACCTTTTTTGAAAGGCACAACAGGCCTACAACACACAACATCAAATAGAATCCTCCTTGGTGCAAGACAGACAGAAACAACAAAAATACTGGTCTGGACTGAGGCTCCAGGGGAGACTGACATGCCTGGATTTTGCTGGTCATATCGGTATGTATCATAATGCTGAGCAGGTGAGGATCATCTCCATTGTTGCTCTTAAAGCTAGACTGCAGGTATTACCAATTAACGGTTCCCTGAAACTAAAGCCACCGTCTGTCCTGCACTGGGATTCACATCAGCATCTCAAATCTGTTGCATATGTTGTGAATAACTGTACTGTCTGCATGCACAATAAAGGCATGTAGACATAACTGTATTGTTGATTTGGTCACTATAGCTGTCAGAGACATGGTATGTCATGTACAGTATGTATGTACAAACATTCACCAGTGATGCCTGAATGATCAAATGTTAGTGTTACTGATGATGTTTTCCCTCAATATTCCAAATAGCCTACTGACAATTTAGCTTTTGTCAAATTTGGATGATTAGAGAGATTTATCCTTGAGATATGTTACTCATTCAACCTGTATTATGGAACAAGTCTTCTTGGATGAACTGGTCAAGTATCAGCTCTTGACGGTACATATCAGAGGCCTTGGATGCTAATAGTCGTGATATTTGTCAGCCTTGTCCATAGACGTTGCAGTTAGTGTCTTGGAAGAATTTGCAGGCCTATAAGTAAAGGGCCAAACAATTATGTTGACAATTATTGCCAAACAATGATTTAGTTGTGTTTCTGCTGTAATACAAGGCCACGTGGCAGAGTCAAAGTAGTCCAAATATGAACTAAAGGGCAAAACACCACCACCAAAGCTCAAAGCATAATAGGATTAGAGAGACATGCGCTATCATTCCTAAAACCCATGACGCTGTCTTCCTTACAGGAGGTCATTGGCTAAATGAAGCCATCGGGCTCCCCAGATGATGCTGTTCCACCTCGACTCTTTAAAGAAGTCTTCCCAGCTGTTGGGCCTACTGCACTCAACATTATAAATAGCAGCCTGTCCTCTGGTGTGGTCCCGGCACTTTTTAAACATGCGGTTGTGCAGCCCCTGATCACGAAGCCTGGGCTTGATCCTGCAGCCATGTCAAATGTTAGGCTCATCTCTAAACTGCCATTTTTATCAAAGATCCTTGAGAAAATTGTCTATACTCAGCTAATGAATTTTTTAAACGAGCACAATATTCTCGAGGTTTTCCAATCTGGTTTTAAATCCCTGCACAGCACAGAGTCGGCACTTTTAAGAGTTTTTAATGACATCTTTTTAGCTACTGATTCCAGTGACTGTGTTGTCCTGGTCCTTTTAGACCTGTCGGCCGCATTTGACACGGTGGACCATGACATTTTAATTGCCCGCCTTGAACAGTGGGTGGGCATCAGAGGCATAGCCCGTGAATGGTTCAGGTCCTACCTGGCAGATCGATCTTTTTGTGTCAAGCTCGAGGACTCCGTGTCCTCTACTGCCCCCCTATTGTACGGTGTACCCCAGGGCTCGATACTTGGCGCCGTCCTGTTCTCTATTTATTTATTTATTGCCCCTTGGTTCCATCCTCAGAAAGCACGGCATTCCTTTTCACTGCTACGCTGATAACAGCCAGATCTATATGCCACTAAAAAAGTCTGGCTCCTTTTCCATAGAGCCGCTGACCAAATGTCTCGATGACATTAAATCCTGGATGGCATTGAATTTTTTAAATTTTAATGACAAAAAGACGGAGGTCATGGTTTTTGGTGCCCCCTCTGTGACCTCACTGCTAGATCTGGGCTCGCTGGCACAACATGTCAAACCGTTAGTGAAGAACCTAGGTGTAAAAAACGACCCAGACCTTAAATTTGACAGGCCGTCAAATCGAGTTTCTTCCAGTTGAGGCAGCTGGCCAAAATTAAGCCCATCCTACAGGCGCAGCATTTTGAAGCAGTAATCCATGCATTTGTGACGACTAGGCTGGATTACTGCAATGCACTTTATATAGGGGTGAGTGGATCCTCAGTGGCTCGCCTTCAGATGGTGCAGAACGCCGCTGCGCGTCTTTTAACTGGCACTCGTAAATATGACCACATCTCACCGATTTTATCCTCACTCCACTGGCTCCTGTGCACTTTAGGATTCATTTTAAAATTATTTTATTTGCTTTTAAAGCTCTTTTCACGACCTTGCTCCACCCTACCTCTCTGAGCTGTTGCAGGTCTATACACCTTCTCGCTCTCTCAGGTCAGCTGACCAGCTGCTCCTAGTAGTGCCTACAACTAGGCGTGAGCTCAGGGGGGACCGTGCCTTCTCCGTTGTCGCCCCCAAAATGTGGAATGAGCTGCCACTGCAGATTAGGCAGGCCTCATCACTGCCCCGTTTCAAAGGCCTCCTTAAGACCCACCTTTTCTCTCTGGCTTCCGACACCATGTAGCTTGTTGATTTTATGATCTTATTGTCTTACTGTGTTGTTGTTTTATCGTTCTGTTACTGTGTCATTTGCTTTTAAATATATATATATATATATATATATATATATATATATATATATATATATATATATATATATATATATATATATATATATATATATATATATATATATATATATTTTTTTTTTAAGTACTCTGATTTATTTAAATTTGTATTGCTGCCTATGTTTACCTATTTTTTTCTTCTTTTTAATATGCTCCCTCTGTACCGCACTTTGTGCCCCTGTGGCTGTTAAAGCGCTTTATAAATAAAGTTGGATTGGATTGGATTGGAGTGTGTGTGGACTGTTGGTATTTGGTAGCTATTTAACATTCCTTTCCTCTGCTTGTCATTCGTCAGGTCTTCACTATAGGCGTTCGGAGATAGCGCGGCCGGTTCCAGTTCTGGACCACCACTAAGCTCCATTATCTATTCTCTCGTTCCTTTGCCCTTGGCATAGTATCCTAGTATTACTCTTTGTGTTCTTTACTATTAAAGTCGAACCTGTTCAAGAGTATACCTTCTCCGTCTCTGTGATTGCCTACAACAATTGGAACTCACCTACCTCCATCCTGACACACGTGCAGTCTAACGACCACCCCTAGGCATGGTCTAATTCTCATAACCCACTCCTGCGCGTGATGTAATGCTTTATTTTGGCCTTTTCGTAAGCTAGACAATAACCCAACACATTTTATTACACTGGCCTTATCCTTTAAATGAGTATCTGTAATGCCATCAAACAGCAACCTCTAGGAATAATCCTGCTTGATATTTCACACAGAATTTTGCCTAATTTCGGCAAATTTAGATTAGGCCTAGGGTCTTTGTTATTTGAATGTTCTTAATAGACAATTAAGCTAGGCTACTATTTGGTCAAAAGCCATAGTGGTTGTTTATAGAATTATTCTGAACTGTTATGAATATTTAATTTAGTAATATTTAATGTAGTTCTGAACATTTCATTCCCAAACATCATTCATTCCTGATGTGCTGATATTGTATCTCAAGCTCTACTGTAAAGCTAAATGTTCAAATCATCCACCTCACGCAATTGATTCCATTCCAAATCAACAGTAACCTAGTAATTATATACTTTGTCATAAAGAAATCCTAAATCTTTCTCTCCCCCTACCCCCTTTTTCATATTTCATTGTGTCATGATTTGATATAGGGAACATCTTGATGTTTGATATCTGTTCTAAATTAAACCAGATAAACCTGAATAAGAGAGTGATTACATTTCTGACCTGTTTCCTTATAATCATTCAAGCCCTATGTGGAAATACTGTCACTGCACTCTAATTATCATACAGTAACTTCATAAAATAACTGGGACCATTTCCAATAGACAAGATCTAATCTTAAAACATGACATTACTTGCGGCTACGTGGCGTAGTGGGCAAGGCGCTCGCCACGAATGCCGAGACGCTGGGCTCGCCTGTTCGAGCCCAGCGCTCCACATTTGCTTTCAGTTTAGCTGGTCGTCCGCACTAATACACATTGGCCGTATTAGGGGGTGGGAAACTGATGGGTGGGGATCGGGCGTTGTGGACAGCGACTCCTACAGGTCGGTTGGTGCGCCTGCGCAGTAGAATCAGGAAGTGTCGGGGGCAGCGTGAGCCTCCCACGCGTTACTCCTCACCACTGAGAGATCGAGCTGCGCAGGTGAAAAGATGCGACTGCTGTTACCTCAAGTACCGGAGGGGACTTGTGCTATGTATGACTTAGTCCACATTGCAGCCGGCTTGTGGGAGGCAAGAAACAGCGTCCGTGACAGGGGAGGGTTGAATTGGATGATACAAAATTGGGATGGGAGAAAATATAGAAAAATGGGAGAAAAAGTGGATAAAAAAAAAACATGACATTACTTATTGTGTGGGTGCTCATTTATCAACCCTCTGTCTATCAATCATATGACTCATTGTGGTATACAGAGCAAAACAACCAACAAACACACATGTCCTTGATTCTTTGTGTTTTCTATTTATCAACTGTATCTTTCTTGTTCCAGAAAAGTCCAGAGGAATACAGTAAAAGTATAACATTTCAAATGATACTATAGATGATGGAAGAAAACCACAGATTCATAACGTTTGTTAACGTAGTGTGGACAGAATGATGAAGAAGCCTGCAGTCTTCATGCCTGGTGATCTGAGTTTCTCTCCCTTCTCTGGAGCTGAATGGTGGCTAGAGACTTTCTACCAACATAACCACACAAATGCAATAGGTTTAGTATCTACTACACACAGTCAGAAGTGTTGCTTTTATGGAAACTCAGTGTGACCTTTGGTTCAGGTGGACACTAAGTTACTTAATTATGGCTAGACAAGAGGAATGCCTGCACAAACTCACACATACGCACACACACATATACACACACATACATAAATTACAACTAATATATTTATCTATATACCATCATCAATATAGAAATCATGTATTATTTATGTTAATATAAATATTCTTTCTTGCAGCAGTATTATTTTGCCATTTAAATTGAATTAAATATACCCTTCTAATGAAAACACCATGATAATTGTATTGTCAAACTGCACTGTAATTTGCACTGGAAAAAATGAAAATGATCATTATACCATCAAAAATAAGAAAACTATTGTAACATCATATTTTGACCATATTTCCCAGCCCTAATTACTGTGTTGAAGGAATCCACTGGATTGTATTGCTGATTACATCAAGTAATCAGTAATCTGTCATGGATTACATTTTGAAAGCAACCTTCCCAAGCCTGACAATAGTGCATTGTTTTGTGTGACACATAATGGTCCTACTACTCCATGTTGACTGAAGTCTCATCCTCAAAGGCGACACAAAGACCAGTACATTTACAATACCACATTGTTTTGGCTGACCTGAGTCATGCGTGACCAGTTTCAGATAGATTTTCACGAGACCACAATTTCTCTGTGCAGAAACCTTGTTAAAATTGAAAGAGAGAGAAAATAGACTTTAAAAACTCATGTCTTTCTGAAATGGCATCCCATTTCATCAGATTGATAAGCAAGGTTTATTTAGTGACATCTTGACTTCCAGATCTGGAATCAGTGGGCTGTTTCTAAACCACGTCTGATGGAGGCTGAGTGTCTCCTGTGTCCTGCTCCCTGCAGCATAACCTGTGATGCCTTTGATCTTCCTTCTGTTGGAATGCAGTGGACGACTGCCTCTTCTCAAACACAACTCTATGAGAGTTGTTCAATGTATACTCACTTAAGAGGTTGTAAACGTGATGTACGATACACATCTGAGGGCCCATTATTTAGTCCTCAACCGGATATTTTCAGTGTGCTTCCTGGTGTTTGAGGATCAATAGATGATGCATAGTATTTGAATGATTAGGGGTGGTAAGGCATTATGGAGGCTGTGGTTTTGTCACAGGGTTTGGGCGATGAAGGGACATTATCTCTATATATCTGGATTGTAGGAAACAAATTGTTCCATTATATACATAATTGCTATTTTGGATTCTAATGGAGACGAAGTGGAATTAATTATGACTAAGAATCGGGTGTCCCTTAGGTGATGGATCTACAGATCCCCAGACACTGACCACCATTCCTTTGATCATAGGACGTTTCTTCAAAAACAAGTGGTCCAGAGTTTGTCAACCTGACCCTCAGAGACCTCTGACTGGGCATTATACCCACAGGGGTTTCAGAGTATGTACATAGCAGTATCGTAAACGTAGTTTTTGCCTCTTCATTATCGGGCAAGGGGCTGGACCAGATCCGTGTGTGTGTGTGTGTGTGTGTGCGCGTGTGTGTGTGTGTGTGTGTGTGTGTGTGTGTGTGTGTGTGTGTGTGTTTTGTGTGTGTGTATGTCTACGTGTGTGTGTGTGTGTTTTGTGTGTGTGTATGTCTACGTGTGTGTGTGTTGGGGACAATAAAAGAACAGTGGACCCTCATGAGTCTCCATGCCGTCCACCTCAGACAGGACTATTTGACAAGAACAGATGAAACCATTGTTAACCATGGACTTCCAGATACTTACAACTGCTATGGTGCTGATCTTTTCAGGTAAGCCTGAATTCAATGATGTTATAATATAATTGTATATTAGCAATGTTATATTGTGCGTAGCAGATATGAGCCATCCTGCTTTTAACAGTAAAGTGGGAAAGGGTTCATTTACATACAGTACATAGGTGCCACACAGTGGAACGATCTCAACATCAGTGTCGCAGCAGATAAAAGCTGGTATTTTAGAAAAGGTTTCCCTATAGAGGGTCATTAGCATAGAAACGAGGGAGCACATGTTGTTGTGTATGTACAATATATGTCATATTTCATGTTTTGTATTGTAATGTATCTTTATATTAACTGTTAATTGTATGAGGACCTCAATGGAAATAAGTCCCACAACTTTCTTTTGACATCCTCGATTTGCTGTAAATATGTTTTTACTGCTTTTCAAATTAATCAAATCAAATATATGTCATATGACTGCTACTGACCAATCGAATCATATTCATGACCATGAGTTAGGCTAGATTCTTTTTTCATAGGATATAAATAATCATCTCAGGGAAATGTTTTTTTGCATATCCCCCTGATAATCATACATGTACATTTCACCAGAGAGGTCAGTGTCTAGGCTCAGCCATGTTATGGTTCCCCTGGAGCGGGTAGGGGTTCAATGTCATGCTCAATAGAATATAATAAAATATTATTATTATCAATTTATATTATTATTAGGGCTGTCAATCGATTCAAATATATAATCACAATTAATCGCATTATTGTCCATAGTTAACTGATTAATTGAATATTAATCGCACATTCTTTATGTTAAAAATGTACCTTAAAGGGAATTCTTTCTAATGTTTAATATTCTTATCAACATGGGAGTGGACAGATATGCTTACTTAATGCAAATCTATGTTTATTAAATAAAATAAATAACCAAAATGACAAATATTGTCCAGAAAAACAATGGTACTTTATTTAGCATCAAATACATATGCTGCAATCATAACATGGCAAAGTCCAATAGGCAATAACAGATGGCCATATTGACCTGCTCTTGGGCGACAGGAGGTATAGCAGTCGTCTGGCAATCCGGAGGTTCCCGGTTCGATTCCCGCTCCTCCCGGGCAGCGTGTCGATGTGTCCTTGAGC
Source organism: Notolepis coatsorum (assembly GCF_963971535.1). NCBI lineage: Eukaryota > Metazoa > Chordata > Actinopteri > Aulopiformes > Paralepididae > Notolepis > Notolepis coatsorum. Next base: position 88,626,722 of record NC_140183.1, read on the forward strand.
AAGACACTTAACCCCTAATTGCTCCCAATGAGCAGGTTGGCACCTTGCATGGCACTCTGCTGTCGGTGTGTGAATGTGTGAGTGAATGGGTAAAAATGTGAGTAACAAATTGTAAAGCGCTTTGGATAAAAGCGCTATATAAAAGAGCAGCCATTTACCATTTACCTGCTAAATGTAACATTACTCAGTAATATGAGTACTCATATAATGTAGTGTCCAACTTTACTCTTATAAATGTTCACTAAAACATCCCCTGTTTGTTAAGCATTAAAACCAAATGATGAACCTCAATGTGTCGCAAGTACATTGGTAAGCTACATTTTCCATTACTCAAACATTCCCTGGATTTCTCGCACATCTAAAGCAAATCACACAATTGGTTATTGTGTCCAACCTCACATGGGGAAAAATCACAAAAACATCTCCTTCTACTATGCGGAATAAAAACAGTGTCACAAGTGTCACAAATCCAATTGAATGGAGTCCAATGTTAATCTCTTGCCAACATTTTAGCGACTAATATACTTTTGTACAGTAAAACTAAAGTTATCTCTTTCCCCCTCTCACAAAGTACCATGTTATTTTCATTGTATAGACATATTGGGGGACAGACACATACTCATACAGTACATAAAAGAAGTGTATGTCATTAACTTTAAGTAATTAAAATCTACTCAGACATGTTTGTCTGAAGAAGTCTGTCACCAGAATGACATTTATTTTTCTTGATATATGAACTGGTATGGACAATCCAGAAGAAAAGAAAACATGAATACACACTAACTTTGACAACCCTAATTATTTATTGTCACATTGTCTGAACATAGTACAGTTGAGTGAAAATATTTGTGTTTGGTTCCATAACCCAGCAATGACAATACAACAAAACAGACAATAAAAGCAATACAAATAGCACTGAAAATACTGTATAAACATGATATTACACTTTATCTAGTGTGGTTACGGTGTGTAGTGTGTGTAAAGTGCAGTGTGTGTGTGTGTGTGTGTGTGTGTGTGTGTGTGTGTGTGTGTGTGTGTGTGTGTGTGTGTGTGTGTGTGTGTGTGTGCGTGCGTGCGTGCGTGTGTGTGTGTGTGTGTGTGTGTGTGTGTGTGTGTGTGCGTGCGTGCGTGCGTGTGTGTGTGTGTGTGTGTGTGTGTGTATGGAGGTGCTGATCTTAGAAGTAGGCTGTGCCTTTGACCTGTACATGGACCAGGCGTTCCAGGACAAGTATATAAAATACCAACCATTGTTCGATGTGATAATCAGCCTTGTGTACAAGTGTAGATATATTATACTTATATTCGGAAGTCTTGGCCATGTATATAAATGCACCATGAGCGGTCTGAGAATTGCTGCAATGTCAAAGAGAAACGCCAAACAAATGTCTGTATAGCTGTCTCAGCTATTATTGGCAGCTTAGCCGCGTGGAGAAGGAGGTGCTATGTGTACCTACCCTTAATATAACTGTTCAGTGCTGCTTGGCCCCGATATATTTGATTACCTGTTTATGTCATATAATTTGTGGAACCAAATAAAGTATTCAAATGTGTGACACATTGACAGGGATGCCTGACCTTCCACTTATGGAACAATCTATCTAAACATGTGGCCACCATGCCACAAGGATATTCTTGTCTTATTTCTGAACAAGTAATCTAAGGCTATTTGCCAGACTACTGCTCAAATAAGGCACTTCTACAATAAGCAGTAAAATAAGGGGCGGCCGGGTAGTGCAGCGGACTAAGCGTCTGCCTACCACCGCACGAGACACTGGTATCAAATCCGGCTGTCAGCGGTGCTTCCGGCTTGGTCGGTCGTCCATACTGATACAATTGGCGGTGTCAATGGGTGGGAAGCCGGTGGGGTGTATCCTGGTTGTTGTAAACAGCGACTCCTACAGGTCGGTCAGGGCGCCTGCACAGTGAGGGAGGGAACTGGGGAGGGTAGTGTGATCCTCCCACGCGTTACACCTCCCCAGTGAGAGTCCTCGCTGTCAGGTGAAAAGAGGCTGTCTCCACATGTGTCGGAGGAAGCATGTGATAGACTTCAGGGCTCCCTAGACCGGCAAGTGGGGGGGAAATGCACGCAACGACCAGGAAGGTGAGGGGGGAATTGGCATAACGACTAAATTGGGATGGGAGAAAAATACAGAAAAAGGGAGGAGAAAAAAGTAGAAAAAAAAAGCAGTAAAAACAGTATTGTCTTCTCCTCAGGTGTGTGTGTGGGTGATGGAATCCTACCAGCTGGACCTCTGAGTGGAGCAGTGGGAGGCAAAGTGAAGTTCACCACCACGCTTCGCCCTGCGACAAGGCCCTTCCTCTCCGTCAGCTGGAGCTTGAAAGGGGCCATGATCATCACCTCGACCAGCGTCAACATAACTGAGCCTGGACATGCCAACAGGATCACACTGGACCGAGCCACCGGCACGCTGGAGCTCAGGAACCTGATGATGGCGGACAGTGGGGAGTATACTGTCACCATTATACCAGATGGAGGGCTGCAGACACAGGGAGCCACCACGCTAAATGTGTATGGTGGGTCCATTGTATTGTTTGCTGTGCTTTATTTTTTAAACCTTGACCCTTTCACTACCACACTACCAAAATGGTTAACCCTTTCACTGTGACCATACAGAGGGTTAACCCTTTCACTGCCACACAACAAAGTGTTAACCCTTTCACAACCACACTACAGAAGGTTGACCTTTCACTACCACACACTAGTGAAAGGGTTAAAGAAAAAGTACTGTAAAGTAAAATCTGGAATAAAGCAAAAGTGCTCCTCTTCATATTGCACTTCTTTTATATTTTTGGTTTCTGTCTGACATGTGGGTCGGGGGTTGAGTGAGGACAGGGGATGTGGTCATTGTGTTGGCCACACCTACGGTTTTGTCCAGAGAAGTATGGATAAATTAACAGCATAATAGGTTACTATATACCTATGATTCATCCAAACCTCTCTTGGCAGAGCCAGAGGTAAGCAGAAAAAGTAAACAAAGTACAATACTGAATGTTTGACGACATTACAGATAAGAATCTTTGGTACCTCTATTAAATGCGTGGTTTATAGAGCACTACCAAAAACTAGTAACAAATGGCTTTACCATGTTTACAAGTTTACAAATTAGAAGATAGTGTAGGTTGACAAGCTGCATCAAGGACCTATCAGCAAGCTATCCTATTATCCTATTCTCTGAATGTACTGTCTTGTCCTGCTGTGCCTTTTTGTATTTTTGTATTTGTGTATTTTATATTAGGACATTGATTTTAAGCTTTTATTGTACAGCACTTTGGTTTTTTAAATGTGCTATATAAATAAATTACTTGACTTGACTTGACTTATCTGCAATATCCAATCAACAACATGGACCTTTCTCCCTCCCTCGCCTCTATACATCATCTGCTATAGGCTGATCCAACAAAAATGCATCCTATACTGTAGCCTATTGTAGTATCTTAATAGAAGAGACCGTGGTAGTGCTCAGTTGTGCTTTATTCACAGTTGGTATTCATACAGGTAAACAGTGAAACCCGCAGCCAGTCCCTCTGGCTGCTGCCTTATTCTGACACAGAGCGCTCCGAGGTGCCTCTGGTTCACGTAACAGTAACCAATGATAAGCAAGACATGTGACACCTTAACATCAGGGGAGTTGTAGTCCTACACTACACTACACTCCTCCCCTACCCTGATTCCTGAGATTACAGATCTAATCTGTCTGGGGGTTTTGCATTTCGTTTTGGTCTACTACTTCCCCTGACCTGAGGACCATCAGGCCCTAGTATTACTCGCTCTTCCGTTTCAGGCTGTGGTAACTTAGTTGACACCATTTGATTCACATGTCTTTTACATACTTTGTTTTGAACCTCAACCATGTATGTAACCGGGCCTAATGGCCTCACAATCCTCCCATGAACCCACTTTTCTCCTTCCCCTCCCCCATAGTTTTTCACCAACACCCGCTGGTGAGGTTGAAATGATCGGACCCTCTTCTGCGGTCCCTCCGGGCTCCGCTGTGTGCTCTGTTGTCCCGTCTCTGCACCGCTGGGCTGTATCAGCGACAGTCTCGTTCTCAGTTTCCGTCCCAAGAACAGTTCTGCCGGTGTTTTACCCGTCACACAATGGGGGGTGCTCCTGTAACAAAACAAAAAGTCTTGAATAGAGTGCTGCGTTGTGATACTCTGACTCTTTGCTTTTTCCAGCGCCTTTTTCAGATTCTGCACCAGGCGCTCTGCAGCCCCATTAGAGGCAGGGTGGTACGGCGGCGACCGTGTGTGTTTCACCCCATTGTTCCTGAGAAAGTCCTGAAATGTCCGTGACTGAAATGGGGGGCCATTGTCTGACACCAGTTCCTCTGGCAGTCCATAGTTTGCGAAGAACCCCCTCAGAACCTCCACTGTTTTCTCCGCTGTCGTTGTCATCATCAATGACACTTCCGGCCACTTAGAGAAACTGTCTGTTAACACCATGAACTTATGTTTGCCTTTGTCTGCAAAATCCACGTGGACCCTCTGCCACGGTCTCACTGCCCCAGTCCATGCATGCACCGGAGCCGTCGGTGGTGTGTTCCTAGTCAGTTGACAAGGGTTACATGTGGCCACCAGGTTTTCAATGTCTCTGTCCAGGTTTGGCCACCAAAAATGGCTACGTGCTCTGGTCTTCATTCTCACTATACCCAGGTGATCGTCATGTAACTCTTTTAACATTTGTGACCTCAGTACGGGAGGAATGACCACTCTAAAACCCCACATCACACAATCACTCTCTACAGACAGTTCTGTACGTCTCACCCAGTATGGTTTTAGTTCCTCCTCTGTGACATGCTTAGGCCACCCTTTCTGTGTGAAATCTTTCACTGTTCTCATTACTGCATCACTCTTGGTGTGCTCTGCAATCTCTCTAGCAGAGATAGGGATCTCATCTAAGAACGAGACTCTGAAGTCCGGGCTACACTCTTGTGCCTCTGCCTGCATCGGTAACCTAGATAATGCATCCGCATTCCCATGTGTCAGGGCGGCCTTATACTGAATATCGTACTGGTAGGCTGCTAGAATTAGGGCCCATCTCTGCAGTCTTGCTGCTGCTAATGTGGGAACACCTGTCTTTGGTCCTAAGATCTTGACCAGTGGCTGATGGTCTGTACAGAAGGTAAATTTTCGACCATACAAATATTCATGGAACTTTTTTACTCCAAAAATTATACTGAGGGCCTCCTTCTCTATTTGCGCATAATTTACCTCTGCCTTGGACAGGGTCCGTGAGGCATATGCTATTGGCTGCTCACTGCCATCTGGTAGCTTGTGTGATATCACCGCCCCTATCCCGTATGGGGAAGCATCACAGGCCATTATCACTGGTAACTGGGGGTCAAAATGCGCTAGCACTGGTGCTGCTGTCAGCATCTTCTTGGTTCTCTCAAAAGCCTCTTGACGCTGCTTTGACCAGACCCATTCCTGTCCTTTCTGTAGTAGTTCTGTCATAGGTTTTATCTGTGTAGATAAAGAAGGCATGAATTTCCCATAGTAGGTTAACAAAGACAGAAACGCCCTCAACTCTGTGGTGTTTTTGGGCACAGGGGCCTTTTCAATGGCCTCCGTTTTCTCCTGAAGGGGGTGTAACCCCTGCGCATCTATGCGATGGCCCAAATAGCACACACTGTCCTGAAAGAAAGCACACTTTCCCTTGTTTACTCTCAGCCCATATTGATCCAACCTCTGCAGTACCCTTTCTAGATTTTTCATATGACTGTCTGTGTCATTGCCTGTCACCAATATGTCGTCTAGAAAACAGACTACCCCATCTAACCCTTGCAGCAGTTGATCCATTGTTCGTTGAAATATGGCTGGAGCGCTGGCTACCCCATAAGGCAAGCGATTGTATCTGTACAACCCTTTTGGTGTGTTGATTGTTAAGTATTTCTTGCTCTCCTCTTCTAATTCCATCTGCTGATATGCCTGTGTCAAATCTAGCTTTGTAAAATGTTTCCCTCCTGCTAACTTGGCAAATAGGTCTTGTGTTCTGGGAAGAGGATACTGATCTACATCCAGAAATGGATTTACTGTTTCTTTGTAGTCCCCACATATGCGAACTGTGTTGTCTCTCTTTGGAATATTCACTATGGGTGCTGCCCACTCACTGTGTGGCACTGGAGAAATAACCCCTTGCTTCTCCAAGTCATCTAGCTGTTTGTTTACAGCTTCCCTCAAAGCATAAGGAACAGACCTACGGGCATCTGGCTTTGCAAAACCTAGGTTTTGCATGTGGGGACACATACATTTTAGCCTTAACCCCTGTCACTTTACCCAAACCATTGCCAAATACCTGCATATATGTCTGACACAGGGACTCCACCGGATCCCCTATCCTGTTGACCTTAGACCAGTCTAGGTTTAATGGTCTTATCCAATTACGACCCATGAGTGCAGGACCCCGCCCCCTGGCTACCACTAAGGGTAACTGCAACTTCTGTTCCCCACTCTCAACTGTGACCATTATCTTCCCCATTAGCTCCAATGGCTCATCTGTGTACGTTTTCAACTTAGTCATACATGGAAGTAATGTTACATTTTTGAACTTGGCATGGTACATACTCTCTGATATGACTGACAACGCGGCACCTGTATCCACCTCCATACATATTTTCTGATCATTACATTTCACAAACACATTGTATGGTTTCTCATACTCACAATCCATATTAGGTCGGACTGTATACAGTCCCATTTGAGTCTGTTCCTCTGAACCGGACCCGTACTCTGCCTGTTCATGTTCAGTCTCTGAGATCATGTTGACTCCTCCTCCTCCTCTGTGCTGGGCCGCGCGCGTTGCTCTCCCTCGCTGATCTTGTCCGTTGAATTGGCCCCTCTTCCTGCAAGCCCTCTCCAGATGCCCCGTCGTCTTGCAAAACCGACACTGGAAATCCTTGTAGCGACAATCTCCCGCCGAATGCCCTCTCCCGTTGCAGCGGTTACATTCCGACGCATTGCCGCTCTTCTGCTCTGTTCCTGCTCTCGGTGGTCGCTGTCCTCCCGTAGCGTCTTCACGTTGTCTTCCCGTCATCTCCACTCTGTCGGTTCTGAACTGCGGCTCTGGGACAAACCTTTTCATGCTGACCACGGTGCATTCATAGTTGTTGGTGATCTCCAGCGTCTTGGTCCACGCTAAAACCCCATCACAAGCTGCATTCAGCAGCTTACTGCGCAGATCGTTACTTGTGATACCGCAGATAAACTGGTCACGAAGCTGCTCTTCCATTGATGTTCCAAATGCACACCAAGAAGCCAATCCTTTCAATGCCGCCACATATTCCGTGAGCGATTCACCAGAGAGCTGTTTGCGATTTCTGAACGTATACCTCTCTGCTAGCACATTCTTCTTTGGTGAAAAATAGGCTCTCACTGCCGTTAACAAGTCCTTCAAGTCCACGTCGCCTGGCCTGTCCGGCGCCACCAAATCCTTGAGCAATGTAAACGTTTTAGCTCCTACCATGGAGAGAAACACAGCCCTTTGCCGGCCTGCCGCGATGTTGTTTGCGATGAAAAACTGCTGAAGTCTCTCTTCATAGGCTTCAAATGTCTCTATCGTCTCATCAAACACCAGTCCCGTTTCTAGACTGTACAGCGCCATTCCTTTTTGCACTTCCCCGCCACGAGTTCCAAGAGAGAAAAAAAAACGTGGAAGCTAGCTTGACTATTATTCTTTCTTCGGCTACAAGCCTACAACCTCTATTTCCGAGGTGGACACAAACGTGTGTTTTCCTTTATCCTCGTCGCCACTGTAGTATCTTAATAGAAGAGACCGTGGTAGTGCTCAGTTGTGCTTTATTCACAGTTGGTATTCATACAGGTAAACAGTGAAACCCGCAGCCAGTCCCTCTGGCTGCTGCCTTATTCTGACACAGAGCGCTCCGAGGCGCCTCTGGTTCACGTAACAGTAACCAATGATAAGCAAGACATGTGACACCTTAACATCAGGGGAGTTGTAGTCCTACACTACACTACACCTATGGGTTATCTAGCATGAGAGCAAGTGGGTGGAATTTGAAGTGGGTGGAAGTCATCCTGCTTCTTTTATCTGTTTGTATTGTTGCCTGACCACCTCATAAGCAGAACCAAACGTGTTGTAAATCTTACATCCTAATGTGTCAGTGACCATTATAGAAAGGTCATAGGCACGCCTGTAGGCTATTTAATCTCTGAAATAATTTTCTTTCTTTTGGTAAGCTTTTTTTTGGGGGGGGGGGGCTAATATGCTATCAATTTGTATGCAGCAAGTGCACATGTAGGCCGAATGCATCAGTTCAGGAGGTTAATTAAAGAAGGATCATCTGATGGTCTTTGTAGCTAAAAAACAGTATTTACATTCAAATTAGTGCAAAGAAAAGGTCTATTCATATTAAGTGTTTCCACCAAAGCTCAAAGCAAACCTACGCCCCTGAGAGAGAGAGCGAGAGAGCGAGAGAGAGAGAGAGAGAGAGAGACAGAGCGAGAGAGAGAGAGAGAGAGAGAGAGAGAGAGAGAGAGAGAGAGAGAGAGAGAGAGAGAGAGAGAGAGAGAGAGAGAGAGAGAGAGAGAGAGAGCCTTTTGTACACAGGACCACAGTATCTGTCAACAGACGAAAAGAAGGTTGCCTATTTCCTTTTTTGATGCGAAGTGCATCTATATAACTGGCGGTGATGTCATTAACTCACTCATGCAGTAACTCACTCATGGTTAGCCACTCTGCCATTAGTGGCAGCTCACAGGAAATACGATTCACATCTATGACTTGTGTCTCCTTCTCCTTGTTTCGTTAGTATATCACTGTACGTAGTATTCTCAGTGGTTTCATATGCTCATCTGTCTTCTTGCAGCATTGATAACAGGAGCCACCATCACCAGTCCCCGCGCCACCCTGATAGAATATAAAAGCTTCACCAACCTAAGCTGTGATGCTTCAGGCTCCATCACAACCAGAGAATGGATGAAGGATGGCCACCCACTCTACCGCAGTGACAGAGTCACCGTGTCCATGAGCAACAGGACAGTCTACATACGTCCCGTCCACAGCACCAACCACGGCAGCTATCAGTGTCGAGTCAGCAACCCAGTCAGCACCATGACTGCAACCCATCAGCTCACTGTCAACTGTATGTACTGATCTCTGTTTCACTGTCAACTGTATACTGATCTCTGTTTCACTGTCTACTGTACAGTATGTACTGATCTGTGTTTCACTGTCAACTGTATGTACTGATCTCTGTTTCACTGTCTACTGTACAGTATGTACTGATCTGTGTTTCACTGTCAACTGTATACTGATCTCTGTTTCACTGTCAACTGTATACTGATCTCTGTTTCACTGTCAACTGTATACTGATCTCTGTTTCACTGTCAACTGTATGTACTGATCTGTGTTTCACTGTCAACTGTATGTACTGATCTCTGTTTCACTGTCAACTGTACAGTATGTACTGATCTGTGTTTCACTGTCAACTGTATACTGATCTGTGTTTCACTGTCAACTGTATGTACTGATCTCTGTTTCACTGTCAACTGTATGTACTGATCTCTGTTTCACTGTCAACTGTATGTACTGATCTCTGTTTCACTGTCAACTGTATGTGATCTCTGTTTCACTGTCTACTGTACAGTATGTACTGATCTCTGTTTCACTGTCTACTGTATGTGATCTCTGTTTCACTGTCAACTGTACTGATCTGTGTTTCACTGTCAACTGTACTGATCTCTGTTTCACTGTCTACTGTACTGTATGTACTGATCTGTGTTTCACTGTCAACTGTACAGTATGTACTGATCTCTGTTTCACTGTCTACTGTATGTGATCTCTGTTTCACTGTCAACTGTATGTGATCTCTGTTTCACTGTCAACTGTACAGTATGTACTGATCTCTGTTTCACTGTCAACTGTATGTGATCTCTGTTTCACTGTCTACTGTACAGTATGTACTGATCTCTGTTTCACTGTCTACTGTATGTGATCTCTGTTTCACTGTCTACTGTACAGTATGTACTGATCTCTGTTTCACTGTCTACTGTATGTGATCTCTGTTTCACTGTCAACTGTATGTGATCTCTGTTTCACTGTCAACTGTATGTGATCTCTGTTTCACTGTCAACTGTATGTGATCTCTGTTTCACTGTCAACTGTATGTGATCTCTGTTTCACTGTCAACTGTACTGATCTCTGTTTCACTGTCAACTGTATGTGATCTCTGTTTCACTGTCAACTGTATGTGATCTCTGTTTCACTGTCAACTGTATGTGATCTCTGTTTCACTGTCAACTGTATGTGATCTCTGTTTCACTGTCAACTGTATGTGATCTCTGTTTCACTGTCAACAGTATGTGATCTCTGTTTCACTGTCAACTGTATGTGATCTCTGTTTCACTGTCAACAGTATGTGATCTCTGTTTCACTGTCAACTGTACTGATCTCTGTTTCACTGTCAACTGTATGTGATCTCTGTTTCACTGTCTACTGTACAGTATGTACTGATCTCTGTTTCACTGTCAACTGTATGTGATCTCTGTTTCACTGTCTACTGTACAGTATGTACTGATCTCTGTTTCACTGTCTACTGTACAGTATGTACTGATCTCTGTTTCACTGTCTACTGTACTGATCTCTGTTTCACTGTCTACTGTACAGTATGTACTGATCTCTGTTTCACTGTCTACTGCAGGGGTGGCCAACCAGTCAGAGACTAAGAGCCACAAAAAAATGACTGTGGTACCACAAAGAGCCACACCATATACCAGCGTTTCTCAACCTTTTTTTTCAGTCACGGCACCCTTCATGTGTTTATAGGTCTCACCCTCTGGCCTCTGAAGTTGCTAATGTCTTTTTTATTTGGGCCTCACAGGGTTAAAAGTACCCTGTGAGACCCACGGTTGCAAAATTACAAAATCACTTTTAGCCATTTAAAAAAATAATGTTTATTTAAAAAATGTTAAAGGGGAACTATTTTACTATTTCTTTCACTATTTGGGCACTTTTACACAATTCCTGTGAGTCTATGGAACACCTAGGTTTTTTTCAAAAAAAATGCATTGTTTTGTATTTCTAATCAAGTACTAAAAACCGCATTTTTCTACCTCAAGATCTTAAGCCGTTTTGAGGCTGGGCTCCAACCACTGTGTGGCCTGATGCCAACTGCCACATCAACTGCCACATTATTATGCAGCTGAGAAATCTCTGACATCACAGATATGCACATTTTCAGATGACTCAGTTCAGTGAGGGTGAATATTGTGAGAGGAGAATTGGAAGAATTCGCCAATATGAGAATTAGAGACATATATCCTATTAATATAAGTCCACATAGCTAAGAAACAATGGTAAACACTGAAAAAAGCCATTTATAAGATAGTTCCCCTTTAAGCACATGTATAGTCAATTGGTCCTGTTGTTCAGCCTCACAATGCTATTTGATAGTAAATGTGTTTATATGTCCCACCCTCTGGCCTCTGAAGTTGCTAATTTCTTTTTAATTTGGGCCTCACAGGGTTAACCTCTTAAGCCCGAGATATACAGTAAAAGTGTATATTTTCAGCATTATGTTTGTTTACCAATTATTTTAACTGTTATTAGTGAAATATAAGATTATAGAAATCTCAGGGCATTGAGTCGGAAACCGGCGCATATTGACAGGAGGAAGTGGCACAGCCAAAAGTGAGTGTAGTCTTTTGAAGGAAGAGACTCAGGGCTTTCAAATTTCGAAAAACGACCCTACCCAGCTCACACCAGCCCCTGTCAATCATCTGACTTCTGGATTTACTTTTTAATTTCTCTTATTTTTTGGGATTATCTCCCACAAACCTGAACGTTATTGCCATAAAACAGAACGCAGTTAGTTTCTCTACCTTTCTGTGAACGTCTTGCAAAAAACGGTGTTGCAATATGATGAAAAATGGTGGAGAAATTTACATTATAAAAAAGATGGCAGAATTCAGTACTGTATCTACAAAACCTTCTGTTTAATCATCTTCCCTTTATTCATTTGCTTAGATTTTTCAGGTCTGGTCAATTTTAGCATGGTGTTATTTACAGTCAAAGATAATTTTTTTTTTAAATAGAATTGATATTCTCCTTTGGTTCATTACAATTTACTCAAGCCTAGTAACAGACACACTATTTCTGACACTGATCCATATAATGTCCCTAGATTCAGATACCAAGAACATGCAAATGGACCATTTAAAAAAAATTGTAAATGTTTATTCTACGTCCTTATTGAATGAGTGACATTAAAAAAGAAAAAAAAAAAAAAAAAAAGTAAAAAAAAAAAAAAAAAAAATTATGGATGGAAGAGCCGCACATTGACGGGCAAAGAGCCGCATGCGGCTCGCGAGCCGCGGGTTGGCCACCCCTGGTCTACTGTATGTGATCTCTGTTTCACTGTCAACAGTATGTGATCTCTGTTTCACTGTCAACAGTATGTGATCTCTATTTCACTGTCAACTGTACTGATCTCTGTTTCACTGTCAACAGTATGTGATCTCTGTTTCACTGTCAACTGTATGTGATCTCTGTTTCACTGTCAACTGTATGTGATCTCTATTTCACTGTCAACTGTACTGATCTCTGTTTCACTGTCAACAGTATGTGATCTCTGTTTCACTGTCAACTGTATGTACTGATCTCTGTTTCACTGTCAACTGTACTTATCTCTGTAAGAAGTATTCCTAGTATTATCCTACCCATCATCTCACTGTCAACTATACATACTGAGTATTATTATTAGTCTTGATGAAATGGTGATGGAGTAGAATAGTTGTGAACAATCATGTCAATGCAAGAACAACACATAAAGTATATTGGAGCTTTTATTATTATAATTTCTTTACTGTATATCTTTAGAAAATACATTTTCCGCTCTAAATTCCGTGATTTAGTTGGTGTGATTTCGTTTAGTTGGGTTCTTAATTCATTATGTATGTATAGAGTTGAGAGTAGGCTATGTGTATAGGTAAAATCACCATGATAAAATCCTCCTAACACATTTCTCTTTACTGTACAGTTGGACCTCATAACGTGTCAATAGACGGACCGCCTACAGCTCCATCTGGCCGGAGAGTAACCCTGCGCTGCACTGCAGAGTCGGTCCCACCAGCAACCTTCCACTGGACATTCAACGGCAACGAGACGCATGTCAACACGTCCTTATATGTCATAGAGAGGATGGAGGAAGAAAACACTGGGAATTACACCTGTACTGTCAGCAATAAGGTCACAAAGCAAGAAAACTCCACAGTTGTGAATCTGAGAGGTAAGGTTCAACCTTTCAACAAGGTCCCACCCATTTAGGAGATAGTTTCATTGGCACTGCTTAATAGTAGTAGAAGAAGTACACAGATCCTTTACTTAAGTACAATTCTAAATTCTACTTACGTGGGGCGGCTGGGTTGCGCAGCGGACTAAGCGCTCGCCTACCACCGCAAAGACTCTGGGATCTAATCCAGCTGTCAGCGGTACCTCCGGCTGGGTCAGTCGTCCCTACTAACACAATTGGCAGTGTTAGCGGGTGGGAAGCCGGTGGGGTATGTGTCCTGGTCGTTGTAAACAGCGACTCCTACCGGTCGGTCGGGGCGCCTGTTCAGCAGGGAAGGGATCTGGGGGAGATAGTGTGATCCTCCCACGCGTTACACTCCCCCGGTGAGAGTCCTCGCTGTCAGGTGAAAAGAAGCGGCTGGCTGACTCCACATGTATCGGAGGAAGGCATGTGGTAGTCTTCTCCCTCCCCAGGCCGACAGTAGGGGGCAAAACGACCAGGAAGGGAATTGGCATAACGACTAAATTGGGATGGGAGAAAAATACGAAAAAAATAGGGGGGAGAAAAGATTGATTAAAAAACAAATTTTCACTTACGTAAAAGTAGAGAAATATTTGATATTGAATGTACTTAGTAAGTATCAAAAGTTAAAGTTCACATTCTACATGTTTGTGTATTCCAGTGTTTGGGAGTGTTCACGCCTCGAACCATTCACCTCTAAAGGTTAATGTTAAAATAGTATGTGGTCCAGCTCTGCTGGCTCTGATTATGTCATCTTGAAGTCGGTAGATTTCAAATTTGAACGTAAATAACCATCAAATGTTGCCATGTTTTCTATGCAACATATTTTTCTTCAAAGTAACTGTAACTGATGGGTTCAGATAAATGCAGTGGATGTAATGAATGCAGACTGAAATAATTGGCCCACGGGAGGCTTATACCCACAGTTAACATCCTGTGAGACAGACTCCTGTTCCCCCCACATGTATTTGTTGACATGTAATGTATTTGGATTGGATTGATGAAATCTTCCTTCAGTCTGAAAATTGTCTTGGCCTTTGATATATAGAGGCAATGGCAGTTGTATATGACTTTTTAAGCTGTGAAACGTTTGTTGTTCATGTTAAAACGTCGAGTAAACCTGTGTTTTGAGTTTTGATGGGCACAGAAGACTCTCACTCACTCACTTGGCATCTACTGTGTGTGTCCTTGTTTACCACATGCCCATGTTCCAAGTCAAAATCTTAGAAGAACATGATGTGACCTAAAGGCTTAGTTGAATAAATTCCATATTGTAATTTTAGGGAGATGTGAATTTCAAGTTGAAATTACATTTCAAAGGATGGTATTATTGGACTGATGGTCTCTGGAATTGTCTTGTTCGCCTTATACAGCCTCCTGTGCTGCCCCCTACTGGTCGTTTGTGGTATTCGTGATCAGTGCATTGACAGTGGGAGGACTGCTGCAGATATAGAAACTAAGGAGTGGCAGGCTTGATAAGAGCGGTGAGTTTAATCATCTACAGTATGATATATTGTTCTCATTAAAATGTCTGTAACTGTTTCCCGTCATCAAAACTAAATCTATACTTTTCATATTTCCTCAGGTTTCTCCACTCCTATAGGTTTTTTGCTCATCACGTGGCTGAATGAGGATGATGATGATGAATATCAACCTAGTTATTTTGACCTGTTGAATCTGTTGAATACCTAATTTCTTAACCAATGTTGTAAAGTACACAAATGAAAGATTAATATTCAGAATGCCCAATAAAAGCTTTTAAGACTGGAAGTATTTGTGTTTATTTTATTATATATATATATAAAACTAAAAAATGAATACCTTCAAAAGAAGGGACCGCACACTCCTCAGGACTGGTTTTGCTTTTTTATTGCACAACGCGTTTCGCTTCCGCTTCCTCAGGTGCTATACAGCAGGTGTCAATGATAATCATCATATACAGAATGCTCCACCCTCACATAGTAACATATCAAGTTCATTGGCTACTCAATTATTACATTTCATTTATCATTTTGCAAGATGTAATGCATAGAACTCACATATATAAATCTGATGCATAGAAACCACATATAGACTCATTTTGAAAAAGATATATAATAACACAGTATGAGATATGTATAGAAGTGACAAATACCTAAGTCATTAGAAATGACAAACAATTTAAAACCACACCCACAAAGGTTACACAGAACCCCTGGGATCAGTGGCGGCCGCTGCCGCTGGTGCCTTGTGGGTCGCAGTTCACGTTAATAGGTCGAGTTGAAAATGTAATGCTCTGAGATCCTCTGGAGCAATCTCTCTCTGTCTCTCGGATCAATCAAATCAAATAATTAACACATGTATGTTGTCATTTTAAACAACTCACCATTCATTCATTATGCATCAGCAGCAGCTAAATTAATGTTATAGTTCACAACACAGCAGCGCGTTTTGAATCGCTAGCCTATTAATTATCGTCTCAGCAAGCACAGTCAATACTTTTTTCCGTAGCCGCATTTCGCGGAGACAGCTGTGTATAGCGAGAGAGAGAGCGAGAGAGAGAGAGAGAGAGAGAGAGAGAGAGAGAGAGAGAGACTCACTGTTTAGTTCAAACGTCCAGGGCAGGAGAGCTTGATAAACGTGTATAATCCACTGTTGATGTATTCCAGACCACTGTCCACTGTCTCCAGACTGCATCCGCCATATAGCTTGTTAGCCAAGTGTTAGCTTGTTAGCACAACACAAGTACATTCCTTTGTCCATTTCCGCTCGAACAGACTGCAAACTACCTGGCGTTCTATCGCCATGCTCTAAGACAAACTCTAACCATAACCAACTTTGAAAGAGTGCCTAAGCTTAACAGTCTAAAGAACTTGCAGTCACGGCACGCTCTAAGACAAACAGCTGCCTGCATCATTCTCACAACAACACAACTATCTCCACCAACGGACCAACCTAGGAATAACCTAGAATTGGAACATTAGAAATTGGATTCGGCCAATCAGAGATCGTCTCTGTGAAATTCTGCTACAGAAAAAAATACTGGCGTCGGCCAATCAGAGAGCGTCTCCGCGAAATGCGGCTACAGAAATTCTTGACGCTACTGGCTAGACCGCTTCAAATCGCGCCCGGATTCCAACATAATAGTCATATTTCAACGCACAACGCGTTATGCACTGATTGGCTGTGACGGATACAGCGATCAAACTGTGACGCGCACTCAGAGCGCTATCGCGTCTAGCCCGGGCCGAGAAATACGAAAAAATAAAAAAAAATAAAAAAACGTGATGTCACTTCCTGCTCAGGAAAACGAGTGTTTTTTATTTGAGATAATAACGTTATATTGTGCATTGGAAATACAAACATACTTAAAATGAGTAAATATTATTCATTTTAAACATGTTTATATTATTTATAGGGCTATAAAACAAAAAACGAAAAAGTTTTATTTTCTTCTTCTCTGATTTAACAGCAGGTGGGTCGGCGCCCGTGCGCCCCTAGTGGCAGAGCCGCCACTGCCTGGGATAGTGATTACAAAAATGGATTCAGGCCAAGGGATTCATTTAAACCATGGGGTTCCACAGAATTTAGAGTGAAAATCCAATAAGCTTCCCTCTGTAGGAGAAGTTTTTTTTATATCACCGCCCCTAGGTGGCAGGGTGACTTTTTCAATCCCAATGAACCTTAGAGAGGCTGTAGATCCATGATATCTCTCTTTGTAGTGTCTGGCAATGGCATAATCCATATTGTTGTTCCTGATAGCTGCCTTATGTTCTGCTATTCGCACCTTCAAATTTATTTTTGTTTGCCCAACATACACCTTACCACAGGGGCATTTCAGCATGTAAATGACATGTGTGGTGTTATTAAGCATTACATCACACGCAGGAGTGGTTTGTGACCAATAAACCATGCCTAGGGGTGGTTGTTAGGCCCGAGGCGCAGCCGAGGGTCGTTAGACCCCCCTAGGCATGGTTTATTGGTCACAAATCACGACTGCACGTGGTGTAAAGCTTTTATACAACTGCCAGATTCATCCAACCTTATTTCTATACAATAAACACACATTAATCGAAGATTTATTGAAAAAACCATCCGCCAGAAAAAGTAGTTCCCACAACTCCATGTGGAAGCAGCTTGAAGTGCATCCAACCAAACTAACACATCCAACTGTGTATTATTGGAATGATTGAGAGAAGTTGCCTCATGTGGAAGCAGCTTGAAGTGCATCCAACCAACTAACACATCCAACTGTGTATTATTGGAATGATTGATTGAAAATTTATTAAAACGTTTTCTTTGCCCTATAGGAAAAAAACGTTTTCTTCGCCCTATTTTTTTATTTATTTCTTTTAGCCTAAACTTAACCAGTTGGAAACCAGGGGTACAGTAATAAAATTAGCAATCAACCAATCAATCAATTCAATAGACCATGCTCACTTAAAACAGCGCTGCTTCTCTCTCAGTCTGACTCCCCCGCTGTTGCAGACAGGAGTGTGTGTGTGTGTGTGTGCGTGTGTGTGTGTGTGTGTGTGTGTGTGTGTGTGTCACAGTGTGTGTGTGCGTGTGTGTGTGTATGTGTGTGTGTGTGTGTGTGTGTGTGTGTGTGTGTGTATGTGTGTGTTTGTGGGTACGCCAGCGTCGGACAGTGTGAGAGAGAACGCTGCAGTCGGAAAGTAGGAAGGAAGAAATTTAAATCAATCAATTAATCTATCAATCAATCCGCGATTTTTCTTTTGTTCTAGATTGAGTCAAGACCCATCAATTACATCATCCAACATTGTTTAAAATACTAACACATTCCCCTTGACAGAATCGCTTCATATTTAGTCGTTATGGTGCTTTCAACATAACCATTTGTTGTTCGCGATCCTGTTTTCTCCCGGAGTGAGCCGGGGAGGGTTATGTGATTTGGTTGTGGGCGGGTCCTGAGCCCAGGACCGTGGATTGTTGTCAATAAAGACGTGTGAATGGCCAATCAGAATCGAGAAATTTGCATGCCGTTGTATAACAATTAATAAACTCCCTTATTTTATATTCCTGTCCAGACTGTGGATGGTAGAAAACCTTTGTGTTCATGGTGTTTGAACAATGGGTGCATCGACCACATGGGTGATTACCACACAGCTCTGTTCTTAAGCAGTTGGAATGACTTACTACAGGAGATTTATACATAGAACTGACAACAGAGTCCCTTATGTTTTTTTATGTAATGTCTTTTAAATGGGGGTCACATTTGAGTATGTTCCAGTGTTTGTAAATAATGTTTTTAACAACTTGAGATGAAGTAATATATTCTGAAACAAACATGACTCTGTTACCTGGGGTGTCTTTCTTGTCAGATTCCAAAAGGGTCTCCCTCTGTACATGTTTTGTCTTATTTCTGGCTGTGTGTACAACAGTACAACCGATGCTTTGTATCCCCTCTGTTCAAACCTGTTGCTCATTTCATCATCTGCCTTCTTTTCTAGGTCTGCAGGATCACTACAGATACGCTTAAGACGCAGGAATTGTCCACATGGGATATTCTCTACCATACGTCTGGGGTGATGACTGCATGTAAAATAGTATTACGGTCTGTTGGTTTGTGAAAAATAGTAGTGTGCCGGTTTCCCTCATTGTCTGTTGATATCCGTAAGTCTAAGAAATCAATATGTTCTCTACTGTGTTCCATCGTGAATTTTAAAGTGTGATGTGTACCATTGATGTACTCCCTGAACTGGAATAGCTCATCTTCCGAGCCAACAAACACCATGAAAATGTTATCTATGTACCTTTTCCAAAAAATTTAAATATACAAGAGGGGAGAGGCATCTTGGTTGTGGATAAACTGGGATTCCCAGTGGTCCATAAATAGATTGGCATAATTTGGTGCGAATGCAGAACCCATGGCAGTACCCTGGATTTGGATACCCGTCGAAATACTTCCCAAAGGTCAGTGAACGACCACAACACCAGAGGGAGTTCCACAAATCAGGTTCAACCCAGATTCCGCTCAAACAAGGGAATAAACACGTTTCGCAATTATGCCACAATAAGGAATGTGAATCCCTACCCTCTTTCAAAACCGCTCTCAAAGAGCACCTATGGGGGGCTGCAATTAGAAACTGGCCCCGGTAAATGTCAAAATCCCATCGTAGTATTCTCATGACATATCATGCCGTCCATGGCACAATGCCCTCACCTTTGATTACAATCACCTAAGGTTTGCCTGCCAAGACGTCTGCCATGGAATACTATGAATTAATGAATATAAACTGTAGTGCGCTGGTTCCTAAACTGTAGTGCGCTGGTTCCTAAACTGTAGTGCGGGTGCGGGGTGCAGGGATCCCCAGGGGTCCCTGATGGGGGGTCTAGGAATAGTTTAGTTGAATTCAAATTTAGTTTATTACCTTTTCATAACGAGAGGATGTATAAGAATGACTATTCTGGTAATATGCAGTTTCATCTTGACAACATACACATAAATGGACCTAAGTCTATTTCCTGTTGTGATGTTTGCTAATGTAATAATGACATACACTTGGGTCCAAACTGTTCCATAGCAACAACAGAATTCCAGTGAAACAGAATTCCTCTCTTGTCTCCCCACCTACAGAATAGATAGTCATGGAATTCTAGACAAAATCATGCCTTTAAAAAATATATATTTAATTGTTTTTTTATTCTATTTATTTTGGGGTTTCTGTATTTTTCACCCATCCCAATTTAGTCGTTATGCCAATTCCCTTCCTGGTCATTGCAAGAATTGCCCCACTGTCGGCCTAGGGAGGGTGTAGAACTATCACATGCCTCCTCTGACACACGTGGAGTCGCCAGCCGCTTCTTTTATCCTGTCAGTGAGGACTCTCACTGGGGGAACGTAACGCGTGTGGAGGTTCACGCTATTTCCCCCAGATCCCCTCCCTGCTGAACAGGCGCCCCGACCGACCAGTAGGAGTCGCAGAACGACCAGGACACATACCCCACCGGCTTCCCACCCGAGTCTCTGCGGTGATAGGCGAGTGCTTAGTCCACTGCTCTACCCAGCCACTCCCAGACAAAATCCTATCTAACAAACAATACATGTTGTCAGATGGGTGCCTGTGTAACAGAGGCAACTCGCCCCTGCCACGAATTCGACCATGCCTTGAGTGGGAGTCGAACCCCAGGCGTCCGCACTGCGGGCGACATCACAAACCGCTGCGCCAAGAAAGGAATTCCCTCCTAAGCGCTCAGTTTGGATGCCTCTGGGGAGTGAGTTTTACACCCGTTACACTCACCCCCCCTAAACTCACACCACCCAAGGCATCCGGGTCTACGGCACCAGTGTAACAGAGGCAACTCGCCCCTGCCACGAATTCGACCATGCCTTGAGTGGGAGTCGAACCCCAGGCGTCCGCACTGCGGGTGACATCACAAACCGCTGCGCCAAGAAAGGAATTCCCTCCTAAGCGTTCAGTTTGGATGCCTCTGGGGAGTGAGTTTTACACCCGTTACACCTGGGTCCGTGGCTCATTGAGAAGCTGTGTGTGAAGCTCACCCGGTGAGGATTGTGATGAAGGTGAAGAAGCGCAGCAGCTGCATGATGTCCAGCAGCTTGGTGGCCGAGTTCAAGTTTCTTTATTAGTTGTCATACAGAAGTACAGAATACTTTTATATAAAATGCTTCTTTCTGTTTCGCTCCAGAGATTGTGCTAGGTAAAAATAGATAAGTATAAAATAAGTATAGTAAGTATAAAATAAAAGTCAAGTACGTAGACAAAAGTGTTCAGTATATACATATATACAGAATACAGTGTACAATGCAGAGTAGAAGTAACTGAGTTACAATACATTATACTATACAATATAATAATATACAATATACTATACAGTGCAAAGCAAAAATGGGATGAGGTACAATTTAGGTACAATTTACAGTAAGGTGTAATGAGGTATGGGTTGTAGTGCAAATTCTTTACCAATAAATATAAAGTGTGTTTAGGTGTTCTAAAGTGGGTAAAGTGGGTGCTGCAGTGAGTTGTTTGTTTAAAGTGAGTGTGCGCGTGTGGATGTATGTGCTGTGAGTGCATTTGATGGTTGTTACATAGTGTTATTGTCATTTAGCATTCTGATGGCCTGAGGATAGAAGCTTCTTCTGAGTCTCTCTGTGCTTGCCATGAGACTCCGGTATCGCTTGCCTGACCGCAGCAGTTCAAAGAGGCAGTTGTTTGGGTGGCTGGAGTCTTTGATAATTCTCTTAGCCTTACCCATGCACCGCTTGTTGTAAATGTCCTGGAGAGTGGGAAGCCCCCCTCCAATTGTGCGTTCGGCTGAACGGGCCACTCTCTGTAGTCTGCAGTGCTACGGTCTTGTGCAGTGCTATTCCCAAACCAGGAGGTGATATTGCCAGGCAGGATGCTCTCTATTGTGCATGAGTAGAAGTTCTTAAGGATCTTCTGACTGACTTGGAACTTCCTTAGGCGCCTGAGGAAGTAGAGGCGTTGCCGTGCCTTCTTCACAACACTGTCAATGTGTGTGCTCCATGACAAGTCCTCGGATATGTGGACTCCGAGGTACTTAAAACTGTTCACTCTCTCAAGCGGTGCCCCGTCGATGCTGAGGGGGCTGTAGTCCCTGACCCCCGACCTCCTGAAGTCCACAATCATCTCTTTTGTTTTGCTGACGTTCAGGGAGAGGCAGTTCTCCTGACACCACTGCGACAGATTCTCTACCTCTTCCAGGTAGGCCCTCTTGTCGTTGGCAGAGATCAGGCCCACCACTACTGTGTCATCAGCAAATTTGATGACTGTGCCACACAGTCATGTGTGTACACAGGGAGTAGAGGAGGGGGCTCAGAACCACAGCCTTGTGTTGCTGGAAGGACCTGTGGATATTTCTGTTGAAGTCCTCCGGGCTCACACCCCCGAACACAGACCTCTGCTCCACGCTCTGCAGACACACACAGTGGCATAAGAGAAGCATACTATTTAGTCAAGTAATTAAATTTTATTTCAAACCTTTATTTAAACTCGAAAGGCAACTGAGGTTTCCCTCATTTACAGTCGAGTGTACATACAAGCATATCAAATCTCACAGCATATAAAATCATAACAATAAGACAACAAGGTGAGGCAAAAGTAAGTATAGCAAATCAATTAAAACACGTACAACTTGATTGACAAAGGTTGGAGATCATGGTTTCAAATTCTGCAACAGAGGGGAGAATCTCAAGCTTTAAGGACTGTTGGAGTTCATTCCATGAGCTAGAAGGGTGTCATAGTGAAATGCAGATTTACCTGTTCAGAGCAAACTCAGGTGACCTTAAAGACCAGCCAGTCACTAGAACTGGTTCCATAGGTTCCACAATTCCATTCCAATAATGATAAGGAGGTAGTTTACCAATAAGGGCCTTAAAATTAACAAATACAAGTGTTTGTTGCACCTCTCCATCAGCGAGGACCAACCGAGAACCAACTAGAGAGTGCAGTAGTATTTGGTAACCATAGATAGACATATTTAGCCTGAAACTGGTGTTCAAATCAAAATCATGTGTTCTAGTCTTGTAGAAACAGTCAAAGTGGAAAGATTGCCAATCAAATATAGTTTAAACCTGATTTGACTAGGGTGACAAGCTTAGAGAGTGTGTGTGTTTACAGAGACCGGGGGCTCACAACAGGAGGTGATTTGCATACAACTGTTGGCAGCTGCAGACAATAGATCAAGAGGCACATATCCTGTGTTATCTGTTAAACTGGTCCTGTGGCCTGACTACATCACAGGAAGTCGTTATCTCATGCCCCGAGGCCAGGCCATCTGGTCTGATTATTACATGTTGAGACAGATGTAGGGGAGGAAAAAAGCGTCACCATTGTCAGTAACTCAAGTACACTTTCAAATGTCTGTTTCTATACCTAAATTAGCTTAAAATGAACTACAAATGGTCCTGTTATATTGTGGTAATAATTCTGAATCTAATGATATAAAATATGCCATGTTTATGAATAAGAATCACAGAGTTTGAAATTAGGCCACTTCTGAATCTACATTGGATAATACTTAAATGTGTTGAATAATAACTGTATAAAATAGATATTGATTTAAGTTAAAAGAATATGATTAGGAAACTGGAAGTGGGCTTAAATGATAAAACTACTGTGATTCTCATTTAGCATCACAAGAAACTGTTCAAAAATGATATCTCTGTGTTTATGAAATCAATCTCAATTCGAATATATATATCTTGGGTTCAACAACCAAAGTATTATGTTAGTTAGACGGTATTTATTCTTTGATTGGAAAACAAAGGAAATAGCTGGTGGGCCTCAGGGGACGGCCCCTCTTTTTCAAATACTATGTGAAGGCTCGCGATTGGTTGGAAATCCTATGCGTGAGGTCACTTGGTGACGTCACGCCCAGGGTCTCTGGCTCATGGATAAAATGGGAAGGTGGAGAGACACAAAAACGGAACCGACACAGGACGACACCCACCTTTTCACACAGAGGACGGCGCGGGCAGAGGAGAACAAACGGAAAAGAGCTTTTGGAGGGAGAAAATACTTTCTTTGTTTGTCAGCCAGACAGCAAAGAACATCAACAACTCAACAACTATCATTCTTTAATCTGCTTTCTTAGTAGGACGAGCGGCATAGTGCTCCGGTACCTTGAATATTATAGTGTTCTTTATTGTAATTGAACCAGAACCATTGTGATTACACCTTTAACTTTGAATTAAACAGATGCTAGTACAACCTCTCCTTCATTTTCTCCTGCTTAGCCGCCGTGAACACAAGACCAGTTGGTCTTTTGAAAGTACAAGGGTTTTTAGGAGACACAATTCACAACGCAGAGTATGATCAAGCCGGTTCTGATCTTATCAGAACCAGAACATAGACCTTTGTGACTTCAAGAGCAGCTAGCCTAGCTTAGCACAAGGACCAAAACAAGCTAGTCAGACTACTGCTTGACCTGACTCCTAGAACCCACCTCACCCCTGCCCACTTTGACAACCTAGGATGGCTTAGAGTAGACGACAGAGTACAGCAACTTGCAATGGGCCTGGTCTACAAGATGCACTACGCGACCAAGGTACCCATGTACATGTCAAAATACTTCCCAAAGGTCAGTGAATACCACGATCACAACACCAGAGGGAGCTCCACAAATCATGTTAAACCCAGATTCGGCTCAAACAAGGGACTAAACATGTTTCGCAATTATGCCACATCAATGTGGAACGCCCTACCCAAAGCTGTAAAGGAATGTGAATCACTACACACTCTCAAAGAACACCTACGGGTGACTGCAATTCGAAACTGGCCCCTACAAATCTCCTAACCCAGTTGTACAGTAAATGACCAAGTATGGCTTTGTCAGTATTCCAATGTACAGTGTCCCCCCCTACCCAACCCCCCCCCCACCTCCAATGTACAGCCCCCACCCACCCAACGCCACCCCACCCACCCAACATCCTCCAATGTACAGTTTCTACGTCAAATGTATATACACTTTTTCTGGACACTTTGTATCACAAAGAGTACTGTATTTGCAAATCTGATATGTCATAAATGTATAGATGTAGCAGTACTGTCTATCTGTATGTCATGTATGTCATATATGTTATTATGAATTGAAAATGGGGGACCCTGATGTAAACAAGACGAAAGTCTTTCTCTGGTCTGCATCCCCTTAACAATTGTATGTATTGAGCTGTACTGTACTGTACCCATTCTGCAATCTGTTAATAAACTTTTCAATCAATCAATCAAAACTGGAGGCAGTAGGGAGCAGCTAGCCTAGCTTAGCACAAGGACTGGAAGCAGTAGGGAGCAGCTAGCCTAGCTTAGCACAAGGATCGCCAGCTCCTCCCGACAGCATGTCGAAGAGACTTAACCCCTAACTGCTCCCGACGAGCAGGTTGGCACGCTTACATGGCCACCTCTGCCACCGGTGTGTGAATGTGTGAGTGAATGGGTGAATGTGAAGTTGTAAAGCGCTACATAAATGGGGGTCATCCCTATGTTCCCCGGGTCCTATGTTCCCCGTTTTTTTTTTTAAAGAAAGGGTCCTATGTTCCCCACTCCCGAAATAAAGGTTCTATGTTCCCCGGTCCCGCCCGCTCCCTAACGCTCCCGAACAAAAAAAGGGTCTTATGTTCCCCGCTGAAATAAAGGTCCTATGTTCCCCGGGTCCTATGTTCCCCAATAGCGATAAAGGCTTGCCAAATGCTGAAATAAAGGTCCTATGTTCTCCGGGTCCTATGTTCCCCAGTAGCGATAAAGGCTTGCCACCCCAGCGCACGTACCGGCAGTGATCTACAGCAGTGGTTTTCAACCAGTGGTAAAAGCATAAAAAATAGCCACTTATACTATTTTGAGAAGATAATTCATCTGTATCGCAACAGAGTCACGGATCTGGTTGGGGCAGGTAGCATTATGTCGGGAAAATTTTTATGAAATAAACAAATATGAATTAAATAATTTAAAACAAAGTTTAGCCTATTAAATTGTTTTAGAAGCGTATAGCCTTTTTCGTGCTTATTTGAGAAGGGTCCAGCTGCACAGCCGGAGAGCAACACTCTCAGGGCCAAGATAGCCACTTATACTATTTTGAGAAGATAATTCGTCTGTATCGCAATGGAGTCATGGATCTGGTCGGGGCAGGGAGCATTATGTTGGGGAAATTAAATGAAATAAACAAATGTGAATTAAAGAATTTAAAACGAAGTTTAGCCTATTAAAATCGTTTTAGAAGCTTATAACCTTTTTCATGCTTATTTGAGAAGGGTCCAGCTGCACAGCCGGAGAGCAACGCTCTCAGGGCCAAGATAGCCACTTATACTATTTTGAGAACATAATTCATCTGTATCGCAACAGAGTCACGGATCTGGTCGGGGCAGGTAGCATTATGTCGGGGAAATTAAATGAAATAAACAAATGTGAATTAAAGAATTTAAAACAAAGTTTAGCCTATTCAATCGTTTTAGAAGCTTATAGCCATGTACGTATTTGAACTCTCGCTCTGTGGACGACTGGCTGCGAGGACTGCGAGGAGGAGGGGGACTTGCAACCACCGCAAGCAAAACTTTGACTGAGTTCAGTTAATGATGAATGTATATAGGCCTGCCGCGATAAGCAATAAATCGATTAATTGCCGCGATAATTAAAATGAATGCAATGATTTTGACGGGCGCGATTAATTGCTATTTGCGCGTTTGTTTTAATGAGGCGGACCCAGTGCCCCTTGTCAGTCACTGTCCGTGTTGGGAGGCGGGCCGCTGGCTTTACTACAGAGTACAGCACAGGAGCTCCGTGGGGCTAACGTTACCCCTCATTGTGTCTATTCTACTAGCATTAACGTTACTCATACAAACAGAGTAAACACAGTTTTCAATCAATCAATAACAACATTAACGAGACCCTCGTTGTGTCTATTCTGCTAACGCTAACGTTACCTCTCATTGTGTCTATTCTACAAGCGTTAACGTTAGCTAGGCTGTCTATGCTAACGTTAACGTTAGCATTAGGCTAACAAGCTGTAACGTTACCAGTCGCGTCTATTTGCTAACGTTAGCATTAGGTAATAACCGGTTTAAAATGGATGGTGATTACCTCACGTTGTGTCTATTCTACTAGCATTAACGTTACTCATACAAACAATCAATAGCGAGTTATATTGATCACGCTATGTACGATAGCCATGCTAAAACGCTAGCACAACATTAGCACCTAACCTAACAACAAGCCTTAACAAGTCAGCGATCTTTTTGCGAGACTAAACTCTCCGCTCGGTGGCAAATTGTGTTGATGTCGGTTTTGTTTAATCAATAAATTAGGCAGAATACACAGTGACTGTATCCTTTGTTTATTGCACTTGTGCCTGCTGCAAACATAATGATTATGAAATCCTAGAGACGCGTCTCTATTCTGACCAATCAGTGGTCTGCAGTGTTTCACGTGACTTTTCTGGTACCCAAAGTACCTGATAATCACAACAATACTTCCGGTCCGGTCGGTGGGCTTCAAAATAAAAGTCTAAAACACAGGAAAAGACGGAGCGGTGGGCTTCAAAATAAAAGTTTTGGGAAATAAATTTCTAAAAAAAAAAATCTCTAACCGGTCGCAATAATATCGCTTATCGCGATATTTTCGGGGGCAATTAATCGCCCAGCAAAATGTGTTATCGTGGCAGGCCTAAATGTATAGTAGCTGAGAAGCTGTGAAGGTTCAGCCCTGTCAGCCAAGGCTGTGGTATTATGAGCTGTGGCTTGAATGAAACAAAGGACTTAGCTTAAAGCACACACACCCACCCACACCCACACCCACACCCACACCCACACCCACACCCACCCACACCCACACCCACACACACACACACACACACACACACACACACACACAGTATATATCTGCAGACATGAAACGCACTGTAATAACACATAATATGCTCTTCTTGTTCATGTTGTGGATCAGTCGTGACACCGTGGTGCAGAGAAGAGGTTCCGGTGGAGGGGAACTTCGGCCAGATGTATGACGAGCTCAGCTCCTCTATTGGCTCGCTGTCCAGTGAGTTCAGCAGTAACGTGGTCATGGAGGTACTGAAACTGAAGCCTAGCCTTACTTCCTACTCACCAATGATGAATGTACTGAAACTAAAGCCCTACGTCTTACTCCCCAATTATCAGTGGTGCAGTGGTGGTGCCACGCGGTACCACGCAGGGCCGGACTGGGGAAATAATTCATACTGGGAGATATAGCGCTAAATATAGCCCCAATCAGACCACTTTTTAACCGGGGGGTCCCCCACCAGGAAATTTTTTCTTACAAAGACTTAATTTCCTGCATTCTGGTGAATTTTTGTGCATGTGAATCACAAACTAATGAGCCAACAATTGCTTAGTACAATGTACTGTTATGGACCTCAAATAAAACTGTTGTGGCACTAGCAATGCTACTCTCTCCACCTTCAAAAAGAAAAAAGCAAGAGCACAACATATTTTTCTATTTACTATTATAATACAGTTAACTACTCTCTCCTGTAAGGGCCTTTCTTTTTCTTTGTTTTATCCCTCTCTCCTCCACCCTTTCTCTTTCTTCCACTGTCCATCTTGACATCAACGTTAATTGACTTTCGCTCTACTGTATCTCTCCCGAGTCCCTCACTACCTGGCTCATTGCCTGGCTGTTATTCTGCATCTGAGTGCCGTCTGCCATTCCATTCGCCGCCTCCGCTGTCAATCAGTTGTATCGCCTGGTCCCGCCTCCACCAATCACAAGCGGCAGCACGGCTCCATTGTGTGTGTGTCCGCGTGAGGGAGAGAGTCAGATAGTTCTCCAACTCTGTCGCAGACAGTGCAATCCTGGTTGTTCCCCACCCACCTAGGTTATCTAACTATCGCGCCGCGCCGCCGCCACAACTAGAAACAATGGCCTGGCAAAAAATAAATAAAAAATTATAATAAAAAAAAGAAAATTAATTAATTTTCTTTTTTTTTATATAATTTTTTTTTTTTAATCTGTGCAGGCCAGGCCACCGGGAAAACTCCCGGTGCTCCCGATGGCCAGTCCGGGCCTGGTACCATGCCATCCCAGCACTTTTCTGAGCAGAAGTACGCGCACGGATGTGCACGCGCGCGCACACAAAAATGCTTCCACAACTTTCACTCGACTCGTCGTCCGTATTTAAGTACCGGTACTCAGCTATCACCTAGTCTTTGCATAAGAATAGCATAGCAATAGCATAACAAAGAACGAGAAGTGCAAAACCAAAATACAAGCCCTGTACCAATTGGTGGGGGTTTGCTTGAGCTGTGGAACCAAATGGTCCCGACTGGAAGGATGAGACATTTCTTAAGTTGTGCTTCAGAAGGAAACTGTCCTTAAGTTACATTGTTAATTTAGTTTGTATTTACTTTTCTAGTTTAAGTTAATTCAATTAAAGAAATTGTAACTACAATATTGTATCTACAATTACATTTAAAACATTGTTTGTTTTTCAACCATATCTGTTGACAATATAATTTCTTTATATATTGAAGGCTACATCCTGCTACCTTTTTCAGCTTCTCGAGTCTATAGATAATTCATCTGTATCACAACGGAGTCACGGATCTGGTCGGGGCAGGTAGCATTATGTCGGGAAAAATTCAATGAAATAAACAAATGTGAATTAAAGAATTTTAAACTAAGTTTAGCCTATTAAATTGTTTTAGAAGCTTATAGCCATGTACGTATTTTAACTCTCGTTCCGTGGACGACTGGCTGCGAGGACTGCGAGGAGGATGGGGAATTGCAACCACCGCAAGCAAAACTTAACCCTTTCACTGCAGTACACAGCTGTAACCAGAAAAGGCACACGTTAACCCTTTCACTGCAGTACACGGCTGTAACCAGAAAAGTCAAGTCATTAATACTAATCTTCGTCTTCTTCCTGCATACTAAAACCACCAAAGTCCTCATCTTCAGTGTCGGAAACGAACAGGCTCAGGGTGGCTTTGTCAGCCACTCTCTGTCGCCGTCACAGTCATATTTAAGTAAGGATAGTTTGAATGACACTTCAGCACCAAGGCGCTGTCCACCTTGTCTCTTTCTCTCCTCTCCTCTCCTCTCCTCTCCTCTCCTCTCCTCTCCTCTCCTCTCCTCTCCTCTCCTCTCCTCTCCTCTCCTCTCCTCTCCTCTCCCTTCCTCTCATGTTTCTCCTCCCATCCTCTCCTCTCCTCTCCTCTCTGTAACGATCCCAGGTCCTGTGGGGCCTGGGTTAAGGAGAACAATAACACTGGACACTCTCTACCTCCTTTCAATGGTCTGAACAATAACACTGGACACTCTCTACCTCCTTTCAATGGTCTCATACCACCCTCTAGTGGTCACCAGCAGATGGTGCACGCTAGCACATTAAATATATTGACTAATGTTATTAATTTAATTAATAGTATGATTAGTGTAGCTAAGGGGCTACACAACCCGGACTGTATTAAAGATTGTTTAGATTAAACCACTACTAAAGAATATTAATAGCCAGACAGTATAGTTAGACAAAATGGCGGACACTCAATTGACGGCACGGGGACAAGGATACCTGGTTTATAAGCATTTTAATCGTCATAGCAACATACATATGAATTATCACATTTCTCTTTTAATAATGGAATGTCAGAGTATCAAAGTCAGCGGTAATGAATAGTTCCTAGGTTACGAATACTCGACCGGAGCTCTGCAGGGAGTGAGGAGAGACGAGGCGATACAGGGAAAGCAAGGGTAGCTGGAGACAATGGTTTCCCTCGGGAGCTCTAAGCTCCGGAGGAATTGGAGACTGGTCGGATAATCCTGTCGTCGCTGGAAGAAAAGGGGTCTCGTACGGAACCGGTCCTTGTAATCCTAGCGCCCGATGGCAGGGTTCATAGCTATTAATCCAAAAGCCCGTTGGTATAGATGGTAGCTAGCTAGCTTCGTTTGTACTGGAAGCTAGCCCGCAGACGGTCTTCAATGAGTAGTTAGATCCAAACGCCGCTGGGTTTAACTATACGTTTCTCCACGTTACTTCGCTTACACAAGTCACTATACTGCGCCAATAATGGCTTTACAATATTATAGTCGTATCTAAGTAGCTACTAGCTATCTGTAACGATACACTGCTGGTAGGTCTGTGTACAACTGTACCGGACGTATCACGCTCTCGCTCTGCTGCTTCTCCTGTTCTGATACTGCCGGCTTGTTACTTCCACTGCGGCTGCTTGCGCCATCTACAATATATATACTCAGACTGATTTCTAGGGCGCAGCCGATTTACCTGTCCGGAATCAATGCGCCTGCTATGGGCAAGTCTGAACTTGTCTGAACATGTCTAGAACCATGTCTGGGGGGCTTGTCTGGTCGCGCCTCCAATGTCAAGGGCGGGACCCAATGAGGCGAGCGAAGAATACTATTATGCAAACGGATGGCGTTGGATATATATCTTATATAAACAATATAGCGCTAAATATAGCCCCAATCAGACCACTTTTTAACCGGGGGGTCCCCCACCAGGAAATTTTTTCTTACAAAGACTTAATTTCCTGCATTCTGGTGAATTTTTGTGCATGTGAATCACAAACTAATGAGCCAACAATTGCTTAGTACAATGTACTGTTATGGACCTCAAATAAAACTGTTGTGGCACTAGCAATGCTACTCTCTCCACCTTCAAAAAGAAAAAAGCAAGAGCACAACATATTTTTCTATTTACTATTATAATACAGTTAACTACTCTCTCCTGTAAGGGCCTTTCTTTTTCTTTGTTTTATCCCTCTCTCCTCCACCCTTTCTCTTTCTTCCACTGTCCATCTTGACATCAACGTTAATTGACTTTCGCTCTACTGTATCTCTCCCGAGTCCCTCACTACCTGGCTCACTGCCTGGCTGTTATTCTGCATCTGAGTGCCGTCTGCCATTCCATTCGCCGCCTCCGCTGTCAATCAGTTGTATCGCCTGGTCCCGCCTCCACCAATCACAAGCGGCAGCACGGCTCCATTGTGTGTGTGTCCGCGTGAGGGAGAGAGTCAGATAGTTCTCCAACTCTGTCGCAGACAGTGCAATCCTGGTTGTTCCTCACCCACCTAGGTTATCTAACTATCGCGCCGCGCCGCCGCCACAACTAGAAACAATGGCCTGGCAAAAAATAAATAAAAAATTATAATAAAAAAAAGAAAATTAATTAATTTTCTTTTTTTTTATATCATTTTTTTTTTTAAATCTGTGCAGGCCAGGCCACCGGGAAAACTCCCGGTGCTCCCGATGGCCAGTCCGGGCCTGGTACCATGCCATCCCAGCACTTTTCTGAGCAGAAGTACGCGCACGGATGTGCACGCGCGCGCACACAAAAATGCTTCCACAACTTTCACTCGACTCGTCGTCCGTATTTAAGTACCGGTACTCAGCTATCACCTAGTCTTTGCATAAGAATAGCATAGCAATAGCATAACAAAGAACGAGAAGTGCAAAACCAAAATACAAGCCCTGTACCAATTGGTGGGGGTTTGCTTGAGCTGTGGAACCAAATGGTCCCGACTGGAAGGATGAGACATTTCTTAAGTTGTGCTTCAGAAGGAAACTGTCCTTAAGTTACATTGTTAATTTAGTTTGTATTTACTTTTCTAGTTTAAGTTAATTCAATTAAAGAAATTGTAACTACAATATTGTATCTACAATTACATTTAAAACATTGTTTGTTTTTCAACCATATCTGTTGACAATATAATTTCTTTATATATTGAAGGCTACATCCTGCTACCTTTTTCAGCTTCTCGAGTCTATAGATAATTCATCTGTATCACAACGGAGTCACGGATCTGGTCGGGGCAGGTAGCATTATGTCGGGAAAAATTCAATGAAATAAACAAATGTGAATTAAAGAATTTTAAACGAAGTTTAGCCTATTAAATTGTTTTAGAAGCTTATAGCCATGTACGTATTTTAACTCTCGTTCCGTGGACGACTGGCTGCGAGGACTGCGAGGAGGATGGGGAATTGCAACCACCGCAAGCAAAACTTAACCCTTTCACTGCAGTACACAGCTGTAACCAGAAAAGGCACACGTTAACCCTTTCACTGCAGTACACGGCTGTAACCAGAAAAGTCAAGTCATTAATACTAATCTTTGTCTTCTTCCTGCATACTAAAACCACCAAAGTCCTCATCTTCAGTGTCGGAAACGAACAGGCTCAGGGTGGCTTTGTCAGCCACTCTCTGTCGCCGTCACAGTCATATTTAAGTAAGGATAGTTTGAATGACACTTCAGCACCAAGGCGCTGTCCACCTTGTCTCTTTCTCTCCTCTCCTCTCCTCTCCTCTCCTCTCCTCTCCTCTCCTCTCCTCTCCTCTCCTCTCCTCTCCCTTCCTCTCATGTTTCTCCTCCCATCCTCTCCTCTCCTCTCCTCTCTGTAACGATCCCAGGTCCTGTGGGGCCTGGGTTAAGGAGAACAATAACACTGGACACTCTCTACCTCCTTTCAATGGTCTGAACAATAACACTGGACACTCTCTACCTCCTTTCAATGGTCTCATACCACCCTCTAGTGGTCACCAGCAGATGGTGCACGCTAGCACATAAAATATATTGACTAATGTTATTAATTTAATTAATAGTATGATTAGTGTAGCTAAGGGGCTACACAACCCGGACTGTATTAAAGATTGTTTAGATTAAACCACTACTAAATAATATTAATAGCCAGACAGTATAGTTAGACAAAATGGCGGACACTCAATTGACGGCACGGGGACAAGGATACCTGGTTTATAAGCATTTTAATCGTCATAGCAACATACATATGAATTATCACATTTCTCTTTTAATAATGGAATGTCAGAGTATCAAAGTCAGCGGTAATGAATAGTTCCTAGGTTACGAATACTCGACCGGAGCTCTGCAGGGAGTGAGGAGAGACGAGGCGATACAGGGAAAGCAAGGGTAGCTGGAGACAATGGTTTCCCTCGGGAGCTCCAAGCTCCGGAGGAATTGGAGACTGGTCGGATAATCCTGTCGTCGCTGGAAGAAAAGGGGTCTCGTACGGAACCGGTCCTTGTAATCCTAGCGCCCGATGGCAGGGTTCATAGCTATTAATCCAAAAGCCCGTTGGTATAGATGGTAGCTAGCTAGCTTCGTTTGTACTGGAAGCTAGCCCGCAGATGGTCTTCAATGAGTAGTTAGATCCAAACGCCGCTGGGTTTAACTATACGTTTCTCCACGTTACTTCGCTTACACAAGTCACTATACTGCGCCAATAATGGCTTTACAATATTATAGTCGTATCTAAGTAGCTACTAGCTATCTGTAACGATACACTGCTGGTAGGTCTGTGTACAACTGTACCGGACGTATCACGCTCTCGCTCTGCTGCTTCTCCTGTTCTGATACTGCCGGCTTGTTACTTCCACTGCGGCTGCTTGCGCCATCTACAATATATATACTCAGACTGATTTCTAGGGCGCAGCCGATTTACCTGTCCGGAATCAATGCGCCTGCTATGGGCAAGTCTGAACTTGTCTGAACATGTCTAGAACCATGTCTGGGGGGCTTGTCTGGTCGCGCCTCCAATGTCAAGGGCGGGACCCAATGAGGCGAGCGAAGAATACTATTATGCAAACGGATGGCGTTGGATATATATCTTATATAAACAATATACAAGTTATACAAAATAATAAACACAGACTTTCAGTGTTAATCTGGACCTTCAGAACAGCTGCCCCCTAATTAGTCCGAACCTAATTAGTAAATAAATGGGGGCACAGATTAATATTAAGGGTCAAGTCAACTTCTCCATAATGTGCTATGGGGAGTTGGAAATAATCTATAAAGTCAGTGGGTTATCGTCGTCGTCAGGGGGTTTAGGGATCTCAGGCAGCTCTATCAACTTGGCTACTGGTCTGGTGTAGGTCAGCCCTTGGACGATGACTTCTGCCGCTCTGACCTTCCCATCGGAACCGGTAATCACTTTGCTCACACGGCCGGCCGGCCACGTAGCTCGGGGTAGTGAATGGTCTATTATCATCACGACGGTATCCACTGTCAGGTTGTCCCTGTCTTTAACCCACTTCTGACGGGCTTGAAGGGATGGTAGATAGTGTAGGAGGAAGCGGGCCCAAAACTGGTCGGCCAGTACTTGGCTGTGTCTCCACATCCTCCGGCCGTTCATCTCGTTCTGTCTGTACACCGTCTGAGGAAGGGCAGAGTCCAGCCGCGCCATCAAGAGGTAGTTTGGGGTGATGGGGTCGATGTCAGCTACGTCGCTTGAAACGTAGCCGAGGGGCTTAGAGTTCAGAACGCCCTCAATCTCTGTGAGGACCGTAGCTAGGACTTCATTGCCCACAGTCTGGGCCCCAAGTACGGTGTACATAGCAGTCTTTATGGATCGGACCTCTCTCTCCCACGTTCCCCCAAAATGGGGGGCGTTCGGGGGGTTGAACTGGAAGGTGACCTGAGCCGGAGCGAGGCGGATCTTGAGTTCTTCACCCATAGTCAGGAAGCTCTCTCTCAGTTCCGTGTCTCCTCCTCGGAAATTTGTCCCTTGGTCGGACAATAGCACTGATGGGGTCCCTCTCCTTGCTTGCAACCTCCTGAATGACATGAGGAACGAGTCTGTACTCATGGTCTGGAGGAGCTCAATGTGAACAGCTCGGGTGGTCATGCACTTGTACACGATGCCCCACCTCTTCTCTGTCCCTCTTCCTTTCTTGACGTTGAATAGGCCGAAGCAGTCCACGCCCGTGGAGTGGAAGGCCCGCTCGCCGAGTCGGAGGCGGCAGGGAGGCAGGTCGGCCATCATCGGAATACTAGGCTGTGCCCTCCACTTGCGACAGGTCGGGCAAGTCCGTTGGAATCGACGTACAACTTCTCTCCCTTGGAGTATCCAGAAGCGCCATCGGATCTCCGCAAAGACTCGCTCGGCCCCCGCGTGGTCCACCACCTTGTCGTACTTCTGGATGATCAGATCTGTTATCTTGTGTCGGCTGTTGAGGACGATGGGATGCTTAGCATCTTCGGTCAAGTCCGGGGCCCATCTCAATCGACCACCCACCCTGATGAGGTGCTGGGCGTCGAGCTCTGGGGCTAAGGTGAGGAGTCGACTGTCTGAGTGGACTGGCTTTTCCCCTCTCAGACAATCTAGTTCTTCTGGGAAGGAGTCTCTTTGTGCTCTCTTTAGTAGAAGAAGTTCTGCTTCCTCGTAGTTCGATGCGTCGAGGTCTGTGGTGGGGGGAAGTTCCGGGTGGTGCCATAGGAATGTCCTTTTCTGAGCACTCTCAAAGGTTAGACAGTTGTCTAGGTCCGGGTCCGTTGAGCCGGGGCTTGACTCAGCCCGCAGAACATAGACTTCTTTATCTCTGACTCATCTTGGTTCGCCTCCTGTGGTGTGGGGATAGGCCACTTCTCCTCCGGGAGCTTGAGGAACTCTGGACCATCACTGTATGGGTTAGGATGTGTGAGGTCGTCTAGGGA
This sequence comes from Notolepis coatsorum, assembly GCF_963971535.1. Classification (NCBI taxonomy): domain Eukaryota; kingdom Metazoa; phylum Chordata; class Actinopteri; order Aulopiformes; family Paralepididae; genus Notolepis; species Notolepis coatsorum. The sequence continues at coordinate 88,662,925 of NC_140183.1, forward strand.
CATCCCCCGTGTGATGACATCCGCCGGGTTCTGCTTGGTGTCAACATATCTCCAACATGCTGCTCCTACCAGGTCTTGGATTTCGGTTACTCGGACCTTGTACCGACAGGAGACGGACTGGATCCAGGTGAGCACGGTCATGGAGTCTGACCATAGGATGATCTCACGCACCGGTATGGTGAGTTCACTTTGTATCATTTTTGCGAGTTGCGCGCCTACCAGAGCTGCGCAGAGCTCTAGTCGCGGGATCGACTGCTGCTTGCGGGGAGCTATCCTCGAGCGGGCCAGGACGAAGGCTACGTGGACTTCTCCTCCCTCTTCTCGGGCTCTCAGGTAGGCCACTGATCCGTACACCACTTCAGAGGCGTCGCTGAAGACGTGCAGGTCTATCTGACACGTCTCCAACCGCACTGTAGGGGGGAAGTAACTCCGTTGGATGGTCACATCGCGGAGTAAGACAAGTTCATCCTCCCATTCTCTCCATGTGGTAGCCAGGTGCTCAGGGTATGGGGTCGTCCCAGCCCTGCTCCTTGTCCCACAGTTCTCTCACCAGCATCTTCGCCCGAGTGGTGTAGGGGAGGATACATCCCATTGGGTCGTACTGGCTGGCGAGTGTTCGGTACACACTCCGCCGAGTGGTCAGTCTAATCGTGGACGTCTCCTGATCCGTCCTCAGGGGTGTGTGTCTGTAGTGAAGCGAGTCCGTCTTGAAACGGCAGACTAGGCCCAGGGTCATCTCTTGCGCTTCGCCTGGGGTGTGCGCCATCCAGGTCTCGCTGCTCGTGGCCTTGGTCTCTGGTGGGAGGCTTCGGAGAACTTGAGGGTCGCTGCTGGCCCATTGTCGGAGGTTGAATCCACCTTTGGCTAATGAAGCTCGTAGCTTCAGTAGGATGCTCTCTGCTTCTTCTGGCGTGGATACGCTCTGTAGGCAGTTGTCCACGTAGAAACTTCTTTCCATGCTGTGTCGGACATCATCGTCGGCTCCGGGGTCTTCGGCCACGTGCTTCTGTAACGCGAACGTGGCGCAGCACGGGCTGCAGGTGGTGCCGAATGGGAGTACCTCCCATTGGTATATCGAGGGTTGTTCGTCGTCGAGCCTCTCTCTCCACAGAAACCTCAGTAGAGGCTTGTCTTCCTCCATCAGTCGGACTTGTAGGAACATTCCCTTGATGTCGCCGTTGATGGCCACTTTGTCCTGACGAAAGCGTATCAGTACGCCGAGGAGGGAGGGTCCGAGTGTCGGGCCGGGCAGGAGCAGGTTATTCAGATTCTGCTGTCCAATCTGATAACTGCAATTGAACACGATGCGGTTCTTTCCGTTGTGGGTGACCTTGTGGTGGGGCACGTACCATGACTCTGTCGTCCTTTCTGCCTCGTGGTCATCGATTTTCTTTATATGGCCAGCCGTGATCAGCTTCTCGATCTCGGTGCGATATATCGTTGCTTGGGGGGGGTCTTTGGCGAGGCGCCGCTCAGTGCTCTGTAGGTAGTGGTGTGTCGCTCCCTTCGGCACGTGCAGAGTGGGCATCCCTTCCCGCCTTAAGAGTGGGGTCGCGTATCTTAGTACTCCGTCGACCTCGACCCTCGTAGTCTTCTGCTCGAGTAGAACTATGGCATACTTGTCCTCCTTTGACCGAACCATCTTGCGTTCGTTCTTGAATGGCAGTGAGTCTAGTGTCCATAACTTAGTCTAGAGAGAGGGCCCTGGAGCGTCCATCCCAGTCGGGTCTTAACCGCGGCTGGGCATCCTCTGGGTCCGATGTGGACCGCATCAGTGGGGACAATAAGGTCCGCGTGGTCGGAGCCTATGAGTAGGGTCGGTGTAGCGCCATTGATGAGCGGTATGGGCAGTCGGCGTAGGTGTTCGTACTTCTCCCTCAGCTGTGGGATGGGGTAATCGTAGCGTGACAAACCTATGTCGTAGCTTGTGAACGCCTTGTTGATGCTGTACCGCTTTTCGGGCTGATCGATCGCTGCTATGGTGAACGAGACGTTTTCACCTTTGATTGTCTTTAAGTCTCGACGAATGGTACGGATGGTCATGGTCTCCTCTGGACCCCGCAAGTCCAACTGGGTTGCGGCGGAGGCGAGGAGGAGAGTCTTCTCCGACCCGTCGTCGAGGACGGCGTAGGTGTCGAGTACCTTGTCCCCGTGACTGAGGAGTACTCGTACCACCTTGAGGAGCACCCTGAAGCTCCCACTCTTCGCGGGGTCGATGTAGAGTACTTCTGCTCTCGAGCTGCTTTGTGGGGTGGGTTTTCGCTTGTTGCTCTCGTGCAGTGCTTCGAGGTGAGCGCCGTCACACTTGCCACACTTCTTCTTAAGGCGGCATTCGGCTGCCATGTGGCCACGCGCGCAGCGGAAACAGCAGCGGTTAGCTTTAATCCACTGACTTACGTCATCGGCGGTCAGTTTCTTGAATGCGTCGCACTGTGACAGCCAGTGTTCGTTGTCGCAGTATTGACATGCAATCTTCCATTTTCCCTTGGCGGGGGGGTTATGACTCTTCTGTCGTGGCACCGACTCGGCCTGGTGCATCACGGTGATGGGCCTGCTTTGGTCCTTAAACCTTCTCGGTCCCTCTTTAATGTTCGAGCCACCCCATGCGAAGGTGTCAATTCTTAGGCTGCTAACCTCCCTGGCTAGGAAGTCAGCAAGGTCCAGGAGTGATTGTTCTGGGCCATTGGGGTCATGGTGGTTTCTTTGCCGCCGAAAACGTTCTTTGGCGGAATGGGGGGAGCTTCTCTAATATACGCTCCACGTTGGAGTTGGCGTACAACTCGTACATCCCCTTCTCTCGTTGGGACCCGAGCATCCCTACCAGGGATTGTACTTTGACGGATAGGTCGTCCAGGGCTCGGTTGTCTTTAGCTGGGGGGAGACGTTCAATCTCACGTATTTCCTGAATGACATAGTCCCATGTACGTCTGTAACGTGCGTCGAGGGCCACCAGGGCATCAGAATAGGGAGTCTGTGAATTGGAGTATGCCAGCGCTATGTTGTGCGCTCTAGTTACCTTGAGGTGCTTAAGGAGGATGGCATACTTGTATGACTCGTCCTGTACTCCGGACATAATTGTCTCTAGGCACATACGCAGCTCGGTATACTGCGCTCGGTCTTCTCTTGTGAAGTCTGGGAATGTGGGTGTCCCAATGTAGGATGCCATGGATGGCTGTGACACTGTGGGGGGAGAGGCCTCCTTGGCGAGTCTCCCCGTACTTGGGGTCGTTGGTTCGTGCTGGGCGGGAACCAGAGGCTGGGCCCCCAGGCACTATTCCTCTGTGCTGTCTGTTGCTCGAACTCCCCACTGGGACGGGTTGGGGGTTCATAACGCAGCGTGTCGGGACTGAGACCGGGGCTGCACTGTTCCTCCTGGTCTGAGATGGGTTTGTGCGGGTGGGCTTTCTGTCCTCCCTCGTCCTCCGTTAGGCTTTGTAGTCGCTCGGTTAGCTGCTCTGCAACGTAAGCAGGTTCTTCCCGTAGGCTGGGTCCCGTGTAGCTTTGTCGGGGAGGGGAAGGTGCCCTCGACCCGTGTCGTGATGATCTCCGGGAGCTCCGGGCGGAAGAGTGGGGTGTCACCCTCTGGATTGCTTGCTCCATCATTTGTACTTGTAGGCGGTCTCGCTCCGCCTCGCGCTGGGCATTGGCTGCGTCGCGCTGTGCATCGCGCTGCGCATTGGCTGCGTCACGCTGTGCATTGGCGCGGTCTCGCTCCATGGTTTCTTGAGCCTGGAGGCGCCTCTCTTCCAGTCTGAGATGTATCGCGGCGTCAGCCTGGAGGCGACTCTCTTCCAGTCTGAGATGTTCGCACTCACTCTCTCGTTGCGCCTGGAGACGGGCACGCTCACCCTCTTGTTGCACCTGGAGGCATCTCTCTTCTACTCTGGAATGTTCACGCTCACTTTCTTGTTGCGCCTGGAGGCGGTCACGCTCACCCTGGAGGCGGTCTCTTTCCGCTGAAGCGGTTAGCGTGGCGATCAGGACTTGCGCTAGCCTCTGGTCGGCATCGCTTGGGGATGACGCTGATGATGGTGATTTGGAGTTGGCAGGGCTTGGCGGTGACCTGGTCTCCTTACGCGCTCCGAGGTCCATCTCGGGGGCGCTGTACTTTGTCTTCTCCCGCGCTCCGAGGTCCATCTCGGGGGCGCGGTGCTCTTTACTCTGGTGCGCTCCGAGGTCCATCTCGGGGGCGCATTCTTTATCCTCTTGCGCTCCGAGGTCTATCTCGGGGGCGCGTTCTTTACCTTCTTGCGCGGGGGGCGGTGTTCTATGGGCATAGTCAAGTCATGTCCCGCTTGTCCCCCCCGTGAGCTAAGTCAGTTTCACTTAAACTAGCTTGGGTCTCTACCGGTGGGGTTGACAGGTCGATAAGGTTGGGCATACTTAAGCTACTAACGTTATCCTTGCTTAACGTCCTCGTAGATAAGCTAGGAGGTAGATCTACAGCGTAGTTCTCCAAGTGGGGAGGGGGCTGACGCTGGCGCCTAGGGCGCTCTAATGGGGGAGAGCCGATTGGAGAGTGTCCGCCGCTGGCCATATTATTACTAATATGATTATTATTACTGATACCATCCGGCTCGAAGGACCAATTGTAGCTAAGGGGCTACACAACCCGGACTGTATTAAAGATTGTTTAGATTAAACCACTACTAAAGAATATTAATAGCCAGACAGTATAGTTAGACAAAATGGCGGACACTCAATTGACGGCACGGGGACAAGGATACCTGGTTTATAAGCATTTTAATCGTCATAGCAACATACATATGAATTATCACGTTTCTCTTTTAATAATGGAATGTCAGAGTATCAAAGTCAGCGGTAATGAATAGTTCCTAGGTTACGAATACTCGACCGGAGCTCTGCAGGGAGTGAGGAGAGACGAGGCGATACGGGGAAAGCAAGGGTAGCTGGAGACAATGGTTTCCCTCGGGAGCTCCAAGCTCCGGAGGAATTGGAGACTGGTCGGATAATCCTGTCTTTGCTGGAAGAAAAGGGGTCTCGTACGGAACCGGTCCTTGTAATCCTAGCGCCCGATGGCAGGGTTAATAGCTATTAATCCAAAAGCCTGTTGGCATAGATGGTAGCTAGCTAGCTTCGTTTGTACTGGAAGCTAGCCCGCAGACGGTCTTCAATGAGTAGTTAGATCCAAACGCCGCTGGGTTTAACTATACGTTTCTCCACGTTACTTCGCTTACACAAGTCACTATACTGCGCCAATAATGGCTCTACAATATTATAGTCGTATCTAAGTAGCTACTAGCTATCTGTAACGATACACTGCTGGTAGGTCTGTGTACAACTGTACCGGACGTATCACGCTCTCGCTCTGCTGCTTCTCCTGTTCTGATACTGCCGGCTTGTTACTTCCACTGCGGCTGCTTGCGCCATCTACAATATATATACTCAGACTGATTTCTAGGGCGCAGCCGATTTACCTGTCCGGAATCAATGCGCCTGCTATGGGCAAGTCTGAACTTGTCTGAACATGTCTAGAACCATGTCTGGGGGGCTCGTCTGGTCGCGCCTCCAATGTCAAGGGCGGGACCCAATGAGGCGAGCGAAGAATACTATTATGCAAACGGATGTCGTTGGTGTAAAGGCCGAATGAGTGTTTTTTGTTATTTATTATTATTATTATTATTATCATTATTATCATTATTATTATCAATAGAAGGTTACAATTTATGGGAATGTAATGATTTATGGGAATGTAATGATTGAGGGGAATGTTATGATTCTGTGTAGCCTGTTGGGTGGACTCTGTTGCGCTGGGAGTGGATCACCGGCACCTGTCAGGTGATCGGCCATGGCGCGGCAGAGATCATTAAATAGGTGATAGGAATCACCTGTTGGGCGGTAGCCGATGGGGAAAAGCATATGATTTTCTTACCGCTTCAGCGCTTCAGGACGCTTTCGGAAACTGTTTAGATTACACTTTAAGCAATTAGACCAGGTTATATGACGTTTTAGGATCACTGTGATCAACCCTCCCATGTAACCTACTTATTCTAATTAAATCGGGTCACCACATCGGTGTCTGATAACGGAGCTTAATGTGTGGAAAACTATTTCTTTGGACGTTGAGCGCGTATGGATTCACTCCCCGTCTACACCAAGAAGCGGCATTCTGGCATGTTGCCGCTACATTAAGTAAGAAAATCGCGTTTATTGAACCCCAACCAGCTTCAATAAAGTGAAAGAGGACTCGCGCAGATATTGACGCGACCCAAGGCAGAGGCGCGCGTCAATAAGCACAACACCAGAGGAGGACTCGCAAGAGGACTGACAACAAGGGGCCAGCATTGTTGTGAGAGACAATCAAAGATCAGCCACAGCAGGAAGGAATCGATCCACATCAGCACAGTGAATGATCACAGCCCGAGGACATCGCTGCCTGTGATCAGCTACAGGATCGATCAACGAAAGCATCACCACCAAGAGGGGAGGATCTTCCCTCCCGGCTCGAGGACATCAAAGGGAACGTGCGTGAGTAGAATGTATGAATGGAATAGACACTACCACGTACGTGGCGCGCGCAAACGGCGCTGTGGAATATAAGCCAAATTATAAAACTGTCTTAAGAACTGGTGGATAAATATAGACAAGATGTCGGATATTGAAACAGAGAATATGGATTTGACACAAGCGGATATTGAGCTGAAACAACTAATGGCATCACGTAAAGCCAGGCTTGCAGCATGCACCCGCAAGAAAAATGAGATTATTCTGATGATGAAATCAAATGATGAACAAGGAGTAAGAACGGACATGGCACTGTTCAATAAGACACTCAGTGCTTTTAAGTCAGCAATTGAGTCTGTACAGCCGTATTTACAGGAAAGCGATGAGGATGAAACACAACGGTATAAACCAAGAATAGATGAATTCAATGCATTTATTAATGTGATGGAAAAATGGTTGATGGAAGGGAATAAGGAAAGGCAAACTCCAGCCCAAAGTCCAACTGGGTCTGGGATCCAAGAGTCTCCAGTAGAGACTCAAGATGAGCTGGAAAGGGACCTTCAGGCTACAATAGGCCCAGAGGATAGCGTTTCCAGGGCCCCATCAAGATCATCCAAATCATCCAAATCATCAAGTAAAAGCCAATCATCCAGGTTATCTGCCGCCCGTCGAAGGGCTGAAAACGAGAGGGCCACCATTCTGGCAAAGGCCGCTGCACTTTCAGCCAGACAAGCCATAAGCCTAAAGGAGGCTGAATTAGAGGTTGAAACAAATCTAAATAAAGCTAAAGCCATGGCTGAATTAAGTCTGCAGGCTAGCCTAAAGGAGGCTGAATTAGAGGTTGAAACAAATCTAAATAAAGCTAAAGCCATAGCTGAATTAAGTCTGCAGGAGGCTAAAGCCAAGGCTAAATTAAAGGCTGAGAAGGATAAACTCGACTTTGACACAGACATGGCTATATCAGCGGCCAAACTCAAGATACTGGATGAGTATGAGACATTATCACAAACCAACTCATCTAGAACCACGAGGTATCCATCACAAATTAACCAGCCACCCTCTCAAGAGGACGGATATGTGTACAAGATGCAACCTAGAGATGGTATGAATGATTATGTTGACCAAGCACATGCTCTAGACACCTCAGAAGGACTACCGATATTGCAATCCACGGTAGAATATGCATCCATAAATGCTGTTCCAAAAATCCCTGTGCAAAGACAGCTCTTGGACCAGTATGCATGGGCGCACACACCACAACAACAACAACAACAACATCAGCAACAACATCAGCAACAACAACGACAGCAACAACAACAACAACAACAACAACAACAACAACCACAACAGCATCAACAACAGCAGCAGCAACAACAGCAACCACAACAACAACAACAACAACATCAGCAACAACAACAGCATCAACAACAGCAGCAGCAACAACAGCAACCACAACAACAACAACAACATCAGCAACAACAACAGCAGCAACAGCAGCAACAACAGCAGCAACCACAACAACAACAACATCAGCAACAACAACAGCAACAACAACAGCAGCAACCACAGCAACAACAACAACAACAACAGCAACAACAACAACAACAGCAACAACCACAACAGCATCAACAACAGCAACAACCACAACAGCATCAACAGCAACAACAACAGCAACAACAACAACAACAACAACAGAGGCCTCCACAAGTAGTGAGACCCAAACAGCCATATATACAGCCACTACCACCTGTACAGTATCGACCACCACCATATGTGCTACCTCAGCCACAACCTTGGCAACAACCACATGCTCCATATCAGCATCAGAACCCTGTGCAGCTTCAGCTACAACCATCTGGAGCTACTGCAGGACAACAGGGTCAAACCCAAACAGACCAGGTTCTATCAAATGTCATGTCAAGGCAGAACGACATTGCAGATATACTTGTCTCACAGCAGAATCTGGCGCTACTCCCAACCAGGGAGATTCCCATGTTTAACGGAGATCCTATGAACTTTAGGTCATTCATGCGAGCCTTCGAGTATGGCATAGAAAATAGAACCACCAGCGAGCAAGATAGACTCTACTTTTTAGAACAATACACCACAGGGCAACCTAAAGATCTTGTGAGGAGCTGCCTACACATGCATCCACAGGATGGATATGTGGAAGCCAAAAGACTACTTAAAGAGAATTTCGGTGATGAAATAAGGATAACTAATGCTTATATAAAGAAGGCCTTGGACTGGTCCAGCATCAAACCGGAGGATAGTCAGGCTTTGAGCGCCTACGCCCTCTACCTGAGAGGATGCAGTAATGCAATGCAGGAGCTCCACTATATGGATGAGCTGGACAATCCATCTAACCTACGACTGATCTTATCCAAGATACCCTTTAGGATCAGAGAAAGGTGGAGGTCAACAGCCTACGACATCCAGGAGCGCACTGGGCAAAGAGCCAAATTCAAGGACCTTGTGGCTTACCTGGAAAAACAAGCCAAAATGGCCTCCGACCCATTGTTCGGTGATATTCAAGACTATGGTACTGACAGAGCTGCCCCAAGGTACCTCAAGACGGCAGCCTCTGGATGGCAAGCACGAGCAGGAGCATCAGCCGCACCGGTTAAAGAGAGAAAGGAGAGAAGCAGCTTTGCCACGACAGTGACACCGGCCACAAACATACCGTCAACCGTCGGTAATGTAGGATGCAAGGCAGATGGCTCTGTGGCTTTTAGAACTCCTTGCTTGTACTGTGCAGGCGATCACTCACTTGAAGCCTGCAGGAGGATAAGAGCTCAGAAACATCTAGACAAAATAGAGTTCTTAAAGGTGAAAGGACTTTGTTTTGGTTGTCTCACCAAGGGACATCTCAGTAGGCACTGTAGCCAGCGGATGAGGTGTCAGCATTGTCAGAAAGAACACCTGACTCTGCTACACATAGAGACAAATGACCAAGAAGGACCGGATGAGCAAAAAGGAACAGTCGGGTCAATGGAATGGAAATCACCTCGACAGGAGAGGACACCACCCCTGACCAAGAAGACTGTGGGTAGTGCTCTGGTGAGGCTTGGTGAACATAATGGGGCCGGTAAGGACTGTGCTTTACCCATCGTGCCAGTAAAGGTGAAACAGGCTGACGGAAGTGGGTATGTAACGACATATGCCTTCTTGGACCATGGCAGCTCGGCATCCTTTTGCACAGAGAGCCTCATGAGGAAGCTGAACGCTAAGGGCCGGAAAACATCAATTCTCCTTAAGACAATGGCACAAGATAAACATGTCCCAGCATATGAGATCTCAGGCCTGGAGGTAGGCAACATCAATGATGACACATTTATTGCACTGCCTACGCTATACACTCAACCAGCAATCCCAGTGTCAAAAGAAAACATCCTTACTCAAGAGGAACTGAAGAAATGGCCCTACCTGAAGGATGTTCACATCACTTACATTGACTCAGATGTGGAGCTTCTGATTGGAGTCAATACTCCGAGAGCCATGGAGCCTCGGCAGATAGTGAACAGCCAGGATGACGGACCATATGCTGTAAGGTCACTCTTGGGATGGGCGGTCTATGGTCCACTGAACGTCAACGCGGTGGATGTGACAAGAAGATATGGTCCACTGAACGTCAACGTGGTGGATGTGACAAGAAGACCCAAAGCCATCACCAACAGTTCGATAAACTTAAAAGATGGTCAGTATAACTTGCCACTCTCCTTTCGGAAAGGAGATGTGATGACACGCAACAACAGACAGGTGGCGACACAAGCCATGCACCTGCAAAAGAAGAGGAAGGATGAAGGGTACCATGCAGAGTACAGACAGGTGGCAACACAACGAGCCATGAGCCTGCAAAAGAAAACAGGAAGATCTAAGAGCAGAGAGAAGACTGTAAGATCGAAGAGGAAAGAGGATGGAATACCTAAGACCACAGAGAAGGTACCTCTTCAAGAACCAAGGAAAGATGGCTGTGTCTGGTACATACCCCATCACAGGGTGTATCACAAAAGAAAGAAAGTGGAAAGAACATGAGTGGTGTTTTGATTCACATCGTCATTCCAATGCACCACCATGGCAAACTCTGGAGTGAAGTGGATTGTGGATCAACTTGAAGATTTTTTATTTTGTGACGTGGAATGTTCTCAGTTGTATTGTGGTGATTCACGTGACAGGTGAATCTGCCACGGCACAGCTGATAACATAAATAGAAAGAGAACTTCGCCCCTGGTGACTTGGTGGTCATAGTGGACGACACAGCGCCCACGAATTCCTGGCCGCTTGGACGGATCCTGGAAACCTTTCCGGATAACAAGGGCCTACTACTGGAGTCAAAGGAGGATTGCCAGCTGTAATGAACACTCGCCCGACCATATTTTGTAATTGTGTAGGCACAATTAGGGGCCGGTGTAAAGGCCGAATGAGTGTTTTTTGTTATTTATTATTATTATTATTATTATCATTATTATCATTATTATTATCAATAGAAGGTTACAATTTATGGGAATGTAATGATTTATGGGAATGTAATGATTGAGGGGAATGTTATGATTCTGTGTAGCCTGTTGGGTGGACTCTGTTGCGCTGGGAGTGGATCACCGGCACCTGTCAGGTGATCGGCCATGGCGCGGCAGAGATCATTAAATAGGTGATAGGAATCACCTGTTGGGCGGTAGCCGATGGGGAAAAGCATATGATTTTCTTACCGCTTCAGCGCTTCAGGACGCTTTCGGAAACTGTTTAGATTACACTTTAAGCAATTAGACCAGGTTATATGACGTTTTAGGATCACTGTGATCAACCCTCCCATGTAACCTACTTATTCTAATTAAATCGGGTCACCACATCGGTGTCTGATAACGGAGCTTAATGTGTGGAAAACTATTTCTTTGGACGTTGAGCGCGTATGGATTCACTCCCCGTCTACACCAAGAAGCGGCATTCTGGCATGTTGCCGCTACAGTTGGATATATATCTTATATATATAAACAATATACAAGTTATACAAAATAATAAACGCAGACTTTCAGTGTTAATCTGGACCTTCAGAACAATTCGTGTGATTTCGTGGTGTGTGTTGTCATTGTTGTCGTCCTCTTCCCTGGTGTGATGTTCTCTCCTGTCTGGTGTTGTTGTAATCTTTGCTTGTGTTTAGTTTGTTAATTTTCTGTTAGACTGGCCTGGCCAGGTGTTGCCAATGTTAATTAGTGTGGGTATATATGTGTGTTTCTCTCTCTCCTCGTCATGGCATCATTTCCTCCTGTTACCTGGGCCCCGTTCCTTGTACCTGGATAACTGAGTTAGCCGGATAACTTTAACTGGATAACTGAGTTAGCCGGACTTTCCGGTTCCCCATACGTGGATTTTCCAAATCACCATGACAACAGATCCAAAAGTTTGAGCCTGGTCGAAAGCAGAGTTTAAGTTCAAGTTAGCCTGAACCATCGCCACGCCCCCGCAAAGAAGTGACAGCCCGTTTCCTGAAACTATTCCCACAGTCTACGATCTGCATTATACCATTCTGAATTACGTTTTTGTGCTCCATTCTTCCAGAGGGGGCTTTTGAAATGTAAAATAGACCCAAAATGCTGATACTAAATTCACTTTGTCCTAAATAATGCACGTTATATATACCGTGGCGCTCGCTCGTGCGATGTACACATTATGTGGTTATTTTAATTGTAACTGGGATTAAGATGTCTGATGAGATGCGCTGTTTGACGGATTTGAGAAATTGAATGAGCCGTTGACGTCACATTAATGAATGAGGATAAAGAGATAAACTTCATTCAAAACAAAGGATATTCTAAACACGGGTCTCTCGTTCATTAATGTATAAACAATGAATTTATCCCATCTGGCACAGTGGTGCAGCGGTAGTGCTCAAGCCTGCCAACCCAGCGACCGGGGTTCAAAACCCGGTGTTTCCAATATGATTTTTTTGAATATAATATTAATGATTATACGCCAAAGTAGCCTGGTTTTAAGTTAAAATATTATAAATCTACATGCATTGAGGATGTCATTCTTTATATAGCTCTCAACGTGCACCAAATTGAATTATTCCTATATTGCAAAAAGAAGGAAAAGACTAGGGTCTCGAACCCCGGTCGTCTGCGTGATAGTCAAAACAACAACCCGTTAGACCACATTGGAGATAAGTTAAAGATCGACTATACATCAATCAATGGGTAAGAGAGCCGTATCGTAATTCTGTATAAGTTTAACTAATTATTTTCGCTAGCAAGATCTCATTTGATTATTCAATCCAGCAGGCAAGTTTAAAGAAATATAATCTGATTGATTGAGGTAATGAGGGACTTAAAATTAGCCTATAGATAACGCATTTAACTTGTCGGCGAGGCGATTGAGCCGTATTGCAATCTGTCAATAAAGTTTTAAATCAATTAATCAATCAATGCCGTTAGAGAATCAGGATCTCTGCCATCGATACGTGCTGGCTTTTCGCCTGAAGCGGCCGCGCGCATTTAGCCTGAGTCGCAAGTCTGGCTTGAGTTAACGAGACTGAATCCACCTTCGAGGAACAGGAAAATCCCGGCTTCGAACATCGGGTTAACTGAAGCTGGATAATGACATCTTGATCGACTTAGTTGAACCAGGTACAAGAAACAGGGCCCTGTTTCCTGCCCACGTTGTTGCTTCCCCTTGGTTGTCTAGTAAGTGTGTTTGTTTTTTGCCTGTTTGTTTTACGTTCTTCAGTTTATTGTTCTTTTGTCAATTTGTTTGCGCCATTTACTTTAGTTTGTTTGTGCTCTAGTCTTTTTTACTTTAGTTTGTTTGTGCTCTAGTCTTTTTTACTTTAGTTTGTTTGTGCTCTAAGTCTTTTTGTTATCGTACCAGCAAGGCTGTTTTGTTATTGTTTGTTTCGTGTAGTGCTTGGTGAACCTCAGTAAAGAGTCATTATCTACACGAACTCTGCTGTCTCCGTTTCCTCCATTTACCAGTCATTCTGCAGTTTTGGTACTCTCCTATCATTCCGCATATAGGGTTCTACTTTTCCCCTCTACCTCGTAACACTCTCCTCTCCTCTCCTCTCCTATCCCCTCCTCTCCTCTCCTCTCCTTTCCTCTCCTCTCCTCTCCTCTCCTCTCCTCTCCTCTCCTCTCCTCTCCTATCCCCTCCTCTCCTCTCCTCTCCTCTCCTCTCCTCTCCTCTCCTCTCCTCTCCTCTCCTCTCCTCTCCTCTCCTCTTTGACAGCTTCACACTTAATTTTTCATTTCATTTATCCTGCTCTTGTCTCCTCCTCCTGCTCTCAGCGGTGTGTTAATTGCAGGGTAGCAGTTTGGGAGCGTTGGGTTTGCTGTGCGTGGCATCGAGGAGGAGGCTAACCTGTTATTTAGCTCTCTGGCTCTGGGCTGCCTGCAGTGGGGAAGCTACAGATTTTCCCAGCATGCCGTGGGGTAGAGTGGACTGAGCCGCACCACAGTGGGGCCTTAATGGCGGCTTGCGCGCACACACACATGTGCACACGTGCACGCACACACACACACACACACACACACACACACACACACACACACACACACACACACACACACACACACACATACACACACACTGTTTCATGCGTCCTCCCAGAGACCAATGTCTGAACCAGCACAGGACAAACAGGTTTTTAGAGCAATCTGATCAAACACACCCCATGACCAAATGATAGACGACTCACACACTTTCAGCCATCAGAAACCCACCCATCCAGTTGGCCAGTAGTGATAGCCAATTACAGAACAGTATTAGATTTGGGTTGAGCACATAATATAAGGCAGTCATATTGAACTGGGACACACACTCAACAGAACCAAGTTGTCTGTGTCAAGGATGGACCTCTGTTGCTGTGTAACCTATGCTTGTATGCTGAATTAAATCACCTTTTTCATCAACTGAGCCATTGCCTCTGAAAACCATCTCCAGTCTGAATTCTTCTTGAAACCAGCACTCACACTCAAAGAATCTACTTCACTTACCAATATGATCCATCAATGAACACCATTTCATTTCTCGTGCCTGTTGTTTTGACTGCTGTTTGATTGGTTACACCTCTTGAATGATTAAGATCAGCTGTTTTTTCTCAAACAGCAAGGCTGTTTTTTGACAACAATGCTATGCTGTATTCAGTAGTGTAAGAGTATTCTATGAAGTTGTGTTGTATCTTCCTCTGATAGATATGTGCGTTATAATCATGAACAGAAACAGCCATACATGAAGATGATGTTCCTGTGTATAGCTTCCTGTCCTAACTGATTGAGTGGTCAAGAATATACTTTCACGGATCATTTTGATGGGTTTTGACTTGTGAAATGTGTTTCTAAGGTATTTGGTTTTGCGAACCACGATGAAGAGATGAGATATTTCCTTCTGAGTGTGAAGAGGGCAGTGGGAAATGATTCAGTTCATATACTCTCTGTCATTGATGATCGTTCTTTGCTTCATTGAGGGAGGAAATATGTTCAGAGTGGCCATGTGTAACTTGTGAAATGGAAATACTCTTTGATGACACATATGAAGCTAATGTTACAGATGTATTAGGTTGGTAGACAGTTTTACTTTAGAAAATTAAGCGCTTTCAGCTATGATGCTTCATGGAGGTGGGACTGGCTTGGGAATGGGGTTATATCTTTTAGCTCTTACATTGGTTGTCTGGTAAATTACAATCACTACAACTGTAATGGAAACATTTTAGAATGATGAATATATTTTTCAGATTTAAACATTGAAATCATTGACTTTGTTATTGTTACTATTCTTACCAATATGATCCATCAATGAACACCATTTCATTTCTCGCGCCTGTTGTTTTGACTGCTGTTTGATTGGTTACACCTCTTTGAATGATTAAGATCAGCTGTTTTTTCTCAAACAGCAAGGCTGTTTTTTGACAACAATGCTATGCTGTATTCAGTAGTGTAATAGTATTCTATGAAGTTGTGTTGTATCTTCCTCTGATCGATATGTGCGTTATAATCATGAACAGAAACAGCCATACGTGAAGATGATGTTCCTGTGTATAGCTTCCTGTCCTAACTGATTGAGTGGTCAAGACTATACTTTCAGGAATCATTTCTATAGTTTTTAACTTGTGAAATATGTTTCTAAGGTGTTTGGTTTTGCGAACCACGATGAAGAGATGAGATATTTCCTTCTGAGTGTGAAGAGGGCAGTGGGAAATGATTCAGTTCATATACTCTCTGTCATTGATGATCGTTTGCTTCATTGAGGGAGGAAATATGTTCAGAGTGGCCATGTGTAACTTGTGAAATGGAAATACTGTTTGATGACACATATGAAGATAATGTTACAGATGTATTAGGTTGGTAGACAGTTTTACTTTAGAAAATTAAGCGCTTTCAGCTATGATGCTTCATGGAGGTGGGACTGGCTTGGGAATGGGGTTATATCTTTTAGCTCTTACATTGGTTGTCTGGTAAATTACAATCACTACAACTGTAATGGAAACATTTTAGAATGATGAATATATTTTTCAGATTTAAACATTGAAATCATTGACTTTGTTATTGTTACTATTCTTACCAATATGATCCATCAATGAACACCATTTCATTTCTCGCGCCTGTTGTTATGACTGCCGTTTGATTGGTTACACTTCTTGAATGATTAAGATCAGCTGTTTTTTCTCAAACAGCAAGGCTGTTTTTTGACAACAATGCTATGCTGTATTCAGTAGTGTACAGTGGCGGCTCCTGGATTATTCTCCAGAGGGGGCGCTAGGGGGCGCTATACCAAACATGTACCACGCATTGGCCAAATAAAGTACAGTCTAATTCACAACTTGAAATATAAATAGAAACGTTAGAAACAAACTCGCTCCGTCTCCAAACACACGCATAGGCAGAGAGAGAGAGAGAGAGAGAGAGAGAGAGGGAGAGAGGGAAAGAGAGAGAGAGGGAGGGAGAGAGAGAGATGGAGAGAGAGACCACGGCGGGTGCAGCACAACAGAAGAGAGAGAGAGAGAGAGAGAGAGAGAGAGAGAGAGAGAGAGAGAGATGGAGAGAGACCACGGCGGGTGCAGCACAACAGAAGAGAGAGAGAGAGAGAGAGAGAGAGAGAGAGATGGAGAGAGAGACCACGGCGGGTGCAGCACAACAGAAGAGAGAGAGAGAGAGAGAGAGAGAGAGAGAGAGAGAGCGTTAGTTAAGCATTAGCTGAGTGGCTAACAGCAGCTAAAGTTAGCTGAGTTGGCTAAGAGAGAGAGAGAGAGAATTAACTCACTTTGTTTAATTGAAACGTGGTGGGCTTGATAAAGTGTATAATCCGCTGTTGATGATGTATATCCAGACCACTGTCCACTGTCCAGACTGCATCCGCCATAGCTTGTTAGCTGTTAGCACCACACAACAAGACAGTACTTGATTTCTTTGTCCATTTCCGCGTCGAACAGACTGCAAACTACCTGGTGTTCTATCGCCATGCTCTAAGACAAACTCTAACCTTAACCAACTTTGAAAGAGTGCCTAAGCTTAACCGTCGAAAGAACTTGCAGTCACGCTCTAAGACAAATAGCTGCATCTCACAAGTCACAACAACACAACTATCTCTACCACCAACCTAGAATAAGCTAGAATTGGAACATAAAAAGTGGATTCTGCCAATCAGAGATCGTCTCCGCGAAATACTGCTACGGAAAAAAAACTGACGTCGGCCAATCAGAGAGCGTCTCCGCGAAATGCGGCTATGGAAATTCTTGACGCTGCTGCCTAGACCGCTTCAAATCGCGCCCGGATTCCAACATAATAGTCATATTTCAACGCACAACGCGCTACGCACTGATTGGCTGCGACGGATACAGCGATCAAACAGTGACGCGCACTCAGAGCGCTATTGCGTCTAGCCCGGGCCGAGAAATACAAAAAAATAAAAAAATAAAAAAAGTTAGTCACTTCCTGTTCAGGAAAACGAGTATTTTTTATTTTATATATTAACGTTATATTGTGCATTGGAAACACAAACATACTTAAAATGAGTAAATATTATTCATTTTAAACATGTTTATATTATTTATAGGGCTATAAAACAAAAAACAAAAAAAGTTTTTTTTCTTCTTCTCTGATTTAACAGGTGGGGCGGCGCCCTAGCGCCCCCGGTGGCGAGTCGCCACTGGTAGTGTAATAGTATTCTATGAAGTTGTGTTGTATCTTTCTCTGATCGATATGTGCGTTATAATCATGAACAGAAACAGCCATAAGTGAAGATGATGTTCCTGTGTACAGCTCCCTGTCCTAACTGATTGAGTGGTCAAGAATATACTTTCACGGATCATTTCTATAGGTTTTGACTTGTGAAATGTGTTTCTAAGGTGTTTGGTTTTGCTAACCACGATGAAGAGATGAGATATTTCCTTCTGAGTTTGAAAAGGGCAGTGGGAAATGATTCAGTTCATATACTCTGTCACTGATGATCGTTCTTTGCTTCCTAGTGCTTCATTGTGCTGGCAGACGGGAAGTGCACCTATGGGTTGGCGCAAGAGAGAGGAGACGCACAGGTATGCCTCATAGACAGTGAGGGCCGCCAGTATACAGTGACGTTAAAGAACGCTCTCTACGTACCCTCGTTCCCACAAGAACTATTCTCTGTAATATCTGCTACTGCGAACGGTGCCAAAGTGTTCTTCAATGAAGGTAAACATTTTATTGTAGAGCCTGACGGTACGTGATTTAACATAAAGGTGTACAAGAGAATGTATTATCTACAAACAGAGTGTAATGACAACGACAAGTGTAATAATAATGATATGTGTAATGTGACTGTCAGTCATGATATTCAGACGTGGTGATTATGGGTCATTGTAATTACGAGGATTTACTGAAACTGCAAGCAGTGACAGAAGGCATGCACATTGAAGGTGAAAAGCGTAGACCTGACAAAGAATGTGTAGTGTGCATAAAGGGAAAGTTCACTCAATCGAGAAACAGAAATCCCACAGAAAAAGTTAAGGTACCACTTGCGCTAGTTAACACAGATCTAGCCGGTCCAGTAAGCAACAAGTCCATAGGAGGCTTTAGATATGTACAGTATTTTACAGATGTGTGTACAGGGGCAGAGTTTGTTTACTTTCTCAAAGCAAAGAGTGACACACTCCAGATCATGGATAAATTCCTGGCAGACGTAGCCCCTTATGGTAACATAAGATCCCAGATAGCAAAAGGTGTTAATTCAATGTTGATTTATGGTCACAATGCTTGATTTTTGGTTAAGGTCGACGATTGATGTTGAATCACCCATTAACCGCTAAAGCAATTGACTAATGTTGAAAACATATCATTGAATCAATATTGTTTTGTGGTTGCATTTTAATGATTGAAATGCCAATATCTAATAAATGTTGAATCAACGTATGGCTGCTGCTCAACGTATGCTGTCGTCATTGTCTCATCACCCAGACTGCACTGCACTTGTGCCCCGCCTCCCAGAATGCACCTGTGCGGCAGCTTCCTGGCAGCTAGCTACCTCATGTCTCCATTGTCTCTCTGCATGGTGAGTACTGCATGGCAATAATGTCGATTATGTTGTATGTTGTATGTTGTATGTATGCTTTCGATTGCAAACGCCAGTGGAGTAGTGCCGTGTTCGTTTTTACATGGTAGAGAATATTATATTAACCGTTATGCATGCCTGCTAGCTGAAGCTAATTTAGCTAGTAGCGTTAGCAGTTAGCTATAATGTTTCTTGATTTTGGTGTTTAGTGATATCCACCTGTTGCATATAAGAATATAAGAGGCCAGGTATCAACGTTAGCTCCCGGAACGATAGCCAGTTAGTTAGCACCAGCCAGGTATCAACGTTAGCTCCCGGAACGATAGCCAGTCAGCCAGCACCAGCCAGGTATCAACGTTAGCTCCCGGCTAACTGGCTATCGTTCCGGGAGCTAACGTTGATACCTGGCTGGTGCTAACTAACTGGCTATCGTTCCGGGAGCTAACGTTGATACCTGGCAACATTGAATTAACGTTTTTAAAATCAAACGTTTTCAAGTATTATTATCACTACTATGTCACAAATACATGTAGAATGTAAAACGTTAGGTTGGCAATAGTTTAGCAATAGGTTAAAAGTGAGTTTATATCATTTTAAGTTTTTTTTTCAACTCGCGTTTTTGACCCGGAAGCGGAAATGAAAATGTTGAACGATCAGAATTGGAATCTTTTTGCGGCCATTTTCAAGAGGACCTCGCTAGCTATCTGCCAGTGTTGATTTCACCAAACTACACTTCCTGTGGTCCGCTATGGTCGTTCAAAGTTCGGCGTTCTGAATGAAACATATCAATAATTGTTATGATTCGCGATAATAAGCTACAAAAGGTAACGTTTTTGACAAATATTGAAACGCAGTCAGTTTCTCCACACTATTGTAATCATGTAGGAATAATTAGATCTGAAATTAGTTACAAAATGATTACACTGTGGGAGAAATAAAAAAGTACAGTCGATTACATTAAATATCAGTATATGTTATTATGCACGCTTGGTGATACTATATCCAAATTGAACTCGGCCATTTGAAAGATACTATATGTATATATATATATAAATGTGCGAATTGGCTATAATAAGGTAATGTATAAGCATATATTCTATATTCTATAATAATATTTCAAATTGCATTGGTCCGGATGGGAGAATTCAGTACTGTATATACAAAACCTTCAATTTGATCATATTCCCTTTATTAATGTCCTTAGATCTTTTGTACACATGATCTCAAGAGGGTACTGAATGAGCTCAGTGGCAGTTTTTTAAGTTTGGTCATTATTATCATGGTTTTATTCACTGTCAAAGATGAAAAGAAAAATCATAATTCATATTTTCCTTTGTTTCATCAGAATTTAAGCAAGCCTAGTAATAGACACAATATTTCTGACACTGAGAATACATTCATTGAGGTCCATAGATGTTCCTAGATACCAAGAATATGCAAATAGCCCTTGTAGAAGTGGAGCAATATTCCATTTACCTAGGTATACATTTTTACTGATTTTCACCTGGGGTGGAACAGGTTAAACTGTTAAATGGTCATTTTAAAACTAATATAAGAAATTAATGTATAGTGGTATATTTATGAGGGGAAAGCATATTTGCAACAACTTTTAACATTTATACAGGTAGGTTATTGATAACTAATTCTGTTATGAGTGTCATAGTACAGTGACATTCATACAGTATCCTTTTATTTCACATAATTTAATTATTATTTCACAATAAAATGCTGTAATCAAAATCCTCTGTAATATCACATCAGATTTTGTAATCTCACAATAACATAGCAATATTTCACATTTAATTATTATTTCACAATAATAGTAATCAAAATCGAAAGACCATTTGCATATTATTGGTATCTAGGGACATCTATGGACCTCAGGGAATGTATTCACATTGTCAGAAATATTGTGTCTATTGCTTATTTTTATAACGTGATTTTTTTCTGTGGCTTATCTAAATACTAATTTGATGCTATGACTATGTTTATATCGCTATATGCTTCATCTCCCCTTTAAGCTTAGGCACTCTTTCGAAGTTGGTTAAGGTTAGAGTTTGTCTTAGAGCATGGCGATAGAACGCCAGGTAGTTTGCAGGCTGTTTGGCGTGCCACTGGTCCTGCTAATGTTGAATGAATGAATGAAAACTTTATTTAACAGATTGCAGAAGGGGTACAATACAGTATGGCTCAATACACACAATTGTTAAGGGGATGCAGACCAGAGAAAGACGTTTTTGTCTCGTTTACATCAGGGTCCCCCATTTTCAATTCATAGTGACATTTATGACATACACATGATGACATTTATGTCTCCCCCCTTTTTTCTTTCTTTTTCCAGAATCACGTACCAGTTTCAAGAAGCCGCACGTTGCAGCAATTGAAGCAAAGACCTGTTCTAGCCAAGTAAATACCACAATTTATGTACCATTACATTGACTATATAGTTAGAAGTTTGGTTATATGCATGGTATTTTCTAATGAACAATATAACAATAATATAATAATGGACTCTCTTGATATTGATCAAAATGTAGAATTATGCAAGTGTTTCACCCTGCACATTGCAATGCAGCACATTAATCAGGACCCTCCCCCCTTTTTTCTTTCTTTTTCCAGAATCACGTACCAGTTTCAAGAAGCCGCACGTTGCAGCAATTGAAGCAAAGACCTGTTCTAGCCAAGTAAATACCACAATTTATGTACCATTACATTGACTATATAGTTAGACGTTTGGTTATATGCATGGTATTTTCTAATGAACAATATAACAATAATATAATAATGGACTCTCTTGATATTGATCAAAATGTAGAATTATGCAAGTGTTTCACCCTGCACATTGCAATGCAGCACATTAATCGGGACCCTCCCCCCTTTTTTCTTTCTTTTTCCAGAATCACGTACCAGTTTCAAGAAGCCGCACGTTGCAGCAATTGAAGCAAAGACCTGTTCTAGCCAAGTAAATACCACAATTTATGTACCATTACATTGACTATATAGTTAGACGTTTGGTTATATGCATGGTATTTTCTAATGAACAATATAACAATAATATAATAATGGACTCTCTTGATATTGATCAAAATGTAGAATTATGCAAGCGTTTCACCCTGCACATTGCAATGCAGCACATTAATCAGGACCCTCCCCCCTTTTTTCGTTCTTTTTCCAGAATCACGTACCAGTTTCAAGAAGCCGCACGTTGCAGCAATTGAAGCAAAGACCTGTTCTAGCCAAGTAAATAGCACAATTTATGTACCATTACATTGACTACAGCACCTCATCACTATGTCATCTTATTCTCGGGCTAAAAGACGTAGAGTCAACAAATTACTGAGAGAGACAGAGCAGGCTATCCTCACTGATTATAAGTTAATTGTTGCTGCTAATTCAAGGACAAACCATCACTCTTTAGAGAACTACAACACCCCATCTGGTGTTTCACAGCGTAGACAGATGGCCGGCGATGACGGGCAGCTTATGAAAGGCAAGTCTATTGGACATGGTGTAATTCCTCGTGTGATTTGCTGCTTATTTTTATTTCTCACTTAATGATTTTAACTATTCTTCTGAAGACCTTACCATCCAGAAGAATAATTCAATGCTGGCTGAATTACTTGTCGTGGTGAAGGATCTATCGAGAGATGTGCAGTTCATCAAGACCGAGTTTGTCTTAGAGCATGGCGATAGAACGCCAGGTAGTTTGCAGGCTGTTTGGCGTGCCACTGGTCCTGCTAATGTTGAATGAATGAATGAAAACTTTATTTAACAGATTGCAGAAGGGGTACAATACAGTATGGCTCAATACACACAATTGTTAAGGGGATGCAGACCAGAGAAAGACGTTTTTGTCTCGTTTACATCAGGGTCCCCCATTTTCAATTCATAGTGACATTTATGACATACACATGATGACATTTATGTCTCCCCCCTTTTTTCTTTCTTTTTCCAGAATCACGTACCAGTTTCAAGAAGCCGCACGTTGCAGCAATTGAAGCAAAGACCTGTTCTAGCCAAGTAAATACCACAATTTATGTACCATTACATTGACTATATAGTTAGAAGTTTGGTTATATGCATGGTATTTTCTAATGAACAATATAACAATAATATAATAATGGACTCTCTTGATATTGATCAAAATGTAGAATTATGCAAGTGTTTCACCCTGCACATTGCAATGCAGCACATTAATCAGGACCCTCCCCCCCTTTTTCTTTCTTTTTCCAGAATCACGTACCCGTTTCAAGAAGCCGCACGTTGCAGCAATTGAAGCAAAGACCTGTTCTAGCCAAGTAAATACCACAATTTATGTACCATTACATTGACTATATAGTTAGACGTTTGGTTATATGTATGGTATTTTCTAATGAACAATATAACAATAATATAATAATGGACTCTCTTGATATTGATCAAAATGTAGAATTATGCAAGTGTTTCACCCTGCACATTGCAATGCAGCACATTAATCAGGACCCTCCCCCCTTTTTTCGTTCTTTTTCCAGAATCACGTACCAGTTTCAAGAAGCCGCACGTTGCAGCAATTGAAGCAAAGACCTGTTCTAGCCAAGTAAATACCACAATTTATGTACCATTACATTGACTACAGCACCTCATCACTATGTCATCTTATTCTCGGGCTAAAAGACGTAGAGTCAACAAATTACTGAGAGAGACAGAGCAGGCTATCCTCACTGATTATAAGTTAATTGTTGCTGCTAATTCAAGGACAAACCATCACTCTTTAGAGAACTACAACACCCCATCTGGTGTTTCACAGCGTAGACAGATGGCCGGCGATGACGGGCAGCTTATGAAAGGCAAGTCTATTGGACATGGTGTAATTCCTCGTGTGATTTGCTGCTTATTTTTATTTCTCACTTAATGATTTTAACTCTTCTTCTGAAGACCTTACCATCCAGAAGAATAATTCAATGCTGGCTGAATTACTTGTCGTGGTGAAGGATCTATCGAGAGATGTGCAGTTCATCAAGACCGAGTTGGCTGAGGGCAACATATCTGGTGGGACCAGGGGACACAGGGTGGCCACCACAACCACTATGCTCCCCTTCCAGCTGCCAATCGCCAGTGAACAAGACTTCAATGAGGCAGAATCATTACTGATGGAGCAATCAGTCCGTCAAAAGATGGTAATTTATTGAACTGCATTCATTTATCAAATGTAGATCGTTTCAGTGTGGTCTTGTTCAGGGGAAAAATGTGTTTAGCACTTTCTAGTTCAAAACGTGTTAGAGCTTGTATATCTGCTATTTATGAAACGTTTTGAAATTGTTCAAATATACCGTTTACATATGGACAGGAGGGTTAATGTGGTTAAACCTAATGACTTGCATGGGCTGGAATATCAGTGCATGCATAAAGTGTGTGTATAAACAAGTTGGTTGCTCTGTGTTCATAAAATAAACGTTATGCTGTTTCTAACGCAGGGCCTTCATTTTCTTCTCTCTGATTTAGATTTCTCGCCTGGCTTTGGTAGGAGGCACCAATTCAGAGAACCTGATCAGACTGATGTTGAAAACTGCTATGACCAACGCCCTGGCCAGTGGGTTCAACTGGGCTGGAAAGAAAGACAAGCGTTGTTCAGAAAGCAAGAAGCCATTCAAGCACACCACACTACAAGCCTGCATGTTTGGTGAGCTTCCTCCCCTGCAAACTACTTCATAGGTTAAGTTTAGGTAGTGAGGTGGTGATGCTGGTGATGCTGGTGATTCAGAATATAATTATGCTGTTGCAAAAACTTAAAAAAAAAGTGTTATGTTGGAATAAAGTGATGAAAGTGCAACCTATAAGAAATGGACAACGTAATTGAGCTTTAGAGGTGCATGGATACACATTGTATTGCCTAGATCCGTGGTCACCAACCCGTCGATCAAGATCGACTGGTCGATCTTTGAGACGTTCCCTGTCGATCTTTCCCTGTCCCAAAAAAAATAGAAAGTGAGACAAATAAATACACAAATTGCACGCGTCTCTCTCTCTCTCTCTCTCTCTCTCTCTCTCTCTCTCTCTCTCTCTCTCTCTCTCTCTCTCGCTCTCTCTCTCTCTGCGTGTTGCAGACGCTGTATGAAAGTGACCAATCAGAGACGAGAGAATACGAGGTGTGCAAGTTCAACTCGCAAAAAAAAAATAAAAAAAAATACAGCTGTGGTGACGCCAGATCGCTAACATGGCAGAAGCTCCACGGAAGAAAGCGAAAACGTACCTTTTCCATCCAGAATGGGAAGAAGAATTTCTCCATACCTTGGTGAAAGACAAGTGTGTATGTATGTTGTGCAACCAAACACAAGCACTGCCTAAAAGAGGAAATCTGGAGCGGCACCACAACATCAACCACCAGAAATTCAAAGACACCTACCCGCCCAAGAGCACACTTCGTGCAAGAAAAGTTGACGAGTTGAAATCACAGTTGAAGGTCCAGCAATCGCTTTTCACCAAACCTGTTTGTCAACATAAGGCTGCTAGTGAAGCATCGTTTCGTGTAAGTTACCTTTTGGCTAAACACAAGAAGCCCTTTACAGATGGAGAGTTAGTCTCACTGACTGAGAACATATTACAGTTCTACTTATTTTTTGATGTGAAGTGATGCTGCACTTAGCACTGACTGAGAACATATTACAGTTCTACTTATTTTTTGATGTGAAGTGATGCTGCACTTAGCACTGACTGAGAACATATTACAGTTCTACTTATTTTTTGATGTGAAGTGATGCTGCACTTAGCACTGACTGAGAACATATTACAGTTCTACTTATTTTTTGATGTGAAGTGATGCTGCACTTAGCACTGACTGAGAGTACATATTACAGTTCTACTTATTTTTTGATGTGAAGTGATGCTGCAGTTAGCACTGACTGAGAACATATTACAGTTCTACTTATTTTTTGATGTGAAGTGATGCTGCACTTAGCACTGACTGAGAACATATTACAGTTCTACTTATTTTTTGATGTGAAGTGATGCTGCACTTAGCACTGACTGAGAGTACATATTACAGTTCTACTTATTTTTTGATGTGAAGTGATGCTGCAGTTAGCACTGACTGAGAACATATTTCAGTTCTACTTATTTTTTGATGTGAAGTGATGCTGCACTTAGCACTGACTGAGAACATATTACAGTTCTACTTATTTTTTGATGTGAAGTGATGCTGCACTTAGCACTGACTGAGAACATATTACAGTTCTACTTATTTTTTGATGTGAAGTGATGCTGCACTTAGCACTGACTGAGAGTACATATTACAGTTCTACTTATTTTTTGATGTGAGGTGATGCTGCAGTTAGCACTGACTGAGAACATATTACAGTTCTACTTATTTTTTTATGTGAAGTGATGCTGCAGTTAGCACTGACTGAGTACATATTACAGTTCTACTTTGACTGCATGTAATTAGAATACAGGCAAATAAAAGTCATTTAGTTTAAAGTACAATTGTGGCTGTCTTTTTCTCTCAACGCTTCAATAGGTAGATCTTGCCTTCACCAAAAAAAAAAAAGTGATCTTGGGCTTAAAAAGGTTGGTGACCACTGGCCTAGATGGTGTCAGGCTAGGCGATTGCTTAATTCTCTTTCCTGTCCAGTCTAACTGGATGCTGACTGTAGCTTGTTACTGTAGACCTACAGAGTGAGTAATTGAGTGATTAAAAAAAATCGCACTCGTGTGAAGTGAGGGCCGGGTGCTCTTATCATCGTACATCATCTCACCCACCTCTCTTCCTCACTTTTTTATTTTTGTGTCTATCAGCTGCTGCTCGACAGTTTGACCCCAAGCTGACCGACCAGGACTACAGCGAAACTGTCAAGAAGTGGCTTCGTTATGCGCCAGACCGGGAGGGAGGCATCTCAAGGAACCGAAGTGACCCAAACTTAAGTCAAGCGAACCAGAGTCAAACTTAGGGTACCCCAGCACAGCACAGCACACCACACACTGTTTCCCTGGTTCATACAGTACAAGGAATTACCCTGGCATCTACTTGAATGACTTATGCTGCTTCAGCCTGTTCTTGGAACCGAAGTGACCCAAACTTAATTGTCAAGCAAACCAGAGTCAAACTTAGGGTACCCCAGCACAGCACAGCACACACTGTTTCCCTGGTTCATACAGTACAAGGAATTACCCTGATGGACACTGTTCTTCCATGGATGGTGTTCTGAAGGATCAGATTAAACCGAATATATATATTTATTTATATATATATATTTAATTGTATTTGTATATCCCCTGATATCCCTTGTATATTCCTTGTACAATATGCATTGAATATCCCTTCTAGTCTACTGAACATCCCATAATAGTCTCCATTCTACCATTGGACGAGACCTTGGTGCCAGGTCGCCATACCCCTCAGACCAGGTTCAATCGTACCGCTCAACATGTATGGACAAGTCCTAGTTCCGCGTAGGAATATGTCTACCGCACCACTAATGGTACTATTTGTTCATAGTGCGTATATATACTGCGCTATTAAAGTAGAGCTTTCTTTTTAGTCCAGTTCCTTACCCTCCAACAGAGTGACAGACGCAAAAGCCTCCCCGCAAACCACGTGTGGGCAGTAAGGCCAATTCGGCCCAGTATCGGCATTGAGACATCGTGTATATTAATATTTGAATAGTCATATTTGGCACTATATCGTCGAGTTGGACGTATTCTATTAAGCTAATAATAGTCTATTCATATGTAGTGCCTCGTGCGGTAAGAGTTCTATAGTAATCAGCACCCCCATCGTTTCGGGCATCAGCTGGACGCTTATCCAGGGTGGTTGACCCCACGTGAAGCTGCACCCGAGGAGCTCCAGGCCAAAGAGCGAGTGGACCTGTATATTGGATTATTCTACAGACGACGGCTAGCCTTCCCCGGCTTGGATTATGCTTTGAGTACTTTGATTATTCTATGGATAAAGGCCAACACTGCGGTGTGTTGGAAATACCCCCCCCGGAGAGGACGACAGGTGAGAAGACGCTCTACACGACGAGGTCGCCTCACGTCTCTCCATCGTGGACCGGAGGACGCCGGCCACAGAGAGTCCAACTGCTTTCATCTGTGGATCGAGGATCGCTGGGCACCGGGTCGCACGACTGTGGGCTCTCCCAGGATACCCTCGGCCAGACGGGATACAGCCAGACTCTACCCCCCCCCCTCCAGCTGTCCTACAAGCAGTCGGAACCTTCCCCTAGTGTATCCAGCTATATAATCATTCAAGTATCATTGCTATTGTTCCCTAAATATTCCAGGTTGTATATTTGCTTCCTGCGCAATCAGAGATTGGACATTCGATATTGATCTACCTACGAATACTCATTTGCCATAAAAGTGCATACTATTTCAAATCATAAATGTAATTAAGTGATCGTTGTACATACCTTTTGCTATGTATTATTATTAAACGCAGACTTTCGACTTGGTACATTTGTGTTGGATCCGTTTCATCAGGTGGGAGTGTTTATCATAATTATTTATACCTAGTACTGGGTGGCCAGAGTCTAAAGTACAAGAGGTAGTGGTAGTAAGTATCATATCTAACAATACAGTCAGGGAATTGTACCCCTCAGTTACAATTGGTCCTTCGAGCCGGAGGGTAATCAGTGTAATATTAATATAGTGTTATTAATATTAAAATGGCCTATGATGAACACTCCACGAAACGAGAAAGTAAGATTATGTCTAACCCTAACGACCAGGCTACCCCGACCATAGAGGCCCCTATGGGTTCTAACGTAACTGACCCAGCTCACGGTGGGGACCAGGGGGAACCAGACATGACTTTACACCCCGCCAATACCGAAGAAGTAGTCCCCGACGAGTCCCGGGAGGAAGACAACACTACCGAGAGAGAACTCGGCACGGAAGAAGATGAGGAGAGCACCGTGGAGATAGAGCTCCAAGACTCTGCACGGAGTACCCCAAGGGACGGCTCCCCTATACAACCGTCTTCTCCCAGCGAGGCAGAGAGGACACTACAGCAGGCATTCCTCGTCAGCCTGAAAGCCTCTACTGAACGCGATAGACTCCAGGGTGAACGCGATCGATTGCAGATACAGCAACGGAGCGAAGAAGAGCACATACGCCTGGAAATAAGACGCATTCAGATGGAAGAGAATATGGCAAGAGACCGGGCCGACGCCCAGCGCGCCGCCACCGGTGCCCAGAGAGAATCGGATCTCACCAAGCGCGAAGCCGAGCGCGACAGAGCACAAGCGCAACTAATAGAACAGCTGATCAGAAGGACAACACCCCCTCCCTCCACCAGAGGCTCCAGGAACTCGTCTAGACATCACTCCAGGGCGGCATCCCCTAGCCGAGTAAGCGACCCTGAACTTGACCAACAGACGAGGTCTATACCCCCCGCAGACCCCCTTCCCCAACCGGTCCAAGCGAGACCCAGCCACCGGGAAGGAGCAGCATACACTGCGGAGAGGCTAAATCAGAGACTACAAGCCCTGGATGACCTAACGGAAGACGAAGAGGAAGAGGAGGAGAACCACGCCCGACGACAGCACAGTACTCTACCGGACCAGGAGGTCCAGTACAGCCCAGGCTATACCCCCGCGGAGCTGCGCTACAGACCCCCGACGCTATTCACGGGTGAGCACGACGCACGACCCGCACCGAGGAACAGCACCTGGACCAGCGGGCCATGGTACACAGCCGGTACCAGCCCACGCCAAGGAGCAGGAGGAGACTCGCCTAAGAGGCCTCTCCCCCAACGCTCGCCGATGTATCAACAATCCGCGTCATACATTGGCACACCTATGGTACCAGACTTCACCCAGGAGAACCGGGCCCAGTATACGGAGCTCCGCATGTGTCTGGAGACAATGTTGGTGGATGTCATTGATGAACGCCATAAATACGCGATACTACTGAAGCATTTAAAGGTACCCCGCGCGCACAACATAGCGCTCGCCTACGCCACTTCCACAACCCCATACACCGCAGCGCTGGTAGCGTTGGACCAGAGATATGGACGTATATGGGATTACGTGATCCAGGAGATCAGGCACATCGACCGCCTACCCCCAGCAACAGACAATCGAGCACTGGACGACCTGTCCATCAGAGTGCAGTCCCTGGTAGGGATGCTGGGAGCGCAGAGGGAAAAGGGTAGGCATGAACTATACGCCAACTCAAATGTAGAGAGGATCTTGGAGAAGCTACCGCCCGCCCGACAGGAGCGCTTTAGGCGGCAGAGAGACCACCGAGACCCTAATGGCCCCGAACCGAACCTCCTCGATCTAGCCGACTTCCTGGCGAGAGAAGTCAGCAGCTTACGGCTAGATACATTCGGACGGAGCACCCCTGGCTCCAGAGAAGGAACCAGGAGACTAAATGATGGAAGAAGATCGGTGACTGTCATGCACCAATCGGAGTCAGTGCCAAGCAGTAGGAGCCACAGTACCCCCTCAAGAAAGGAGAAGTGGAAGATAGTGTGCCCCTACTGTGAGAAAGAACACTGGCTGTCACAATGTGACTCATTCCCCAAGATGAATGCGGAGGAAGCGAGTCAATGGATAAAGTCCAACAGACGCTGTTTTCGCTGTGCGCGATCACACATGGCAGCCGAATGCCGCTTAAAGAAAAAGTGCAGTCGGTGCGATGGAGCCCATCTGGACATACTCCACGACAGTAACAGACGGCGGCCTCCACCCGCACCATCAAGCAGCAAAGCAAGCGTCATGTACATCGACCCCGCCAGCAGCAGCGGAGCCAGAGTGCTCTTAAAGGTAGTCCGTGTGACATTGAGCTACCAGAATAAAGTCATGGACACTTACGGCGTCCTTGATGACGGGTCAGAGAAGACCCTTCTGCTCGCGTCCGCTGCGGCCCAGCTAGGGCTGCGGGGGAGCGAAAACCAAATGACAATTCGGACAATAAGAAGAGATTTGAAAACGATAAAGGGCGAGAATGTCTCATTCTCTATCGCAGCAAGCGGCCAGCCCGAGCAACGGTACAGGATTACAGACGCTTTCACCAGCCAAGAAATAGGACTCTCGCGGTACACATACCCCGTAGCCAAGCTGATGGAGAAATATGTACATCTACGCAAGCTACCGATCCCACTCATAGACGGTGCTACCCCGACACTGTTGATAGGCTCCGACCATGCAGACCTCATTGTCCCGATAGACCAGGTTCATACCGGACCCAGAGGCTGTCCTGCAGCAGTCGAGACCCGCCTAGGATGGACTCTCCAAGGCCCACTCGCCAAATCTCTCAACCGAACCACAGCCACTAGCTGTCTCCACTCCCGAGTCACAGAGGGAGACACCGCACTCCTGCAGCATGTAGAGAGGCTATGGACCTTAGAACAAATGCCCTTTAAGAACGAAAAGAAAGACATTCGCTCTAAAGACGACATCTATGCCATTAACCTCCTCGAGACGGGAACAAAGAGAGTCCCAGTCAGCGGCGTGTTGAGATACGCCACGCCACTCCTGCGGCGGGAAGGGATGCCTACCTTTCACGCAAAGAAAGACGCCACAGAGCGGTACCTACTAAACACAGAGCGGCGCTTAGCCAAGGACCCCGCCCAAGAAAGTGTATACCGCGCTGAGATTGAGAAGCTCATCACAGCGGGACACGTCACAAAGATTGACATTAAAGAGGCCGACCAGACGACTGAATCGTGGTACGTGCCCCACCACAAGGTTCATCACAACGGCAAAGACCGCATCGTGTTTAACTGCAGCTACCAGATCGGATCCCAAAATCTGAATAAAGAGCTATTGCCCGGTCCTACACTCGGCCCCTCCCTACTAGGCGTACTACTCCGCTTCCGCCAGGACAAGGTGGCTATCAGCGGGGATATCAAAGGGATGTTCCTGCAGGTGAGATTAGTAGAGGAGGACAAGCCCCTGTTGCGGTTCCTATGGAGAGAGAGGCCAGGAGATGAGCACCCAGCCATCTACCAAGGGGAAGTCCTCCCTTTCGGAACTACATGCAGCCCATGCTGTGCTACATTTGCACTACAGAGACATGTCGCAGAGGACCCAGCAGTGGACGAAGAGGTCCGACACAGTGTGAAGAACAGCTTCTACGTAGATAACTGTCTACAAAGCGTTTCGACCCAGGAAGAAGCCGAGGCTCTCCTACTTAAACTCCGCGCCTCTCTGATCAAAGGCGGCTTTGATCTCAGGCAGTGGGCCAGCAGCGATCCGCACGTACTGCGCAGCCTCTCCTCCGAGGACAAGGCAGCGAGCAGCGAGACCTGGATGGCCACAATCCCAGGAGAAGCCCAAGAGATGACACTAGGACTAGTGTGGCGCTTCAAAACAGATTCGCTCCACTATAGACACAAACCCCTGACCACGGAGCAGGGAAGGTCGACGGCAATACCGACCACCAGACGGAGTGTGTACAGAACACTCGCCTGACAATATGACCCGTTAGGATGTATACTACCGTACACCACCAGGGCAAAGATGATTGTACGAGCATTGTGGGACAAGGACCAGGGCTGGGACGACCCCATTCCCGCACACTTGCATCCACCTGGAGAGAGTGGGAGATGGAACTCCACTCACTCCCAGGCGTTAATATACGCCGAAGCTACTTCCCACCCACGGTGAGGCCAGAGACATGTAAAATGGATCTACACGTCTTCAGTGACGCCTCCGAGGTCGCCTACGGATCAGTAGCCTACTTGCGGGCCCAAGAAGAGGGGGGAGGGATCTACACAGCATTCATCCTCGCCCGCTCGAGAATAGCCCCACGCAAGCAACAGTCTATCCCACGTCTAGAGCTCTGCGCAGCCCTCGCAGGAGCGCATCTAGCCACGCTCATCCAACGTGAGCTCACCATTCCGGTGCATAGAACAATCCTGTGGTCAGATTCCACGACAGTACTCGCCTGGATCAAATCGGATTCATGCAAATACAAAGTCTTCGTGGGAGTCAGAGTCACTGAGATTCAAGAGTTAACCGGAGAGTTAACCGGAGAAGCAAACTGGCGCTATGTTGATACAAAACACAACCCAGCTGACGTCATCACCCGGGGAATGTCCCTAGATGACTTAACCCGTCATAACATCTACAGTGACGGACCAGCATTCCTCAAGCTCCCGGAAGGAGATTGGCCCACGCCCACCCCGAGGGAAGCAAGTGACCAGGAGGCTGAGAATAAGAAACCCATGTTCTGTGGATTGAGCACTGTTGTCTCCGCAGACCCCAACATAGACGATTGCATTACCATAGAGAGTGCGCAGCAACGGACATTCCTGCGGCACCACCCAGAGATTAAGTCCCCCGCTGATATGTCAGCAGCTGACTACGAGGAAGCAGAACTGCTTCTACTGCAACGAGCCCAGAGAGACTCGTTCCCCGATGAACTAGACTGTCTACAGGGAGGAAAGCCCGTCCCATCAGACAGCAGATTGATTCATCTGGCCCCCGAGAGTGACACACATACCCTCATCAGAGTGGGTGGTCGCCTGCGGAGAGCCCCCAATTTACCGGATGACATTAAGTACCCGATCGTATTGAACAGCCGACACAAGGTCACAGAGCTGATTATAAAGAAATACGACGAGGATGTACACCACGCAGGAGCAGAGAGAGTCTTCGTGGAAATCAGACGTCGTTACTGGATACTTCAAGGAAGAGAGGCGGTGCGACGCTTCCAGCGAACCTGTCTAGACTGCCGAAAGTGGCGCGCGCAGCCCAGCATACCACGGATGGCTGACCTACCTCCATGTCGCCTCCGACTCGGCGACAAGCCATTCCACTCAACAGGCATGGACTGTTTTGGCCCGCTGCACATAAAGTAAGGAAGAGGCACCGAGAAGCGGTGGGGTATTGTATTCAAATGCATGACCACCAGAGCGATACATATCGAGCTCCTTCCGACCATGAGCGCAGACTCATTCCTTATGGCCTTCCGAAGATTCACATCACAGAAAGGAAAACCGTCTACATTATTGTCCGATCACGGGACAAACTTCAAAGGCGGAGAAAGAGAGCTGAGGGAGAGCTTCCAAGCTATGGGCCCAGAACTTAAGACCCACCTCGCTCCAGCCCAGATTGACTTCCAATTCAACCCCCCAAACGCACCCCACTTCGGTGGAACTTGGGAACGAGAAGTACGTTCTATAAAGACAGCCCTGTACGCAGTACTTGGGGCCCAGACTGTGGCGGAAGAAGTCCTAATGACAGTCCTCACGGAGAGTGAGGGAGTATTGAACTCCAAGCCCCTCGGTTACGTCTCCAGTGATGTAGCAGATGTCGACCCAGTCACCCCCAACACCCTCCTGATATGGCGGCTAGATCCCGCGTTACCCCAGACAATGTACCGGCCTGAAGAAGCGAACGGCCGACGAATGTGGAGGTACAGCCAAGTATTAGCCGACAAGTTTTGGAGCAGTTTCCTACTGCACTACCTACCGTCTCTACAGACCCGCCAGAAGTGGGTAAAAGAGAGAGACAATTTGACGGAAGGAACAGTCGTCATGATTATTGACCAGTCACTACCCAGAGCTATGTGGCCGGCTGGCCGCGTAAGCAAAGTGATCACCGGTGCCGACGGCAAGGTCCGAGCAGCTGAAGTACTCGTCCAGGGGCGCATTTACACCCGTCCTGTGGCGAGGCTCATAGAACTGCCCCGACTCCCAGACACAATCGATGATGACCATGACCCTATGACTTTGTGAGTTGACTGACCCTTACAGCGAACCCTTGAGTGGTAGACAGTGCGGTTAATCTGTCTCTGCTTAACTAATTGGGTTGGGACCAATTAGGGGGCGGCTGTTCTGAAGGATCAGATTAAACCGAATATATATATTTATTTATATATATATATTTAATTGTATTTGTATATCCCCTGATATCCCTTGTATATTCCTTGTACAATATGCATTGAATATCCCTTCTAGTCTACTGAACATCCCATAATAGTCTCCATTCTACCATTGGACGAGACCTTGGTGCCAGGTCGCCATACCCCTCAGACCAGGTTCAATCGTACCGCTCAACATGTATGGACAAGTCCTAGTTCCGCGTAGGAATATGTCTACCGCACCACTAATGGTACTATTTGTTCATAGTGCGTATATATACTGCGCTATTAAAGTAGAGCTTTCTTTTTAGTCCAGTTCCTTACCCTCCAACAGAGTGACAGACGCAAAAGCCTCCCCGCGAACCACGTGTGGGCAGTAAGGCCAATTCGGCCCAGTATCGGCATTGAGACATCGTGTATATTAATATTTGAATAGTCATATTTGGCACTATATCGTCGAGTTGGACGTATTCTATTAAGCTAATAATAGTCTATTCATATGTAGTGCCTCGTGCGGTAAGAGTTCTATAGTAATCAGCACCCCCATCGTTTTGGGCATCAGCTGGACGCTTATCCAGGGTGGTTGACCCCACGTGAAGCTGCACCCGAGGAGCTCCAGGCCAAAGAGCGAGTGGACCTGTATATTGGATTATTCTACCGACGACGGCTAGCCTTCCCCGGCTTGGATTATGCTTTGAGTACTTTGATTATTCTATGGATAAAGGCCAACACTGCGGTGTGTTGGAAATACCCCCCCCGGAGAGGACGACAGGTGAGAAGACGCTCTACACGACGAGGTCGCCTCACGTCTCTCCATCGTGGACCGGAGGACGCCGGCCACAGAGAGTCCAACTGCTTTCATCTGTGGATCGAGGATCGCTGGGCACCGGGTCGCACGACTGTGGGCTCTCCCAGGATACCCTCGGCCAGACGGGATACAGCCAGACTCTACCCCCCCCCTCCAGCTGTCCTACAAGCAGTCGGAACCTTCCCCTAGTGTATCCAGCTATATAATCATTCAAGTATCATTGCTATTGTTCCCTAAATATTCCAGGTTGTATATTTGCTTCCTGCGCAATCAGAGATTGGACATTCGATATTGATCTACCTACGAATACTCATTTGCCATAAAAGTGCATACTATTTCAAATCATAAATGTAATTAAGTGATCGTTGTACATACCTTTTGCTATGTATTATTATTAAACGCAGACTTTCGACTTGGTACATTTGTGTTGGATCCGTTTCATCAGGTGGGAGTGTTTATCATAATTATTTATACCTAGTACTGGGTGGCCAGAGTCTAAAGTACAAGAGGTAGTGGTAGTAAGTATCATATCTAACAATACAGTCAGGGAATTGTACCCCTCAGTTACAGACGGCATCTACTTGAATATGCTGCTTCAGCCTGTTCTTGGAACCGAAGTGACCCAAACTTAATTGTCAAGCGAACCAGAGTCAAACTTGGGGTACCCCAGCACACTGTTTCCCTGGTTCATACAGTACAAGGAATTACCCTGGACACTGTTCTTCCATGGTCGGCATCTACTTGAATGACTTATGCTTCAGCCTGTTCTTGCAGTGTTTATTTTTTTTATTTTTAATTTTAACCTTTATTTACCTAGGGTAGGTTCGCTGAGCACAGATGCTCTTTTTCAGCTACGCCCTGCTTCACATTCACAGAGTTCCATTCACACCTGGGAGCTGCCCAGGCCTAACAAAATTAATAGTTGGTTTCAGGTTGCCGACCGACCCTGCCGATTTAGGTGCGACCCAATATATTTTATGAGTTTTTAGAAAAAATTATAAAAAAAAAATAATTTTTTTTTTTTTTTTTTTTTTTAATAAAGTTTCATAGAAATCTTAGTCAAACATTTAGTATTATGGATATTAAACATGCTGGCAGAGTACATGCATCCATGTTGTTGTGAACATTTTAATTAAATAAAGAAATTCCCTATCCATAGTCGCCGTGGGAAAGAATAAAATAAAATAATCCAAAAAAAATTGCTTTTCATTTATCTATTTATTTAACTGTATTAAACAATATAAAACGAATTGGCCATAATTGACTGAGCAAACTAATGCTTACTGCTGTAACCTACTAATAACACTTAAGTAAATCTGAAGATTATTATATAGCAGATGCCTTGGAGGATAAGTCGTGGACAACTGTAGATCATCTAAGCTCCACTGTGTTTAAATTCAAATCCTATGCCATTGTTTATATTTAACCCTTGTGTCTGAAAACTAAAGTATTATACTCTTATTAGGGGACTAAATTGAAAAACTCCATAAAAAGATTATGTTGAAATAATTTCCCACTTTCTTTTCCATAAATATTTTATTCAACTTCAGCCCTGATCATAACCATTTTTTATATTATTTTTGTAATGAAATACTCCCACTTTTCTGAAAAGAGTTGTTAAATATGACAAAAAAAAGAATATGTGGTGGTTATGATCGGGCTGAAGTGGAATAAACAATTTATGAAGAGTAAAAAAAAAAATACAAGATAATTAAAAGATTATGCCACATATTATGTTGGCTCATCACTGCAAAGTTATCAAACAAATACGAATCTGATCAGACACAAGGGTTAAGTTGTTGTTCCCTTTCTAATTTCCTCAAACATCTAGTCTAGTTAATGTGATCAATATTATTTGACAATTGATGCTTTTTGTTGGACATTTCAGTCAGTAGTGAGCTCATACTTTGAGCTCATAAATTTATAGTTAAAATGATTGCAATCTTGTCTTCGTTGTGCATGAATACGTGTGCTCACCACACACAATATGTGTGTCACTATTCTGGCAGTGGCTATATTGTTAATGAAAGCCTGTTATAAGGTCTGTTATTTGTTTTTTGTAAAGTTTTAGTCACTGGAAGTTCTGATACCCTAGAAAAAAAAGATTTTTCATTTTAAAAGCCATGTTGTCATTTTTGTTCACACATTTTTGGAAATATGGTCATATAAGAATTTTATTATTATTTATTTAACAATAGTGTGTTTAACAGCAGGAAAAAAACATGTAATGTTATGATGTATACATATCAGCAGCAATATTTTAATGTAAAATGTACATTAATCAGTATTGATTCCTTAACTTTACAAGTTACAAGTAGATGTACACGTTACAAATGTACAAGTAGAGTACCATTTAGATTATGGTTGAATAAACATTGATGTCTAACATTGATTCAATATAAAATCAACTAAAATGTGCATGTAGATTACCATTTAGATTATGGTTGAATAAACATTGATGTCTAACATTGATTCAATATAAAATCAACTAAAATGTGCATGTATATTACCATTTAGATGATGGTTGAATCAACATTGATATAGTATCAGCTATGGTTGACACCTAACGTTGATTCAACGTTAGGGTCATAGACAACGATCTATATAATTTAGATGTCAGGCTTCAACATAGATTCAATATTTCTGCTGAACCCTATTTCAACGTTGATTCACTCTTTTTTGCTATCTGGGATGCTTGAGGTCCGACAAGGGAACCGAGTTCACAAATAGAGAGTTCCAATCACTGTTGAGAAGGAACAAGATAAGACACGAGATGTCATGTCCGTACTCCCCACACCAGAACGGAGTGGCAGAGAGGGAAGGACGAACTCTTTTCGAAATGGCTAGGTGTAAGCTAATAGCTGGTAACCTACCTAAGAGCCTATGGCATTATGTGGTGCAAGATTGAAGCAGCTTACACCAGAAACAGGTGCTTTAATAAGCACACAGGCACCACCCCGTATACAGCACTGACAGGAAAGAAGTGTAATCTAGCTAGAATGCACCAATTTGGATCAGTGTGTTATGCTTACCAGCAGGACAGAGGAAAGCTCGAGTCCAGATGTGAAAAAGGACTTTTTGTAGCGCACGACAAAGGAAGCCCCGCTTTCCTAGTCTATTATCCCGTAAAGAGAAAGTGCAGAAACACAGGCTAGTCAAATTTGTCACAAAGACAACATGTGAGAACGAGACACAGACAGAGGAGCCAGAGCTGGCCTCCAGAGTAAGGTGTGAAGAAACAGAGACACCCCTGCAGCCTAGTGTACTTAGCACGGTCATGCAGACAGACAGTCAGCAACCCCCAGAGGACGATGACGAGGAGCACCCGAGGGTGACGTCACGTGCCCCAAGCAGTGGGAGGTATCCCTCACGGGAACACAAACCCCCAAAGTATCTGACAGACTATGCCCGGAGAGAAAGTGACGAGGATAACAGTACACTTACCAGCATTGATTACTGCTACAGAGTAGTAAGTAGAGTACCTCAGACCTTTAAAGAGGCCATAGTATCCCCTGAATCAAATAAAAATGGGAGAGAGCAATGGATGAGGAGATGAGGTCCCTAGAGGACAACCACACCTTTACTCTAACCAAGTTACCAGAGGGCAGACAGACAGTGGGAGGGAAATGGGTGTACTCAATCAAGGAGGGTATTGAAGGCCACGACAAGTACAAAGCCAGGTTCGTAGCTACATGCTTAAATGCAGAAGGAGGGTACTCCATGTTTAAATACAGAAGGAGGGTGGCTACAGGTTTAAATACCGGAGTGGACTACAGGTTTAAATACCGGAGTGGGCTACAGGTTTAAATACCGGAGTGGACTACAGGTTTAAATACCGGAGTGGATTCCATGTTTAAATACAGGAGTGGATTCTATGTTTAAATACAGGAGTGGATTCTATGTTTAAATACAGAAGTGGTTTCTATGTTTAAATACAGAGGTGGATGATTTAATTATGTGGAAAAGATCCTGAAACGTTTTGACATGCAAGAATGTAGAACAAGGGAAACACCATGTGATCAAAAACTAGACTACCAAGAGGATGCTCAGAAATTGACAGATGTAAAAATGTACAGAGAAGCTGTAGGTAGCCTCATTTATTTGACGATATGTACTCACCCTGACCTATGTTTTGTAGTGAGTAAATTGTCACAGCATTTTGCTGACCCCACAGAGGAGCACTGTATTACAGCAAAACATGTTTTTCGTTATCTCAAAGGTACAGCAGATAAACAGCTTTGTTTCAGAAAGAGCAGCGAGGGCTTAGGGCTTAAAGCCTACAGTGATGCACTGGACAGCAGACACCACAGACAGAAGACGTACCACAGGGTATTGTGTGAGTTTGAACACAAACAGCTCACTGGTTTTGTGGAAAACAAAGAAGCAGCCCACAGTGGCACTGTCAACTTGTGAAGCCGAATACATGGCTCTAGCTATGACAATACAGGAATGTATTTATCTAGAACAACTGCTCGAAGGAATGGATACCTATGTATATAAGAAAACTGTTGTTTATGAAGACAACCAGGGAACCATTGCAATTGCTAGAAACCCTGTGTGCCGACAGAGGTGTAAACATGTCGATATAAAATATCATTTCATCAGATCTGTCATCAGAGAAGAAAGAATGACACTGATTTATTGTCCAACAGACGACATGGTAGCAGACGCTATGACGAAGCCTGTTTCCAAACTGAAATTGAGAAGATTTGCAGAGGTCATGTTTGGTGTGTAAATATGGACTGTTATGTAGTATTGACTGAACTGTATTATTTTCTTTGTAAATAGTTTTTGAAGAAGTTGTACAGTGTACTAGACAATCATAAGTGGGAGTGTTAAAGTTAGATGTTATGTATGATTGCAAGTAACTGTCTAACTGCGTCTAACTGGTTCCACAAGAGGGCGCTATAGGCGGAGCTGCTAATGCTGCCACCAGGTATAGAGGTATAAAAGGAGATGTCGACTCCTCCTCTGTCTCTTCCACCGTCGCTCTCATAGGAGAAGGACTCTCATGTACTGCTGTGTACCAATGTGAAATAAACCACGCCGTTTAATGGCTAAAGAGAGAAACCATGCCTCATGAACATATTATTGTCGCCCCATAGCTGACTCTGTCAACACTGTTTGATGACGCATATGAAGATAATGTTACAGATGTATTAGGTTGGTAGACAGTTTTACTTTAGAAAATGAAGCGCTTTATGATGCTTCATGGCTTGGGAGTGGGGTTATATCTTTTAGCTCCTACATTGGTTGTCTGGTAAATTACAATCACTACAACTGTAATGGAAACATTTTAGAATGATGAATATATTTTTCTGATTTAAATATTGAAATCATTGACTTTGTTATTGTTAGCAAGCATTCTTACCAATATGATCCATCAATGAACACCATTTCATTTCTTGCGCCTGTTGTTTTGACTGCTGTTTGATTGGTTACACCTCTTGAATGATTAAGATCAGCAATTTTTTTTCAACTGTAAGGCTGTTTTTTAACAACAATGCTATGCTGTATTCAGTAGTGTAATAGTATTCTATGAAGTTGCACCGAAAAAATAAGTTTGTTGGATATATTTGATTTTAATGTGTACTTTGGTTCCACATGATCAGAATATGTCCAACTGACATACTTTTCCTTGTTCTCCTCACTTACTTATTGCTTGTGAACCCAACATATTTCATTCACATTAAGATTACTTAAAATAAACATGTTGATTCAACATATTTGTCGTTATAGTAAACACAATTTAATTGTGTAATGTTAACATACTTTAATGATGTTCAGAGTACTTGATTTTCAACACTAACTCCAACTTGATTTCTTAATGTAAATCTAACTTGATTTGTTCAAGTTAACACAACTTGATTTCTTAATGTAAATGTAACTTGATTTGTTCAAGTGCACAAAATCTTACATGTTTTTGCATTGACAAAAAAGGCAAAGAGTCAGAGTTATGTACCAAACATTTTAAACATTTTATTGAACAGATAAACAACAGCAGTGGATAGTATAGTCAATATATAATAATAGATAGTCAATAGATAGTCAATAGATAGTCAATGTTTCTAAAACTATTCGAGACCTTAAATGGGTGCACAGTTGTATGTTTTGTTTTAATTCTCTTTTAATTTAGTTGTTTAAGAACTCCTGGTACGTTAGTGTGATAGAAATGTGTGTGTATTTTGCGTGTATGTGTCTTGGTGTGATCAAAATGTGTGCGTACAGTATGTTGCATGTATGTGTCTTGGTGTTATACAAATGTGTGTGTATGTTGTGTGTATGTGTCTTGGTGTGTTTGAAGCTCCGCAATGTAGTTTTGGGAACAAAAATATGACCTAGTATAATGTTTCAGTGGTTCTCTATAAAGTGCATATGCTCACTGTAGATTTAAAAGGCAAATACAAAATACTGTGAACTGTTACCACAAACAAATGAAAATAAGGAAAAAAAACGACTGTTGATACACATCTGGTGTAAGATTAAGTAATGGATGAAGAGAAATACAAAATACAACAAGTAAACCCTGCATCGACAGCATATAAATACTGCTGGGAATGTAACAGAAACTATCAAGTAGGTCCAAGCTTTTGCATCACTACAGATTAAGGCATTCTTTAACAGCATCATAACACATTAAAACACATTTAGCTGGTTAGTGTTTGTCCTTGTATTTAAAGATATATCCATTAATTATTAATTGATAGCACTAGTACATTTCCAATGTTTTGAATTGTTGTTGAAGTGCAGTAGATCTTTTTATTATAATTATAGATCAGAGCTTTAATAATATAACTAATGGAGTTGATTTGTCACTCTGTGCTCAGTGATGCACAGTGATCAGACTATATATGCATCACTGTGCCTCACTGCATCACTGAGCACAGAGTGACGGTTACCATCTTCCTGGACTTTTACTTTTAAAACAACATTGTCAATATTACACTTACTGTTACAAAGGATCAGATTAAACCGAATATATGTATTTATTGATTGATATATATTGCATAATATTTGTATATCGTTTGATATCCCTTGTGTATTCTTTGTACATATACACGGAATATCCCTTTAACCTACTACAGACCATAATATTTCGTTCTCTTATTGGATGGCGTGCCACCAGCGCCAGTGTCTTACCCCCAGAGTCGAGTTCAAAGCTACCGTCAAGGCTTGTCTCAACATGCCCGGTTCTGCCCAGGACTACGAGACAGAGAGGAGGCTGGTACTAGTTTATTCGCCCAACATATAAATATGGCGCAGGTGAATGCAGAAGTAGTTCAGTTCAGTCCGCAGTCCGTTCAGTTCGAGTTCGAGTTACCCAAGTGAAGCCTCACCCACTATGCAACGTGCGGTGAAGTGGGCCCGTATTGCCCCAAAATAGAGTCTTGTTTTATCCTAATACGTTTGTTCAACGTATCGTTCGCACCTTACTAGTAAGCCTTCATTACGAGTCAAAGACCAAGTGAAGTGAGCAATTGTGTGTCTAAATAGAGCACTTATAGCCGCGTGCGAATAGGATAGTAAAGTATCATAGCTTAGTTGAATAACGTCAAGTTCGACTTGGTTGGTGTGAAGCGCCGCGCACCGGAGGATTTACACCGGTGATTGCAGAGCCCCTCTCCGGCTGGATTATTATTCTTATTGCTTTGACCAGGCTGTTGGAGCGGAGGAGAATCGTCTGCACCCACTGCTGTGGGATCTACCGTGAGGACCATCATTCGAGCCCGTCTCTATTGGAGAGGCTGACCGGCTTTCACCTGTGCAGCGCGCATACTGGGATTACAGCGGCTGCCTTTCGTCCGCTGATACAGGGAGTAATACCGCCTCCCCGAGCAGACTTTGCATTAGAGTCCCCGCTGAACCAGACCTTGCATTAGAGCATTGCCTCCCCCTGCTGGCTTACAACCGGTGGAACCCCCCTACCAGTATCCCCTAGATATAATTCCTAAGATTCAGGTTGTATAATTACCTCCTGCGTAACCAGAGAATGGACATTCAGTATTGATTTGCCTACGCACATTCCTTGCCTTATAAGCGCATCCAAAGTGACCAGAGAAGTATATTATGTACCTTTTGCTGCAATAAATACTTGATTACACCTTGGTGTGGAACCGATTCATTGTGGGAAGTGTTCATCATATTCATATACTCGTGTACGGTATGGCCAGTATAATGTACATAAGACGGTAGTGGTTTAATGATACCATACTTGATTAATACAGTCACGGAATTGTACCCCTCAGTTACAATTGGTCCTTCGAGCCGGAGATAAGAATTCGCGTAATATTAATATAATATTAATATTGACATGACCGATGATGAACACTCCACAAACGGTTCTCCTAAGCTAGATCGCCCGCAGCGCAGACGGCAGCCACCTCCCTATCTAGAGGCATACACTGTCAGTCCAATACCTAGCTTTA
Organism: Notolepis coatsorum; assembly: GCF_963971535.1. NCBI lineage: Eukaryota > Metazoa > Chordata > Actinopteri > Aulopiformes > Paralepididae > Notolepis > Notolepis coatsorum. Next base: position 88,706,926 of record NC_140183.1, read on the forward strand.
AAGGGAAGTTAAATACGGATAAAGTAACTAAAGCGGATAGTAAAATTATGTCCAACCCTACCGACTAGGCTACCCCGCCAGTAGAGACCCTAGTGGGTTCTAACGTAATTGACCAAGCTCACGGTGGGGACCAGGAGGGACCTGACATGACTTTACCCCCAGACAACGCCAACGGGACAGTCCCCGGAGAGCTCCAGGATAAAGAAAGCCCTCCCGGGACGGAACCCGACCCACCACAAGAAGAGACGCGCACCCAGGAGATGGATCTCCTCGGTACGCGACAGGAGAACGGATCTCCAACGAGTACTGCCGGGAGCCGATCGCCTCGAACGGCGTCTTCCCCCAGCGAGGCGGACAAGATGCTGGCGCAGGCACTCATCGCCACCCTGGCAGCCTCCACCGAACGCGATCGACTTCAAGCGCAACAGACGCGCGAGCGCGAACATTCTGCAACCGAGCAAGAGCGCTTCCAGGCGCAACAAAGGAGTGAAGACGACCGCATAAGACTGGAGACCAGATGCCTTCAGACGGAAGAGAACATTGAAAGAAGCCGCGCCGATGCACAGCACGCCGCCGCCAATGCACAGCACGCCGCCGCCAATGCACAGCGCGACGTCGCAAATGCACAGCTCCACGGCGCCCATGCCAGCGCCAATGCCCAGCGCGACGCCGCCAACGCACAGCGCGACGCCGCCCAGGCCAGCGCCAATGCGCAGCGCGACGCCGCCAATGCCCAGCGCGAAGCAGCGCGCGACGCAGCCCATGCCCAGCGCGAGGCAGAGCGCGACCGGCTGCAGGCGGAGCTGATAGACAAACTGGTTGCCATGGCGACACCCCCTCACTCCGCACGGAGCTCTCGGAGATCGTCAAGACAAGGGTCTAGGACGCATTCCCCTACCCGACCAAGCGACCCGGGACCCCGCCAACAGGAGGATCCTGTCCACGTCTCCGAACCCCCTCCCCGGCCGGTCCATACGAGACCCAGCAACCGGGAAGAACCGGACCACGCCGAGAGACTGAACAGAAGACTCCAGGTCCTAGCAGAGGGAGAGGAGGAGGAAGAGGAGGAATGTCAAGCCGACTAGCAGCAACGTACGCTGGACCAGGAGGCCCAGTACAGCCCCGACCAGCAGCAACGTACTCTGGACCAGGAGGCCCAGTACAGCCCAGAAGTCAGCCCCGAGGCACTACGCTACAAACCCCCGACTCAACTCACGGGTGAGTTTGACGCACCGCCAGCCCCGAGGAACAGCACCTGGGTACCCGGCCCTTGGTACCCACCAAGTACCAGCCCAAGACAACACGTAAGAGGAGACTCGCCTAGGAGGCCTCTCCCCCAACGCTCACCGATGTGCCAGTCATCCATGGCATCGTACCTTGGCACACCGACGTTCCCGGACTTCACACACGAGAACAGAGCACAGTACACAGAGCTACGAATGTGCTTAGAGACTATGCTGTCCGACGTACCAGATGAACCGTACAAGTATGCTATCCTACTCAAGCACCTGAAGGTGCCCAGAGCGCACAATATAGCGCTGGCATATTCCAGCTCTACTACCCCATACACCGCGGCTCTAGTAGCCCTCGACCAACGTTATGGACGCATATGGGACTACGTGATACAGGAGATAAGAGACATTGACCGTCTCCCCCCAGCCAGAGACAACAGAGCATTAGATGACCTGTCTATCAAGGTACAGTCCCTGGTAGGGATGCTGGGGTCCCAAAGGGAAAAGGGGATCTATGAACTGTACGCTAACTCTAATGTAGAGAGGATACTAGAGAAGCTCCCTCCCGCCCGACAAGAGCGCTTTCGGCGGCAGAGAGACCACCGCGACCCCAACGGTCCAGAGGCATCCCTCCTAGACCTATCTGAATTCCTCGCCAGGGAGGTCAGTAGCCTACGACTCGACACGTTTGTATGGAGCGGACCAAGCCCAAGACTCGGACCTCGGGGATCAACAGATAACCGTCTGTTGGTGACCGTTATGCACCAAGCCGAATCAGTACCGCAGCACAGGAACCACAACACCCCCTCGACGAAAGAGGACCAGTGGAAGATTGAGTGCCAGTACTGTGAGGGAGAACATCGGCTGTACCAATGCGACACTTTCGGGAAGCTGACCACGGACGAGGTGAGTCAGTGGATCAAGGACCACCGCCGCTGCTTCCGCTGCGCGCGCAGCCACCTAGCAGCTGAGTGCCGCTTCAAGAAGAAGTGCAGCAGGTGCGGTGGCACCCACTTGGAGGTCCTGCATGACATCAACAGGCGTCAGCCAGGACAACAGAGTGGGCCCGTCGCGGTAATGTACCATGCCGAGGCGGTGGCACCAGCACCAAAGTTCCACCAGACCGCTCCCTGGTGTCCCGACTGCTACAGCAGACACTGGGAGTCACGGTGCGACTCGCACCATATAGATTCTGTGTCACCACAGACAGGTGACAACCCCCCCGAGACAGGAGTGCTCCACATAGACCCCAAGCAGAGCGGGACCCCCCGAGTGCTCCTCAAAGTGGTCAGAGTGCTCCTGAGCTACGAGGACAAGGTCCTGGACACTTACGCCGTCCTGGACGATGGGTCTGAAAAGACTCTCCTCCTCGCTTCCGCAGCAGCCCAGTTGGGCCTGCGGGGTGTCAAAGATACCATGACCATACGCACCATCAGAAGGGACCAGAAGACCATAAAAGGTGAAAAGGTCTCCTTCAAGATAGCAGCGGTGGACCAGCCCGAGAAGCAGTATAGTATAACCAACGTCTTCACCAGCCACGACATAGGCTTGTCTCAGTACACCTACCCCATCCCACAGCTGATGGCTAAGTATGTGCACCTACGTCAACTACCTATACCGCTTATCGACGGCGCCACACCGACCCTGCTCATCGGCTCCGACCACGCGGACCTCATTCTCCCAATTGAGGCGGCCCACATCGGACCCAAAGGATGCCCAGTCGCGGTTCAGACCCGACTGGGATGGACGCTCCAGGGCCCCCTCTACGGACTTGACAGTCAACCCACGTCTACACGCTGCCTACACACAAAGGCGAGCGACACCGGCCACTCCCTCGTACAGCAGAGGCTATTGACATTAAGCGAGAGGCCCGTGAGAGAACCGTGGGCACCAGAGGGAGTTCGGAACTCCACCCCCCTCAGCTGCGCTTCAGACGTAGCTGACCTCGAACCCAGCACCCCAAGCGACTCCTTGACGGGGCGGCCGGGACCGGCCCCTCTTCAGACGGGGTACAGAGCAAACAAGAGAAACAGAAGGAGGAGGAGGAGGCACAGCCAAGCACAGATCAAAGCAGTCTCAGGCCCGCTTCCTCCTAAGCCCCCCTTCATCCCGTCCAGTCGTCATGACCATAGACCATTCACTACCCCGAGCTGCGTGGCCGGCCGGCCGCGTAAGCAAAGTGACCACTGGTGCCGACGGAAAGGTCAGAGCGGCAGAATTGCTCGTCCAAGGGCGGACCTACAACCGACCCGTGGCGAGGCTGATAGAGTCGCCAAGGCTCCCCGACTCGCTTAATGACGACCATGACCCCTGACTTTGTGAACTGCCTACCCTCACAACGGACATTGAGTAGTGGACAGTGCGGTTAATCTGTCTCTGCTTAGCTAATTAGGTGGGACTAATTAGGAGGCGGCTGTTACAAAGGATCAGATTAAACCGAATATATGTATTTATTGATTGATATATATTGCATAATATTTGTATATCGTTTGATATCCCTTGTGTATTCTTTGTACATATACACGGAATATCCCTTTAACCTACTACAGACCATAATATTTCGTTCTCTTATTGGATGGCGTGCCACCAGCGCCAGTGTCTTACCCCCAGAGTCGAGTTCAAAGCTACCGTCAAGGCTTGTCTCAACATGCCCGGTTCTGCCCAGGACTACGAGACAGAGAGGAGGCTGGTACTAGTTTATTCGCCCAACATATAAATATGGCGCAGGTGAATGCAGAAGTAGTTCAGTTCAGTCCGCAGTCCGTTCAGTTCGAGTTCGAGTTACCCAAGTGAAGCCTCACCCACTATGCAACGTGCGGTGAAGTGGGCCCGTATTGCCCCAAAATAGAGTCTTGTTTTATCCTAATACGTTTGTTCAACGTATCGTTCGCACCTTACTAGTAAGCCTTCATTACGAGTCAAAGACCAAGTGAAGTGAGCAATTGTGTGTCTAAATAGAGCACTTATAGCCGCGTGCGAATAGGATAGTAAAGTATCATAGCTTAGTTGAATAACGTCAAGTTCGACTTGGTTGGTGTGAAGCGCCGCGCACCGGAGGATCTACACCGGTGATTGCAGAGCCCCTCTCCGGCTGGATTATTATTCTTATTGCTTTGACCAGGCTGTTGGAGCGGAGGAGAATCGTCTGCACCCACTGCTGTGGGATCTACCGTGAGGACCATCATTCGAGCCCGTCTCTATTGGAGAGGCTGACCGGCTTTCACCTGTGCGGCGCGCATACTGGGATTACAGCGGCTGCCTTTCGTCCGCTGATACAGGGAGTAATACCGCCTCCCCGAGCAGACTTTGCATTAGAGTCCCCGCTGAACCAGACCTTGCATTAGAGCATTGCCTCCCCCTGCTGGCTTACAACCGGTGGAACCCCCCTACCAGTATCCCCTAGATATAATTCCTAAGATTCAGGTTGTATAATTACCTCCTGCGTAACCAGAGAATGGACATTCAGTATTGATTTGCCTACGCACATTCCTTGCCTTATAAGCGCATCCAAAGTGACCAGAGAAGTATATTATGTACCTTTTGCTGCAATAAATACTTGATTACACCTTGGTGTGGAACCGATTCATTGTGGGAAGTGTTCATCATATTCATATACTCGTGTACGGTATGGCCAGTATAATGTACATAAGACGGTAGTGGTTTAATGATACCATACTTGATTAATACAGTCAGGGAATTGTACCCCTCAGTTACACTTACAATACACTTAATGTAGATCTCTATTTGTTACTGTATTTATATTAGCATGTACATACATTACATGCGAAATGTGAATCCCGGACCGTATTTTATTTTATTCTTTATTCTTAGGCAATTTTTTGTTCTTATTTGTGATTTGTTTTGTCTACCTAAATGTTTACTGTGAGCAATTTGTAGTGCCAAATTTCCCTCGGGATGATTAAAGTATTTCTATTCTATTCTATTTATGTTACAGGGTTAGGTGCTGGGAATGTAACAGAAACTATCAAGTAGGTCCAAGCTTTTGCATCACTACAGATTAAGGCATTCTTTAACAGCATAAACAGGATTTAAAAGGCAAATACAAAATACTGTGAACTGTTACCACAAACAAATGAAAATAAGGAAAAAAAACTACTGTTGATACACATCTGGTGTATTAAGTAATGGATGAAGAGAAATACAAAATACAACAAGTAACTTGAACTTACTTGAACAACAAGTAAACCCTGCATCTACAGCATAGGTAAATACTTCACCTACAAACATAATACTGTTCTGACAGCACATCAGTATTGGTGTAATGAAGAGATTTGCTGAAAAATGTAAAAACTTTAAATGCGTATGTTTATAAAAAGCAATTAAATAAATTATGTAATAACAACAGACAGCGAGGTGGTGCAGGTTTGATTGAGACATTTTGATAGCAGGTGATCTTAACACTTTCAGTGCCACGAGGTGGCGCCAGAGTTAGCGCTTCAATGCCACCATCGACGCTTAATATCGCCTAATCTATGTTTTAAATTATGGCTATGTGTCTAAACCCGTCGCTTATCAAAGAATCCTTTTCCAGTCAGTGCTGTCAAGGCAGATTGGTTATATTTCGTATTGCATCGCGTCCCGCTCTGCGCCTTACGAGATACTCCTATCTCCTGTGATACCTAATGTATCTCCCACGAATAAAAACACATGCACCCCACCTGTATGGGGCCCCGCCCCTTATGGTGGTACCGCCCATATAACCATGACCCTGGTCATGAAACACCCTTCCTCTATTTTCGTCCCAGCGTATTGGATGCGTGCACCATACGAGCTAGCGGAATGAAAAGATTAAGGAAGATTAATAATGTTGGAAGCTTACCGGAGGTTGCTGGCCCCTGGCATCTTCGACGCATGTTTTCGGCGACACGACGGGCCTGTGATGTTCCTCGTTTGATGACTGCACATCGAGGTTCAGCTGTACAAGGCTGGCTGTCGGGCCAGCTTGTACTCAGGTAGGCCCTGTGTCTTCAGGCATGGGTATTAGTGTTAGTAATGCTGGTTTGTTTTGTTAACACAACCATGTTGTGTGTTGGCGCCGGGGGCAGGATGGTTTGGTAAACGTTCTCTGCAGGGAACTGTTTCCAAGCTGTCTTGGGCGTGCTGCTAAAACATCTAAAGCTATGCTAACATGCTATCGCTACTGCCGCATGCTATTACTACTGCTAATTGCTATGCTGTTTTAATGTCTCCGCCGTGAGATGTTGTCACTCTCCCGCCTCTTGCCCGGTTCATCAATGAAGGTCAGTCGGTAGCTGTTGTGGGGTTTTTGAGTTCTATTTACCTTTTTCGGGTAAATAGGTTGACAACGGGGTAGGTCGTGGCTAGGTTCCTAGCCAGGTATTTTACCTTGTGTTCCGGCGGGGTTTGTTGAACGGTGTTCCCATCTGGGTTGGCGTCGGGTAGTGGGGCTATGGGTCCAGCCGACATGATAAACATGTTGCGTGTCTGTGCACAGGCAATTGTTGTCTTGGGTCCCACATTGCCTGGCGTTAGGCTGCAGTGGTATAAGGGCAGGGCCGCCTGGGAGAAATGTGAGGCCCTGTGCGTTTTTAGACGCGAGGCCCCCCATCTCTTGGGGCGGCCCTGTGTAGGGGGCTATTGTTTCGTTTTGTCACTCTGCTATGAGAAGGTCTGTCTTGCTACAGCTTTCTCTCCTCTCAAACCATTCATACTGACGGTCAATCGGTATACTGGGGGAGTAGTGCGGGGGGGGGGCTTTGTTTACCTTTTTTGGTAAATGGGCTAAACTAGGGCTGGTGTTCTGTTGTGAATATTTTGAATGAAGACGGGTCTGGTCCGTCTCCCCTTAAACTTTGTGTGTATGGGTTTGCTCATTCTACAGTTTTTGTGGTTTAGCTCTTTTATTCATTTAACCTTTTCATGGTGCACACCACAGTGGAGGGTGCTGTTTGCAATCACCACTGGTGCTCCATGTTAACGTCAGTCCTTTGTTTTTGATATATTGAAACAATGCCCCGCCCGGCCGACACCTTGGGTGGGTCGGCCTGGCGAGTGGCTGGTGGGCTGTTAAGGCTTGTACCGCCACGGTATGGAATTGGCAACGATTAGAACTGTGTTCGAATTGGTGTTTTTTCTATAAAAAAAAAAAATGGTGTCTGGTGGAGGGGCCTTGGGGCCAGCCGACGTCGACACATCGCGCGAGGTTGTTGACGTTATTAGCTTTGACCCAGCCGCAAGCTATAACCGCTCAGGGTTCCCCTCTCCGCAGGGGATTTTGGTCTTCTGCTGGAGCGCGGGCGGTATTGTCCAAGGCCCTACACCGCCTCACACCGCGCAGCCAGAAGAAGAGAGAGCACGGCCTCGTCAGCGGCGATGACGGGGCCCTCGACAGGCGGCCATGTTTTTCCCCCGCCAGAGGTATCCTGGGCGTTGATTCGACAGGTGTCCACAAGGCCGACAGCCTTGGCGGCCGAGGGATCGGCCATGTAGGATGGGTTCGGCTTGAACAAACAAGCCGTCACCGTCCTGCCGCGAGCAGCCCGCTCTCCGATCACTACCTTCCCCAACACCAGCGGAAGAAGTGGGCTCTAAAAAAGTATGATTGTTTCCTTTGGCTGCGGGCCGCGTGCCTTCGTTGATGCGCGGGCGGCCCCCCTTTTCGCTTCTCATGGGGACAGGGGCTGACACCCAGTTGATGGCTGAGCCTGGGTCTGTCCGTGAGAATGTTGTGCTGTCAAGCGGCTCCCACACCTTGAACTGTGTTGGTTGAGCGTTACGTCTGTCAACTTAAGTGTTGTCAGCAGGGGGGCTCGAAACCTTTTGAGGCACACAGTGCGGGCTTCCCCGGCCTCGCCTTCGCCAGGCCAGGTATCATGTTGGTGCTCCCACTCCTGAAATATTGGCAAGTGGTCGCAGCTCACATGGTTTGGGGTGGTAGTAATATCACTGCAGGGCTACGGTGTGTAGGAACCCATGGGGGCCTTACACCTTGCATGTCCGGCTGCAGAACAACTCCTTCAGCATGTTCTGGAGGGGTGTTCAGTGGGGGGGCTTTTTTTTGATCGGAAGCCCCCCGTATCAGACAGGCCCTTTCTGTCGGGGTTCCCCCTTGGGTGCGATTGCCTCTTGGGTGGTGTCAGGGCAGGTGTTCCGACACGGAACGCGCTCCTCGCACGGTTCCAGGGTTGTCTTCGCACAGCGGGGGGACCGGGCCAACTATCTACAGTTCCTGGCGGACCTGCGCCACGTGACGGCGGGTGCGTTGGGAGTGTCGTCACATATGACTACGGCAGTACCATATGTCGAGGTAGATGGAGAGAATGGTGAGGCGGGGACTTGTGTTTACACAACCCCACCCGTTTTCAGGTTTGGTACAGACCCTGTTGTCGGGGTCTCCAGCAGGGACAGCTCTGGTCGACGAGATCCAATCTCTGTGGACGAAGCAAGCCATCGTCGTGGCGTTCTCCTCCCGGTGTTCTCTGCCCGAGAAGTCGGGAGGGAGGGGTGTAAGACCCAGGCTGGACCTGTCCCATGGGAAGGTTCAGCATTTTATGGATCGTCTCCTACCTGTTGAACACTGTCAGATGGGGGTCTGGTTCTCCTCCATAGACCTGTAGGATGCGTATGCGCATCCCCGATCTTCCATCCTAGGGCTTACCTACGCTTCCTTTGCAGGGTTAGCGTATGAGTACCAGAGGCTGCCGTTCGGTATTCTCTGGCTCCCCGCATCTTCACCAAGTGCGTGGAGGCCGCACTGGGGCCTCTGCGTCATCCGGGGTTACGGAGTGTTCTGCCCTGATGACGTTCTGGTCCTTCGCGGTCAAGGTGGATCGTCAGGTCTCGTACCAGGCAGGTCTCTACCAGCCTGGGGTTGCTGTAGACTGGATGTAGAGTATTCCTCTTCCCAGTCAACGGTTGGAGGGCTATGGGCATCCATCTCAGAGCGTGTTGTCAACACGCTCGGGAGGTTCCGTCCTAGGACGGTTACGGCGCTGTCTCACGTCGCGTTTTCACCGACGCCTCCCTCGCTGGTGATGCGTCGGGCCAACGCAGTAGGGGGCAGCTGGCAAACCATGCTGCCCGGTCTGCGCTACGTTCAATGTGTTGGTGTTGAAAGCGGTCCTTCTGGTCCACAAATGGTGTTGATCAGGACGGACGATACGACGTCAGTGTCGTGTATCGACAGACAGGGAGGAGTACGCTCCCCCTGTCTGCACCAGGCGGCGGGCGGCTGGCTATGGGCGTCCTCCATCTGCGCGGCCTAAGGGCTCCCCACATCCCCGGCAGGGAGAATGTGGGTGCAGGTGTACTGTCGCGGGGCGGCCCTCATCCTGACGGGTGAGGATTGTGTCTGGACATGGCCAGGCAGGTCTGGGACCGATGCCGTGCCGCCAGGGATTCTTCCCCATACATCTGTTAGGTCAGTTGTTGGGACGGGTACGTTGAGGGGCGCAGGTTCTTGATCCTGATGGTGTTACCATCTGGAATGCGCATGCTCCCTCCACTGTCGCGCTTACGCGGGCAGATGACGTATGTTCCAAGTGTGGTGTAAGGCGGGGGGCCGGGACTCAGTCTCCTGCCCCCTGGATGCTGTCCTTAGTTACCTCCAGTCTCTCCTTGATAGACTGTCGGCTTCGACGGTGAGGGTATATGCAGCAGCTATATCCTCCTATCATGAGGGGTTTGAGGGGATGTCTTGTTCAGCCACCCTCTTGTGAAGCGTTTCCTGCTTGGCGCTCGACGCGTTAAGCCGGTGCAACGCTCCTTGGCTCCGACTGGGATCTTCAATTGGTCCTCGGTCGGTTGTCCTTGGCCCCGTTTGAGCCGCTCGAGCGGGCGCCGTTGGGACAGCTGTCCTTCAGGACCGCGTTCCTTCTGGCTGTCACTTCCGCTAAACGCGTAGGTGAGCTCTGTGCTCTCTCGGTACGTCCAGAGTGCCTGTCTTTTCGGACCGATTGCGGTGTCACTCTGCGACCTAATCCTGCTTTCGTGCCTAAGAATATCCGGAGTTCCTTCCGCTCCCGGGATATTGTGGTTCAGGCGTTTCGTCCTCCTCCTCACACTAGTGAGTTAGATGCGGGCCTTCACCTGTCATGTCCAGTCCGTGCTTGGGGATTTACCTGAGCCGTACTCAGGATTTCAGGGTTACCGACCAGCTTTTTGTCTGTTACGGTGGGGCTCGTGCTGGTAAGGCACTGTCGGAGCAGCGCCTGTCCCATTGGTTGTGCGAGGGTGTTACCCTCTGCTACACGTTGGCTGGGCAGGATCCCCCTGGGGGCGTCAGGGCGCACTCCACTCGTGGGGTGGCTGCCTCTGCCGCTCTCCTGGGTGGGGCCTCGGTGGAGGCCATCTGTGCTGCAGCTTCATGGTCCTCCCCGGGCTCCTTTGTAAGGTTTTTTCCTCATGGACATGACCGGGGGTTCTGTCTCCCAGGCGGTTCTGGGGTCTGTGGCCTTTCCTGCTTCCCGTCCTTTGGTCGGGTAGCAGGAGTGTATGGGTTTGGGCCACAGTGTGTTGAGTCACACGTGGTTCCGCCTGTACGGTGTGTTCAAGGGGTTCTAGTTCCCTCTTGTTCGCATTCAGGTGGAGTTGACTGCGCCCCCCCTTCGTTAGGAAGGATGGGGTGACAGGGCTCCCCGCACCCCTTGATGTGGGCTTACGGGTCCTCAGGGGGTACATCTGTCGGGTCTCGCGCCCGCTCTTCCCCATTATCTCGTAAGGCTCAGAGCGGGACGCGATGCAATACGAAATATAACGATAGGTTATGTAGATAACCTAGTTATATTAGTATTGGCTAAGCGTCCCGCTCTGCGCGCCCTGAGTTCCCTCTTGAGGGATCTTTTCCTGGGACGGGTTTTGGCGAGGAAGGGTGTTTCATGACCAGGGTCATGGTTATATGGGCGGTACCACCATAAGGGGCGGGGCCCCATACAGGTGGGGTGCATGTGTTTTTATTCGTGGGAGATACATTAGGTATCACAGGAGATAGGAGTATCTCGTAAGGCGCAGAGCGGGACGCTTAGCCAATACTAATATAACTAGGTTATCTACATAACTGGAGCGCAACAGTAAGAAGCATTTTGTACAAAAGTATTCTGTACTTCTGTATGACAACTATTAAAGAAACTTCAACTTCAAACCTATCGTTTTTTATCGCTTCATTTCCGTTTGAGAGCATTTTGAAAAGCACCCGTTTTGAGGTAAATTCTGGACCATTCTATGATAATCGTCTTTTACTGGAATATTCCAGAACGTTGATATTTGTCGGCCTATTTATGAATCGTTTTCAAATAAACGCTAGATGATCAATATTATACCGTGTTCATTTCCTCTTGGATTTTTACAGTGAAACCGAAAGAGCCCATTTCACAAAACAGCTTATATCTTCATCAAAATGAGTCTGATTATTCTAACACTGATAACATAGATTCCTTACCTGACATCAGATGGTATCCAACTGGTATATTCCAATTCCTGATCACCATTTGAAAAAATCGATAAGTGTATAGATCCAACGTGATACAGTGAGTGGCTTTCAACGAGATATTAATAATTCTGAGAACTCGTGAGTGGCATAGAAAGTGTTAAAGGAAAACTCCAACATTTTGGGAAATTAGCTTATTTAACATCTTCCCTGGAGTTAGACAAGAAGATATATACCTTTTTCGTCTCTCTGCATGCATTGGGCTTAGGGAACGCCTGGACCGTTAGCCTAGCTTAGCTTCATCACAGGAAGTGGGGCAGACATCTAGCCTAGTTCACTACAGTCAGGAAATATACTCCAAATACAATAAAAATACAACTCCCAAATGTTCCTGTAAACATGTTGTGACCTGTGTATTTACCACGTCTCCCAGTCACACAAGTCACACGAGTCTCCCAGTCACACAAGTCTCCAAATCACACAAGTCACATAAGTCTCCCAGTCACACAAGTCTCCAAGTCACAAAAGTCACACGAGTCTCCAAGTCACACAAGTCACACAAGTCTCCAAGTCACACACGTCTCCCAGTCACACAAGTCGCCCAGTCACACAAGTCTCCAAGTCACACAAGTCACACAAGTCTCCAAGTCACACAAATCTCCCAGTCACACAAGTCTCCCAGTCACACAAGTCTCCCTGTCACACAAGTCACACGAGTCTCCCAGTCACACAAGTCTCCAAGTCACACAAGTCACATGAGTCTCCAAGTCACACAAGTCACACGAGTCTCCAAGTCACACAAGTCTCCAAGTCACACAAGTCTCCAAGTCACACGAGTCTCCCAGTCACACAGGTCTCCAAGTCACACAAGTCACACAAGTCTCCAAGTCACACAAGTCTCCAAGTCACACAAGTCTCCCAGTCACACGAGTCTCCAAGTCACACAAGTCACACGAGTCTCCAAGTCACACAAGTCACACAAGTCTCCAAGTCACACAAGTCTCCCAGTCACACGAGTCTCCAAGTCACACAAGTCACACGAGTCTCCAAGTCACACAAGTCACACAAGTCTCCAAGTCACACAAGTCTCCAAGTCACACAAGTTACACAAGTATCCCAGTCACACAAGTCTCCAAGTCACACAAGTCTCCCAGTCACACAAGTCGCCCAGTCACACAAGTCTCCAAGTCACACAAGTCACACAAGTCTCCAAGTCACACAGATCTCCCAGTCACACAAGTCTCCCAGTCACACAAGTCTCCCAGTCACACAAGTCACACGAGTCTCCCAGTCACACAAGTATCCAAGTCACACAAGTCACATGAGTCTCCAAGTCACACAAGTCACACGAGTCTCCAAGTCACACAAGTCTCCAAGTCACACAAGTCTCCCAGTCACACAGGTCTCCAAGTCACACAAGTCACACAAGTCTCCAAGTCACACTAGCGCTGGCATACTCCAATTCACAGACTCCCTATTCTGATGCCCTGGTGGCCCTCGACGCATGTTACGGACGTACATGGGACTATGTCATTCAGGAGATACGTGAGATTGAACGTCTCCCCCCAGCTAAAGACAATCGAGCCCTGGACGACCTATCCGTCAAAGTACATTCCCTGGTAGGGATGCTCGGGTCACAACGAGAGAAGGGGATGTACGAGTTGTACGCCAACTCCAACGTGGAGCGTATATTAGAGAAGCTCCCCCCATTCCGCCAAGAACGTTTTCGGCGGCAAAGAAATCACCGTGACCCCAATGGCCCAGAACAATCACTCCTGGACCTCGCTGACTTCCTAGCCAGAGAGGTCAGCAGCCTAAGGATTGACACCTTCGCATGGGGTGGCTCGAAAATTAAAGAGGGACCGAGAAGGTTTAAAGACCAAAGCCGGCCCATCACCGTGATGCACCAGGCCGAGTCGGTGCCACGACAGAAGAGTCATAACCCCCCCGCTAAGGGAAAATGGAAGATCGCATGCCAATATTGCGACAACGAACACTGGCTGTCACAGTGCAACGCATTTAAGAAACTGACCACCGACGACGTAAGTCAGTGGATTAAAGCAAACCGCCGTTGTTTCCGCTGCGCGTGCAGCCACATGTCATCCGAGTGCCGCCTTAAGAAGAAGTGTGGCAAGTGTGACAGCGCCCACCTCGAAGCACTGCACCAGAGCAACAAGCGGAAACCCGCCCCACAGAGCAGCTCGAGAGCAGAAGTACTCTACATTGATCCCGCGAAGAGTGGGAGCTCCCGGGTGCTCCTCAAGGTGGAACGAGTACTCCTCAGTCACGGGGACAAGGTACTCGACACCTACGCCGTCCTCGACGACGGGTCGGAGAAGACTCTCCTCCTCGCCTCCGCCGCGACCCAGTTGGACTTGCGGGGTCCAGAGGAGACCATGACAATCCGTACCATTCGTCGAGACTTAAAGACAATAAAAGGTGAAAATGTCTCGTTCACCATAGCAGCAATCGATCAGCCCGAGAAGCGGTACAGCATCAACAAGGCGTTCACAAGCTACGACATAGGTTTGTCACGCTACGATTACCCCATCCCACAGCTGAGGGAGAAGTACGAACACCTACGCCGACTGCCCATACCGCTCATCGACGGCGCTACACCGACCCTGCTCATAGGCTCCGACCACGCAGACCTCATCGTCCCCACGGACACGGTCCACATCGGACCCAGAGGATGCCCAGCCGCGGTTAAGACCCGACTGGGATGGACACTCCAAGGCCCTCTCTCCGGGCCTTCCAACCGAACCAACGTCCACACGCTGCCTTTACACCAAGGTGAGCAACCCAAACGATACCCTCTTGCAGCACGTTGAGAGGCTATGGACACTAGACTCGCTGCCATTCAAGAACGAACGCAAAATGGTTCGGTCAAAGGAGGACAAGTATGCCATAGTCCTACTCGAGCAGAAGATTACGAGGGTCGAGGTCGACGGAGTGCTAAGATACGCGACCCCACTCTTGAGGCGGGAAGGGATGCCCACTCTGCACGTGCCGAAGGAAGTGACACACCACTACTTACAGAGCACTGAGCGGCGCCTCGCCAAAAAAAAAAGAAGTTTCTACGTGGACAACTGCCTACAGAGCGTATCTACGCCAGAAGAAGCAGAGAACATCCTACTGAAGCTAAGAGCTTCATTGGCCAATGGTGGATTCGACCTCAGACAATGGGCCAGCAGTGACCCTCAAGTCCTCCGAAGCCTCCCCCCAGAGACCAAGGCCGTGAGCAGCGAGACCTGGATGGCGCACACCCCAGGCGAAGCGCAAGAGATGACCCTGGGCCTCGTCTGGCGTTTCAAGACGGACTCGCTTCACTACAGACACACACCCCTGAGGACGGATCAGGAGACTTCCAAGACTAGACTGACCACTCGGCGGAGCGTGTACCGAACACTCGCCAGCCAGTACGACCCAATGGGATGTATCCTCCCCTACACCACTCGGGCGAAGATGCTGGTGAGAGAACTGTGGGACAAGGAGCAGGGCTGGGACGACCCCATACCCGAGCACCTGGCTTCCACATGGAAAGAATGGGAGGATGAACTTGACTCACTCCGAGATGTGACCATCCAACGGAGTTACTTCCCCCCTAGAGTGCGGTTGGAGACGTGTCAGATAGACCTGCACGTCTTCAGCGACGCCTCTGAAGTGGCGTACGGATCGGTGGCTTACCTGAGAGCCCGAGAAGAGGGAGGAGAAGTCCACGTAGCCTTCGTCCTGGCCCGCTCGAGGATAGCTCCCTGCAAGCAGCAGTCGATCCCGCGACTAGAGCTCTGCGCAGCTCTGGTAGGCGCGCAACTCGCAAAGATGATACAAAGTGAACTCACCATACCGGTGCGTGAGATCATCCTATGGTCAGACTCTATGACCGTGCTCACCTGGATCCAGTCCGACTCCTGTCGGTACAAGGTTTTCGTCGGAGTCCGAGTCACCGAGATCCAAGACCTGGTAGGAGCAGCATGTTGGAGATACGTTGACACCAAGCAGAACCCGGCGGATGTCATCACACGGGGGATGTCCCTAGACAACCTCACATGTCCTAACCCTTACAGTGATGGTCCTGAGTTCCTCAAGCTCCCGGAGGAGAAGTGGCCTATCCCCACACCACGGGAGGCGAACCAAGATGAGTCAGAGATAAAGAAGTCTATGTTCTGCGGGCTGACTCAAGCCCCGGCTCCAACGGACCCAGACCTAGACGACTGTTTAACCTTTGAGAGTGCTCAGAAAAGGACATTCTTATGGCACCACCCGGAGCTTCCCCCCACCACAGACCTCGACGCATCGAACTACGAGGAAGCAGAACTTCTTCTACTAAAGAGAGCACAAAGAGACTCCTTCCCAGAAGAACTAGATTGTCTGAGAGGGGAAAAGCCAGTCCCCTCAGACAGTCGACTCCTCACCTTAGCCCCAGAGCTCGACGCCCAGCACCTCATCAGGGTGGGTGGTCGATTGAGACGGGCCCCGGACGTGACCGAAGATGCTAAGCATCCCATCGTCCTCAACAGCCGACACAAGATAACAGAGCTGATCATCCAGAAGTACGACAAGGTGGTGCACCACGCGGGGGCCGAGCGAGTCTTTGCGGAGATCCGACGGCGCTTCTGGATACTCCAAGGGAGAGAAGCTGTACGTCGATTCCAACGGACTTGCCCAACCTGTCGCAAGTGGAGGGCACAGCCTAGTATTCCGATGATGGCCGACCTGCCTCCCTGCCGCCTCCGACTCGGCGAGCGGGCCTTCCACTCCACGGGCGTGGACTGCTTCGGCCCATTCAACGTCAAGAAAGGAAGAGGGACAGAGAAGAGGTGGGGCATCGTGTACAAGTGCATGACCACCCGAGCTACGTGGCCGGCCGGCCGTGTGAGCAAAGTGATTACTGGTTCCGATGGGAAGGTCAGAGCGGCAGAAGTCATCGTCCAAGGGCGGACCTACACCAGACCAGTAGCCAAGTTGATAGAGCTGCCTGAGATCCCTAAACCCCCTGACGATGACGATAACCCACTGACTTTATAGATTATTTCCAACTCCCCATAGCACATTATGGAGAAGTTGACTTGACTTTAATTTTAATCTGTGCCCATTTATTTACTAATTAGGTGCGGACTAATTAGGAGGCGGCTGTTCTGAAGGGTCCAGATTAATACTGAAAGTCTGCGTTTATTATTTTGTATAACTTGTATATTGTTTATATATATAAGCTATATACCTTTAAGCCATCCGTTTGCACCATAGTATTATTCGCTCGCCTCATTCGGCACCGCCCTTGACATTGGAGGCGCCAGCAGACGAGCCCCTCAGACAGAGTTCAAAGACGTGTCCGGGCAAGTTCAGACATGCCCATAGCAGGCGCATTGATTCCGGACAGGTAAATCGGCTGCGCTCTAGAAATCAGTCTGAGTATATATATTGTAGATGGCGCAAGCAGCCGTGTGAGCAGTAACCTAACAGCAGTGGAAGTAACGAGTCGGCAGTATCAGAACAGGAGAAGCAGCAGAGCGAGATTGTAATACGTTCGGTACAGTTGTACACAGACCTACCAGCGGTGTATCGTTACGGATAGCTAGTAGTTACTTAGATACGACCATAATATTGTAGAGCCATTATTGGCGCAGTATAGTGACTTGTGTAAGCGAAGTAACGTGGAGAAACGTATAGTTAAAACCATCAGCGTTTGGATCTAACTACTCCCTGAAGACCATCCTCGGGCTAGCTTCCAGTACAAACGAAGCTAGCTAGCTACCATCTATGCCATCGGGCTCTGGATTAAGAGCTATTAACCCTGCCATCGGGCGCTAGGATTACAAGGACCGGTTCCGTACGAGACCCCTTTTCTTCAGTGACCACAGGATTATCCGACCATTCTTCAATTCCTCCAGAGATTACAACTCCAGAGAGGGAAATCATCGTCTCCAGCTACCCCCCTTGCTTTGCCCTGTATCACCTCCTCTCATTCCCTGCAGAGCTCCGGTCGAGTATTCTTAACCTAGGAAATATTCATTCCCCCTGACTTTGATACTCTGACATTCTACTATTAAAAGAGCAACGTGATAATTCAGTTGTATATTGATATGACGATTAAAATACTGTAAACTTGATATCCTTGTCCCCGTGCCGTCAATTGAGTGTCTGCCATATTTATCTAACTGTACTGTCTGGCAAGTAATAATATTTAGTAGTGGTTTAATCTAAACAATCTTTAATACAGTCCGGGTTGTTTAGCCCCTCAGCTACAATGTTAAATAAGCAAATTTCCCAAAATGTTGGAGTTTTCTTTTAAGATGCCTCTGCGGCGCATAGAACAAGTGGGCCCAATGTCTATCACTGTCTGTCTGTCTCTCTCCGTCGTTCAACAAGTTTTTAGCTAATTAACATTTTCAACATGCTTTCACTGAAAGAGCCTGTTTTTTTTAGAGCGAGTGCCTTGTTTGAAAGTTTACCTCCATCCAGTTCCATAAAAATCTTTTGGACTACCTCAAAGGTGTAGCAGAGCTGCGAAGGGTAGCTGAGGTTTAAGGCATACATCAGTCCGAAAAGCATTGCAAGTCTGTGGCTAAATATGTCTCAGCCCTGACAAACAGACATACAGTGGCATCAATATAAACATAAAAGTGAAGATACTTTCTGTTACAATTAGTCATGGGTCAGACCTTACTCTGCATGGACTACAAGGCCCAATGTCAACGAGAAAAGAAATTAGCACAGATTCATGTACATGCCACATATTCTCGCACAAGGCTTTCTGGATCTTCACCCATGTAGATAGATTCAGGATACACTCTTGTCCAACATCCACGTCATCACACTGAAAGGAACATTTCTTGATTAGTGTCTTAATTCAGCCATTGTGCTTTATTTTAAAGTCAACTACTGGTTCAAACTGTTATATGACTACAAATTTCTCTGAGAATATAACAGTAGGATTCCTACGATGGCACAAGCCTTGCTGTGAGTAGTGTTGCACGGCATACCAGTATTGAAAAAGTAACGCGGCACTAGAGGTTTGAAAGCGGTACTATACCTCATTTTAGAGGAAAGGTTCAAACTGAGACAAAAAGATGCAAATAGTGAAAGGAAAAAGATGAAAAATAAAAGCACTCATGGCCTCCTGTACAATTTGATTGCCCTCTTTACAAATCATTTGTAGTAACTAAAAAATTCATTTCCATAGCCTTTCCTCAATAAAAAAAATCTTAATTCCCCCAAAACAGCCATAATTCATAACTTTACAGGTTTTTCATGACAGTGGGACCAGTTAGCACTTACGTCAGCCATTTGTGCCATTTGTCTTTTGAGCTTTTCCCCTAGCTGTCCTCCCCTCTTTTGGAACAGCTTCATCAGGCTGTCAGAGTGGAGATCAAGCTGAGACAGGAACTTGGACTGAAGTGGCATGGTGGTGATTCTCTTGAATTCAGCATTGATCTGAAAACAGGTAAAAAGCACAGGAATCAGAATAAAATGGTTAGAGGGTAGAAAGCCACTGTTATATATACAGCCGATCAGGAATGGGGAGATATAGCACAACGAAATATACAATCATATTAGCAGTTTGACAATAGACCCAAGACTTCCCTTGTAACGTTATCAACAGCAAATCCAAGATGAGATAAGCCATACCTCACTGACTTCAAAGAGAGCTGGCCACCTTGCCATGAAAGGCTCCACCATTGGTGCATCACGGACGACTTCAAGTCTTCTATGTGCGAAAGTCTTCTCCATCTTCAGTTTCACAACATCTCTGTTGTTCCTCTTCTTCACATCCAAGGGTAGATCTTTCTGCATGGCCTCCAGACTTTCCTCTGTTTCTGCTGATGGGTATGGTGGGCAGAAGTTAACCTCTGCTCTCTTGGCCTTTTTGACACCAAAGGCTGCACGCTTTCCTGTTGGTTTGTTTCTTAAAGAGTTCACCGTCACCTCTGGGCAGCCCAGTTGTCTCAGCTCTCTGCGGTAGTTACCCAATTTATATTTTAAACTCATCTTCCATGCGCCATATCCAGTGCTGGACCCCTTCTCAGTTTGATTGATTGATTGATTGAAAACTTTATTAACAGATTGCAGAATGGGTACAATACAGTACAGCTCAATACACACAATTGTTAAGGGGATGCAGACCAGAGAAAGACTTTCGTCTTGTTTACATCAGGGTCCCCCATTTTCAATTCATCAGGACATATATGACATACATGACATACAGATAGTCAGTACTGCTACATCTATACATTTATGACATACCAGATTTGCAAATACAGTACTGTTTGTGATACAGAAGGAGTCAAGAAAAGGGAGTATATACATTTGACGTAGAAACTGTACATTGGAGGAGGTTGGGTGGGGGGGGTTGGGTACATTGGGATATTGACAACCATACTGGGTAATTTACATTGGAGGTGGTTGGGGGGGCACACTGTATAAACAAGCAAAACTGTACATTGAGGGGGGGGGGAGGAGACACTGTACAAACAAACAAAATTGTACATTGGACTATTGACAAAACCATACTAGGTAAATTACTGTACATTGGAGGGGGTTGGGTTAGGATATTTACAGGGGCCAGTGTTGAATTGCAGTCTCCCGTAGGTGTCCCTTGAGAGAGGTTTTGAAAGTGGGTAGTGATCCACATTCCTTTACAGCTTTGGGTAGGGCGTTCCACATTGATGTGGCATAATTGCGAAACGTGTTTAGTCCCTTATTTGAGCCGAATCTGGGTTTAACATGATTTGTGGAGCTCCCTCTGGTGTTGTGATCGTGGTATTCACTGACCTTTGGGAAGTATTTTGCCATGTACATGGGTACCTTGGTCGTGTAGTGTATCTTGTAGACCAGGCCCATTGCAAGTTGCTGTACTCTGTCGTCTACTCTAAGCCATCCTAGGTTGTCAAAATGGGCAGGGGTGAGGTGGGTTCTAGGAGTAAGGTCAAGCAGTAGTCTGACCAGTTTGTTTTGAGATGTTTGTAATTTTGTTTTTAGCGCCTTTGAGGTGCTTTGGTACCATGAGGTGCAAGCATAGTCGTAGTAGTTAAACATGGATGTGCCTTGATAAGACTCTGGGCTGTTTGTTCCATCTCCGTATCACTGACATAGACTTTATACAGAACAATTTCCTGCACTAAACCATCAAGGATGGCTGACTTCAACTTGGGATCAGGGGTAAGTACAGTGCCATTTTGACTATAAGCAAAATTTGCCTGCTGACGTTTTATTTCAGCATCATAGGGGAACTTAGGCACGTGAAAAACAGCAGGCCAAGAGGACCATGAGCTTCTAAACTCAATTGATGGCAGTACATCTGGATCTACAGATTCAGGCACTTGAGAAGAAGTAGGCCAAGAGGACTTTGTAAACTCACTCGATGACAGTATATCTGTATCCACAGTAGATCCATCCGACGAGAGCAGAGAGGTATTTACAGAGAAAGGATGGAGAGCTTGGGGGTTTAGGACTGGATAGAGAACAATGGGCCTTGACATCCCAGATAGAAAAAGGTTGATCAATTCAATGTTGATTTATGGTCAAAATGCTTGATTTTTGGTTAAGGTCGACGATTGATGGTGGATCACCCATTAACCGATGAACCAATTAACCAATGTTGAAAACATGTCATTGAATCAATATTGTTTTGTGGTTGCATTTTAATGATTGAAATGCCAATATCTAATAAATGTTGAATCAACGTATGCTGTTCAACGTATGCTGTTTGTCGTCATTAAGTTGGACCGATCCGAATGCCCCCCCCAATTTAAACAGATATGGTACGTCCCAGCCACATACTAGCTTCCTCTATGCAGCGCTCTCTCATTGTGAACTGGCAACAGAACAGCAACGTCGACATCCCCCGGATTTGATTCTACTGAGTGCTTTACAGTACGTTTTGGCTATATTACTTTTATCTTAACTGTGTTCAGTGAAAAATAACGTTATTGTGAGTGTGACCGGTGTACTCCTGATGGCGTTGTGCATGTGCATGCTGCAGTTTGGTAGGTAAATATAAATATACGTCAACTAAGATAAATATTCATGAATATTCGTTAGCGTGTACTTAATATAACTCTGGAGAGTGTGCAAGTGGAATCGTACGGTTGTTTAAGACCTATAACCAGTTATTTATTATTTCGATGTAATTATTCTAGGGCCAAACGAACAGAAATTGCGTGCTCCAATTGCGTGCGTTGGTACTGAATGACGTTGTGCGACTCAGCCAATCAAAAGCATGCTTATTGGGTGAACAGGAAGTAGTCAAGGAAGCACGCGCTAGCTGGCCTAGTAAACACGTGGATCCGTAAATGCAACGTTGCCTACCAGACAACGGGACCGCATGGTTCTTTTTGTAATGCTCCTGGCTGTTCAAACAAATTTTACAGTTCTGCTAGCTACATGCAGCATTTAGCGAGCTGGGTTAGCCGGCTAGTTGGCTTTGAATCCCGGCTGTGGCTAGGTAGCCAGCTAGCTAAATGCCCCGCGACGGTGATGTCACCAAACAAAATGGCGGCGCCCATGTTGATAAAGCGCTTCACATAACAAATAGTTTTTTCTTAGAAACTGCTTATTTTTATAACGTGATTTTTTTCTGTGGCTTATCTAAATACTAATTTGATGCTATGACTATGTTTATATCGCTATATGCTTCATCTCCCCTTTAAGCTTAGGCACTCTTTCGAAGTTGGTTAAGGTTAGAGTTTGTCTTAGAGCATGGCGATAGAACGCCAGGTAGTTTGCAGGCTGTTTGGCGTGCCACTGGTCCTCCTAATGTTGAATGAATGAATGAAAACTTTATTTAACAGATTGCAGAAGGGGTACAATACAGTATGGCTCAATACACACAATTGTTAAGGGGATGCAGACCAGAGAAAGACGTTTTTGTCTCGTTTACATCAGGGTCCCCCATTTTCAATTCATAGTGACATTTATGACATACACATGATGACATTTATGGCATAGGGAGGGACATACATGACATACAGATAGTATATAGTTAGACGTTTGGTTATATGCATGGTATTTTCTAATGAACAATATAACAATAATATAATAATGAACTCTCTTGATATTGATCAAAATGTAGAATTATGCAAGCGTTTCACCCTGCACATTGCAATGCAGCACATTAATCAGGACCCTCCCCCCTTTTTTCTTTCTTTTTCCAGAATCACGTACCAGTTTCAAGAAGCCGCACGTTGCAGCAATTGAAGCAAAGACCTGTTCTAGCCAAGTAAATACCACAATTTATGTACCATTACATTGACTATATAGTTAGACGTTTGGTTATATGCATGGTATTTTCTAATGAACAATATAACAATAATATAATAATGGACTCTCTTGATATTGATCAAAATGTAGAATTATGCAAGCGTTTCACCCTGCACATTGCAATGCAGCACATTAATCAGGACCCTCCCCCCTTTTTTCTTTCTTTTTCCAGAATCACGTACCAGTTTCAAGAAGCCGCGCGTTGCAGCAATTGAAGCAAAGACCTGTTCTAGCCAAGTAAATAGCACAATTTATGTACCATTACATTGACTACAGCACCTCATCACTATGTCATCTTATTCTCGGGCTAAAAGACGTAGAGTCAACAAATTACTGAGAGAGACAGAGCAGGCTATCCTCACTGATTATAAGTTAATTGTTGCTGCTAATTCAAGGACAAACCATCACTCTTTAGAGAACACAGATCCTGTCACAGCCTCTACTGACAGTAAGGTGTACGAGTTGTAGTGCAATCCTTCATCAATAAATATAAAGTGTGGGGAGTGGGTGCTACAGTGTGTTTGTTTAAAGTGAGTGTGTGCTATAAAGTGTGTGGGGTGGGTGCTACAGTGTGTTTGTTTAAAGTGAGTGTGTGCGTGTGGATGTGTGTGCTATGTGCGTTTGATGGTTGTTGTTGTGTAGTGTTCATTGTTCGTTTAGCAGCCTGATGGCCTGGGGATAGAAGCTTCTTCTGAGTCTTTCTGTGCTCGCCTTGAGACTCCGGTATCGCTTGCCTGACCGCAGCAGTTCAAAGAGGCAGTTGTTCGGGTGACTGGAGTCTTTAATGATTCTCTTAGCCTTACCCCTGCAACGCTTGTTGTAAATGTTCTGGAGGGTGGGGAGCCCCCCTCCAATTGTGCGTTCGGCTGAACGTGTCACTTAGAGTACCTAGAGAGAGTACCTAGAGTACACTTTGAGTACCTAGAGCAGTTTGTCAAAGATCTTCAGAATGTACTGTCTAATGGCATTATTTATAATGACAAGCAATTTGATGTACAGATTTCTTCTTTCATTTGTGATGCCCCGGCTAGAGCTTATATTAAGCAGACCAAGGCATTTAATGGCTATGCTGGTTGTGACAAGTGTTTTCAGGAGGGTGTATGGAGAAATAAAATGACATATCCTGAAACAAAAGTCAGACTTAGGACAGACTCCAGTTTCTCAGACATGGTTGATGAGGCACATCACAATGGGACGAGCCCTTTAACAGGTTTAGTTAAGATGGTTTCTATGTTTCCAACTGATTACATGCATCTTTGTTGTCTCGGAGTTACAAGGAAACTGCTTAATATATGGTTAAAGGGGAAGAATTTGGCAACAAGGGTCCCTTCCAAAACTGTACAAGCCATTTCAGGTAAACTGCTAAAGCTACGTTCCTACATGCCTTGTGAATTTAACCGTAAACCAAGGGAACTGTCAGAGTTAGATCGCTGGAAAGCTACTGAGTTGCGATCCTTCATGTTGTATTGGGGTCCTGTTGTTTTGAAGGATTCCCTCCCCAGTGAGCTGTATGACAACTTCATGTTGTTTTCTGTTGGAATGTACTTGTCGCTGTCCCCTAGTATTTCTGAGGAAATGTTGGCCTTTGCGCACAAGTTGATGGTTTCTTTTGTTGAACACTTTGGGACAGTGTATGGAAAAGATGAAATTGTGTACAATGTACACCAGCTTATTCATTTGGCTGAGGAATACAGGAAGTTTGGCACTCTAGATAATATCTCAGGATTCCCTTTTGAGAACTATCTTGGACAAATTAAGCATCTTCTACGCAAGCCACATCAGCCTCTACAACAGGTAGTGAAAAGGTTGTCTGAAATTCCACATGTTGGATCCCCATGTCCCACAGATGATCCAATTTTGCGTAATATTCACACTGATGGGCCTGTCCCCCCACAGTTTACTTCTTCACAACAGTACAGGAAGGTCTCCACTCATCGGTTTACTTTGTCCACAAAGAAAGGAGACAATTGTATTGAGGTTGGAGATGGATTTGCATTAGTAGAGAATATTCTTAAATCAGAGGAAGAGGTATATATAATTTACAGAAAGTACAGACACAAACAGCCATACTACATGTATCCATGTGAATCATCATACATTGGTACATACAAGGTCAGTGGCTTGCAAGAAGATATAGGGATAGGTAAACTTGGCTATATCAAGCGCAAATGTCTTCTCTCTCCAGACGGAGATGGTGCCATTGCAATACCACTACTTCATTTAACAGCATAACCATACTGCCCTACAAAGCTAAAGTGCAGTAACTATATTGACACACTGACTCTAACGTCGGATTTCGGGGCATAACTTACCTCATTAATAAATACACAATTAGTACAATATTACATGTACATAGATAACATGTTTGGCTGGCCAATTGAAACGCTTAAAGGAAAACTCCAACATTTTGTGAAATTAGCTTATTTAACATCTTCCCTGGAGTTGGACAAGAAGATACATACCTTTTTCGTCTCTCTGCATGCATTGGGCTTAGGGAACGCCTGGACCGTTAGCCTAGCTTAACTTCATCACTGGAAGTGGGGCAGACATCTAGCCTAGTTCACTACAGTCAGGAAATATACTCCAAATACAACTCCCAAACGTTCCTGTAAACATGTTGTGACCTGTGTGTTTACCACGTCTCCCAGTCACACAAGTCACACGAGTCTCCCAGTCACATGAGTCTCGTGTGACTGGGAGACTTGTGTGACTTGGAGACTTGTGTGACTCGTGTGACTTGGAGACTTGTGTGACTTGTGTGACTTGGAGACTTGTGTGACTCGTGTGACTTGGAGACTTGTGTGACTTGGAGACTTGTGTGACTTGTGTGACTTGGAGACTTGTGTGACTTGTGTGACTTGTGTGACTTGGACTTGTGTGACTTGTGTGACTTGGAGACTTGTGTGACTTGGAGACTCGTGTGACTTGTGTGACTTGGAGACTTGTGTGACTTGTGTGACTTGTGTGACTTGGACTTGTGTGACTTGTGTGACTTGGAGACTTGTGTGACTTGGAGACTCGTGTGACTTGTGTGACTTGGATACTTGTGTGACTCGTGTGACTTGGAGACTTGTGTGACTTGGAGACTTGTGTGACTTGTGTGACTTGGAGACTTGTGTGACTCATGTGACTTGGACTTGTGTGACTTGTGTGACTTGGAGACTTGTGTGACTTGGAGACTTGTGTGACTCATGTGACTTGGAGACTTGTGTGACTTGGAGACTCATGTGACTTGTGTGACTTGGAGACTTGTGTGACTCGTGTGACTTGGAGACTTGTGTGACTTGGAGACTTGTGTGACTTGTGTGACTTGGAGACTTGTGTGACTTGTGTGACTTGTGTGACTTGGACTTGTGTGACTTGTGTGACTTGTGTGACTTGGAGACTTGTGTGACTTGGAGACTTGTGTGACTTGTGTGACTGGGAGACTTGTGTGACTCATGTGACTTGGAGACTTGTGTGACTGGGAGACTTGTGTGACTGGGAGACTTGTGTGACTTGTGTGACTGGGAGACTTGTGTGACTGGGAGACTTGTGTGACTTGGAGACTTGTGTGACTCATGTGACTTGGAGACTTGTGTGACTCATGTGACTTGGAGACTTGTGTGACTTGGAGACTTGTGTGACTTGGAGACTTGTGTGACTCATGTGATCCGGCAAGCCTCCAGTTGTGTGGCCACTAGGCCAAGAGCCTACAATGAATGGTATGTTGATATGAATGTTAAAATGCCAACTAGATCAGGGGTTCTCAACCTTTCTGCTGCCAAGGCACCCCTGTGTTCAATAAAATATTCCAGGGCACCCCTACATACGATAAAGACTTTCCCGGTCCTGTCTTTTTTGCTACAATGATGATACAATGACTCTTTATTTGCCGTGCTGTCGTTGAGATGTTTTGTTGTTTGTTTGTCTTTGTTGCTTGTTGGTGAATCTGCAAATATGAATTGCCCCACGCGGGATCAATAAAGTTGTCTGAATCTGATGACAATTTTTTTTTTAGATCAAGCTGAGACAGGAACTTGGACTGAAGTGGCATGGTGGTGATTCTCTTGAATTCAGCATTGATCTGAAAACAGGTAAAAAGCACAGGAATCAGAATAAAATGGTTAGAGGGTAGAAAGCCACTGTTATATATACAGCCGATCAGGAATGGGGAGATATAGCACAACGAAATATACAATCATATTAGCAGTTTGACAATAGACCCAAGACTTCCCTTGTAACGTTATCAACAGCAAATCCAAGATGAGATAAGCCATACCTCACTGACTTCAAAGAGAGCTGGCCACCTTGCCATGAAAGGCTCCACCATTGGTGCATCACGGACGACTTCAAGTCTTCTATGTGCGAAAGTCTTCTCCATCTTCAGTTTCACAACATCTCTGTTGTTCCTCTTCTTCACATCCAAGGGTAGATCTTTCTGCATGGCCTCCAGACTTTCCTCTGTTTCTGCTGATGGGTATGGTGGGCAGAAGTTAACCTCTGCTCTCTTGGCCTTTTTGACACCAAAGGCTGCACGCTTTCCTGTTGGTTTGTTTCTTAAAGAGTTCACCGTCACCTCTGGGCAGCCCAGTTGTCTCAGCTCTCTGCGGTAGTTACCCAATTTATATTTTAAACTCATCTTCCATGCGCCATATCCAGTGCTGGACCCCTTCTCAGTTTGATTGATTGATTGATTGAAAACTTTATTAACAGATTGCAGAATGGGTACAATACAGTACAGCTCAATACACACAATTGTTAAGGGGATGCAGACCAGAGAAAGACTTTCGTCTTGTTTACATCAGGGTCCCCCATTTTCAATTCATCAGGACATATATGACATACATGACATACAGATAGTCAGTACTGCTACATCTATACATTTATGACATACCAGATTTGCAAATACAGTACTGTTTGTGATACAGAAGGAGTCAAGAAAAGGGAGTATATACATTTGACGTAGAAACTGTACATTGGAGGAGGTTGGGTGGGGGGGGTTGGGTACATTGGGATATTGACAACCATACTGGGTAATTTACATTGGAGGTGGTTGGGGGGGCACACTGTATAAACAAGCAAAACTGTACATTGAGGGGGGGGGGAGGAGACACTGTACAAACAAACAAAATTGTACATTGGACTATTGACAAAACCATACTAGGTAAATTACTGTACATTGGAGGGGGTTGGGTTAGGATATTTACAGGGGCCAGTGTTGAATTGCAGTCTCCCGTAGGTGTCCCTTGAGAGAGGTTTTGAAAGTGGGTAGTGATCCACATTCCTTTACAGCTTTGGGTAGGGCGTTCCACATTGATGTGGCATAATTGCGAAACGTGTTTAGTCCCTTATTTGAGCCGAATCTGGGTTTAACATGATTTGTGGAGCTCCCTCTGGTGTTGTGATCGTGGTATTCACTGACCTTTGGGAAGTATTTTGCCATGTACATGGGTACCTTGGTCGTGTAGTGTATCTTGTAGACCAGGCCCATTGCAAGTTGCTGTACTCTGTCGTCTACTCTAAGCCATCCTAGGTTGTCAAAGTGGGCAGGGGTGAGGTGGGTTCTAGGAGTAAGGTCAAGCAGTAGTCTGACCAGTTTGTTTTGAGATGTTTGTAATTTTGTTTTTAGCGCCTTTGAGGTGCTTTGGTACCATGAGGTGCAAGCATAGTCGTAGTAGTTAAACATGGATGTGCCTTGATAAGACTCTGGGCTGTTTGTTCCATCTCCGTATCACTGACATAGACTTTATACAGAACAATTTCCTGCACTAAACCATCAAGGATGGCTGACTTCAACTTGGGATCAGGGGTAAGTACAGTGCCATTTTGACTATAAGCAAAATTTGCCTGCTGACGTTTTATTTCAGCATCATAGGGGAACTTAGGCACGTGAAAAACAGCAGGCCAAGAGGACCATGAGCTTCTAAACTCAATTGATGGCAGTACATCTGGATCTACAGATTCAGGCACTTGAGAAGAAGTAGGCCAAGAGGACTTTGTAAACTCACTCGATGACAGTATATCTGTATCCACAGTAGATCCATCCGACGAGAGCAGAGAGGTATTTACAGAGAAAGGATGGAGAGCTTGGGGGTTTAGGACTGGATAGAGAACAATGGGCCTTGACATCCCAGATAGAAAAAGGTTGATCAATTCAATGTTGATTTATGGTCAAAATGCTTGATTTTTGGTTAAGGTCGACGATTGATGGTGGATCACCCATTAACCGATGAACCAATTAACCAATGTTGAAAACATGTCATTGAATCAATATTGTTTTGTGGTTGCATTTTAATGATTGAAATGCCAATATCTAATAAATGTTGAATCAACGTATGCTGTTCAACGTATGCTGTTTGTCGTCATTAAGTTGGACCGATCCGAATGCCCCCCCCAATTTAAACAGATATGGTACGTCCCAGCCACATACTAGCTTCCTCTATGCAGCGCTCTCTCATTGTGAACTGGCAACAGAACAGCAACGTCGACATCCCCCGGATTTGATTCTACTGAGTGCTTTACAGTACGTTTTGGCTATATTACTTTTATCTTAACTGTGTTCAGTGAAAAATAACGTTATTGTGAGTGTGACCGGTGTACTCCTGATGGCGTTGTGCATGTGCATGCTGCAGTTTGGTAGGTAAATATAAATATACGTCAACTAAGATAAATATTCATGAATATTCGTTAGCGTGTACTTAATATAACTCTGGAGAGTGTGCAAGTGGAATCGTACGGTTGTTTAAGACCTATAACCAGTTATTTATTATTTCGATGTAATTATTCTAGGGCCAAACGAACAGAAATTGCGTGCTCCAATTGCGTGCGTTGGTACTGAATGACGTTGTGCGACTCAGCCAATCAAAAGCATGCTTATTGGGTGAACAGGAAGTAGTCAAGGAAGCACGCGCTAGCTGGCCTAGTAAACACGTGGATCCGTAAATGCAACGTTGCCTACCAGACAACGGGACCGCATGGTTCTTTTTGTAATGCTCCTGGCTGTTCAAACTAATTTTACAGTTCTGCTAGCTACATGCAGCATTTAGCGAGCTGGGTTAGCCGGCTAGTTGGCTTTGAATCCCGGCTGTGGCTAGGTAGCCAGCTAGCTAAATGCCCCGCGACGGTGATGTCACCAAACAAAATGGCGGCGCCCATGTTGATAAAGCGCTTCACATAACAAATAGTTTTTTCTTAGAAACTGCTTATTTTTATAACGTGATTTTTTTCTGTGGCTTATCTAAATACTAATTTGATGCTATGACTATGTTTATATCGCTATATGCTTCATCTCCCCTTTAAGCTTAGGCACTCTTTCGAAGTTGGTTAAGGTTAGAGTTTGTCTTAGAGCATGGCGATAGAACGCCAGGTAGTTTGCAGGCTGTTTGGCGTGCCACTGGTCCTCCTAATGTTGAATGAATGAATGAAAACTTTATTTAACAGATTGCAGAAGGGGTACAATACAGTATGGCTCAATACACACAATTGTTAAGGGGATGCAGACCAGAGAAAGACGTTTTTGTCTCGTTTACATCAGGGTCCCCCATTTTCAATTCATAGTGACATTTATGACATACACATGATGACATTTATGGCATAGGGAGGGACATACATGACATACAGATAGTATATAGTTAGACGTTTGGTTATATGCATGGTATTTTCTAATGAACAATATAACAATAATATAATAATGAACTCTCTTGATATTGATCAAAATGTAGAATTATGCAAGCGTTTCACCCTGCACATTGCAATGCAGCACATTAATCAGGACCCTCCCCCCTTTTTTCTTTCTTTTTCCAGAATCACGTACCAGTTTCAAGAAGCCGCACGTTGCAGCAATTGAAGCAAAGACCTGTT
The DNA here is from genome assembly GCF_963971535.1 of Notolepis coatsorum. Taxonomy (NCBI): domain Eukaryota; kingdom Metazoa; phylum Chordata; class Actinopteri; order Aulopiformes; family Paralepididae; genus Notolepis; species Notolepis coatsorum. Next base: position 88,737,664 of record NC_140183.1, read on the forward strand.
CTAGCCAAGTAAATACCACAATTTATGTACCATTACATTGACTATATAGTTAGACGTTTGGTTATATGCATGGTATTTTCTAATGAACAATATAACAATAATATAATAATGGACTCTCTTGATATTGATCAAAATGTAGAATTATGCAAGCGTTTCACCCTGCACATTGCAATGCAGCACATTAATCAGGACCCTCCCCCCTTTTTTCTTTCTTTTTCCAGAATCACGTACCAGTTTCAAGAAGCCGCGCGTTGCAGCAATTGAAGCAAAGACCTGTTCTAGCCAAGTAAATAGCACAATTTATGTACCATTACATTGACTACAGCACCTCATCACTATGTCATCTTATTCTCGGGCTAAAAGACGTAGAGTCAACAAATTACTGAGAGAGACAGAGCAGGCTATCCTCACTGATTATAAGTTAATTGTTGCTGCTAATTCAAGGACAAACCATCACTCTTTAGAGAACACAGATCCTGTCACAGCCTCTACTGACAGTAAGGTGTACGAGTTGTAGTGCAATCCTTCATCAATAAATATAAAGTGTGGGGAGTGGGTGCTACAGTGTGTTTGTTTAAAGTGAGTGTGTGCTATAAAGTGTGTGGGGTGGGTGCTACAGTGTGTTTGTTTAAAGTGAGTGTGTGCGTGTGGATGTGTGTGCTATGTGCGTTTGATGGTTGTTGTTGTGTAGTGTTCATTGTTCGTTTAGCAGCCTGATGGCCTGGGGATAGAAGCTTCTTCTGAGTCTTTCTGTGCTCGCCTTGAGACTCCGGTATCGCTTGCCTGACCGCAGCAGTTCAAAGAGGCAGTTGTTCGGGTGACTGGAGTCTTTAATGATTCTCTTAGCCTTACCCCTGCAACGCTTGTTGTAAATGTTCTGGAGGGTGGGGAGCCCCCCTCCAATTGTGCGTTCGGCTGAACGTGTCACTTAGAGTACCTAGAGAGAGTACCTAGAGTACACTTTGAGTACCTAGAGCAGTTTGTCAAAGATCTTCAGAATGTACTGTCTAATGGCATTATTTATAATGACAAGCAATTTGATGTACAGATTTCTTCTTTCATTTGTGATGCCCCGGCTAGAGCTTATATTAAGCAGACCAAGGCATTTAATGGCTATGCTGGTTGTGACAAGTGTTTTCAGGAGGGTGTATGGAGAAATAAAATGACATATCCTGAAACAAAAGTCAGACTTAGGACAGACTCCAGTTTCTCAGACATGGTTGATGAGGCACATCACAATGGGACGAGCCCTTTAACAGGTTTAGTTAAGATGGTTTCTATGTTTCCAACTGATTACATGCATCTTTGTTGTCTCGGAGTTACAAGGAAACTGCTTAATATATGGTTAAAGGGGAAGAATTTGGCAACAAGGGTCCCTTCCAAAACTGTACAAGCCATTTCAGGTAAACTGCTAAAGCTACGTTCCTACATGCCTTGTGAATTTAACCGTAAACCAAGGGAACTGTCAGAGTTAGATCGCTGGAAAGCTACTGAGTTGCGATCCTTCATGTTGTATTGGGGTCCTGTTGTTTTGAAGGATTCCCTCCCCAGTGAGCTGTATGACAACTTCATGTTGTTTTCTGTTGGAATGTACTTGTCGCTGTCCCCTAGTATTTCTGAGGAAATGTTGGCCTTTGCGCACAAGTTGATGGTTTCTTTTGTTGAACACTTTGGGACAGTGTATGGAAAAGATGAAATTGTGTACAATGTACACCAGCTTATTCATTTGGCTGAGGAATACAGGAAGTTTGGCACTCTAGATAATATCTCAGGATTCCCTTTTGAGAACTATCTTGGACAAATTAAGCATCTTCTACGCAAGCCACATCAGCCTCTACAACAGGTAGTGAAAAGGTTGTCTGAAATTCCACATGTTGGATCCCCATGTCCCACAGATGATCCAATTTTGCGTAATATTCACACTGATGGGCCTGTCCCCCCACAGTTTACTTCTTCACAACAGTACAGGAAGGTCTCCACTCATCGGTTTACTTTGTCCACAAAGAAAGGAGACAATTGTATTGAGGTTGGAGATGGATTTGCATTAGTAGAGAATATTCTTAAATCAGAGGAAGAGGTATATATAATTTACAGAAAGTACAGACACAAACAGCCATACTACATGTATCCATGTGAATCATCATACATTGGTACATACAAGGTCAGTGGCTTGCAAGAAGATATAGGGATAGGTAAACTTGGCTATATCAAGCGCAAATGTCTTCTCTCTCCAGACGGAGATGGTGCCATTGCAATACCACTACTTCATTTAACAGCATAACCATACTGCCCTACAAAGCTAAAGTGCAGTAACTATATTGACACACTGACTCTAACGTCGGATTTCGGGGCATAACTTACCTCATTAATAAATACACAATTAGTACAATATTACATGTACATAGATAACATGTTTGGCTGGCCAATTGAAACGCTTAAAGGAAAACTCCAACATTTTGTGAAATTAGCTTATTTAACATCTTCCCTGGAGTTGGACAAGAAGATACATACCTTTTTCGTCTCTCTGCATGCATTGGGCTTAGGGAACGCCTGGACCGTTAGCCTAGCTTAACTTCATCACTGGAAGTGGGGCAGACATCTAGCCTAGTTCACTACAGTCAGGAAATATACTCCAAATACAACTCCCAAACGTTCCTGTAAACATGTTGTGACCTGTGTGTTTACCACGTCTCCCAGTCACACAAGTCACACGAGTCTCCCAGTCACATGAGTCTCGTGTGACTGGGAGACTTGTGTGACTTGGAGACTTGTGTGACTCGTGTGACTTGGAGACTTGTGTGACTTGTGTGACTTGGAGACTTGTGTGACTCGTGTGACTTGGAGACTTGTGTGACTTGGAGACTTGTGTGACTTGTGTGACTTGGAGACTTGTGTGACTTGTGTGACTTGTGTGACTTGGACTTGTGTGACTTGTGTGACTTGGAGACTTGTGTGACTTGGAGACTCGTGTGACTTGTGTGACTTGGAGACTTGTGTGACTTGTGTGACTTGTGTGACTTGGACTTGTGTGACTTGTGTGACTTGGAGACTTGTGTGACTTGGAGACTCGTGTGACTTGTGTGACTTGGATACTTGTGTGACTCGTGTGACTTGGAGACTTGTGTGACTTGGAGACTTGTGTGACTTGTGTGACTTGGAGACTTGTGTGACTCATGTGACTTGGACTTGTGTGACTTGTGTGACTTGGAGACTTGTGTGACTTGGAGACTTGTGTGACTCATGTGACTTGGAGACTTGTGTGACTTGGAGACTCATGTGACTTGTGTGACTTGGAGACTTGTGTGACTTGTGTGACTCGTGTGACTTGGAGACTTGTGTGACTTGGAGACTTGTGTGACTTGTGTGACTTGGAGACTTGTGTGACTTGTGTGACTTGTGTGACTTGGACTTGTGTGACTTGTGTGACTTGTGTGACTTGGAGACTTGTGTGACTTGGAGACTTGTGTGACTTGTGTGACTGGGAGACTTGTGTGACTCATGTGACTTGGAGACTTGTGTGACTGGGAGACTTGTGTGACTGGGAGACTTGTGTGACTTGTGTGACTGGGAGACTTGTGTGACTGGGAGACTTGTGTGACTTGGAGACTTGTGTGACTCATGTGACTTGGAGACTTGTGTGACTCATGTGACTTGGAGACTTGTGTGACTTGGAGACTTGTGTGACTTGGAGACTTGTGTGACTCATGTGATCCGGCAAGCCTCCAGTTGTGTGGCCACTAGGCCAAGAGCCTACAATGAATGGTATGTTGATATGAATGTTAAAATGCCAACTAGATCAGGGGTTCTCAACCTTTCTGCTGCCAAGGCACCCCTGTGTTCAATAAAATATTCCAGGGCACCCCTACATACGATAAAGACTTTCCCGGTCCTGTCTTTTTTGCTACAATGATGATACAATGACTCTTTATTTGCCGTGCTGTCGTTGAGATGTTTTGTTGTTTGTTTGTCTTTGTTGCTTGTTGGTGAATCTGCAAATATGAATTGCCCCACGCGGGATCAATAAAGTTGTCTGAATCTGACAATGACAATTTTTTTTTTAAATACAGAAAAGGATCACTAAAGTGCTATCTGTTGCAGCTGCACTGTTCTCCATAAAAATAGCATATTTGGATAAGTTTGACAATTTCTCAAAAACAGAAAATCATGTATTTTTTTTAAATACAGAAAAGGATCACCAAGTTACCATTTCTCAAAAAATATAAATAAATACAGAAAATAAGCACTTGTTCACTCAGTGGACATTTCTAGCTCAATGCGAGGTCCGCTGCTGCTGGCTAATAATACGGTCAATACGTGGGGAGATCTTTGACAAGGCAACACGCATGTCATCCTCAAGGCTCAACTTGGCCCTATATTTTGTTTTCAGAGCTGTCATGGATGAAAAGCCAGCTTCACACAGATATGTGGGGCTGAATGGTATCAACAACTTAACTGCAGCATCATGAGATACTTGGTACTCAGCACCACACTCTGAAACTAGCTCTCCAGGTGGTATCAGATGAGATTTCAATGAGTTCTTCCAAGAGTTTGGATGGAGATGTGTCAGGAAGCTTTGTCTCAATGTTGTCTGTAAAGTATTTTTTTATCCAGAGTAACTTGGTGATACTTTTCTGTGTTTTATTAAATAATGATTTTCAGATTTTTAGAAATGGTCAAACTTATCCAAATATGGTATTTTCATGGAAAACAGTGCAGCTGCAACAGATAGCACTTTAGGGATAATTTTCTGTAATCCAAAAATAATTTGGATTCACTATAAAGTGCCTGTTCACTATAAAGTGCCACGTTTTGATATATTGAGCTTTAAACTTTAAGTACATTTTTTGGAACACGCAACCTAAAACACCTTCCTCTCCCAAACCGTTCCTGCAATTGTTTTATGTTGCATGATGATCATGGATACATTTATGTATTGTATTTTTTATGTTTAAATATCAACATAATCTGTCTGTCCACCCTCAGTACATTTACTATCAATATAATATAGTAGTCTGACTTCATCATCTTTTCAAACGCACACACGTAGAGGGAGAATGCCCCCCCCCCCTCCTCCCCAGTCCTCCTTCCAAGTCCCCACTCTGCTGTTCTCTGTCGCTCTGAACAGGGCTTTAGCTTGTTGTTAGCTTATGGTAACGGGACATTAATTCCGGTCTTAAACACAACGTGGTCATAAAGGAATGGCAAGGATTGCAAAGCATGTTATATGCATTTGACCCGTTGCGGAATAAAACAGCAGGGATTTGTTTTGGGTCGCAAAAACACTACCCTTGCTGTGTTTCAATGTCCGCGTTCCAGATCCAGACGCTACTACTGCTGAGCTGAGAGACGCTACTGCTCACTGCTCAGCCTGCCTGAGATGCATCCTATTGGCTGTGTGCTGGAGCGGATATGAGTCACGACACCACGGATATTCAAAATAAGAGTATCATAATGACCTTAATGTTGCTAGCTTTCGGAGCCTAGTTATTATAGCTGGAGCTGTGCGTGGGCATAAATGAAACCCGCTATAGGATTTTCAAAATAAGACTGTTGTCATTCTATATTTTTAAAGAACATTGCCAGGCATCTCGCGGAACCCCTGACAGCTCTCCGCGGAACCCCTGTGTGCCGCGGAACCCCTGTTGAGAACCGCTGAACTAGATGACTGTTTAAACATGATTTGTAGCATCTTCAATTCTCACCCTGGCTTACCTTTTTTAGATTCTTTGGATGGTGGCATGATCTACAGCTATTTAGATTTGTTGCAGACTCCTGATCCAAATAACAGTAAGTGAACCCATATCTGTGTTCTTGTGAGGAGCTTGCTGGCAGGAGCTCGCTGGCATCATGCATGCAACAGAATACATGTTTACAATGTATGCATGCCAGCCCACTACAAAAATTCAAAGCCTTCACAACTTGCAAGCAATGTCACAATAAAAATGTGTAGTTGTACATAATGCTTTTATATTGAGCACAATTTCCACCATGTTTGAGTCGCAACTTATTTTACATTTCCCCTTTGTAGATCTGGTTACTAGCAACTACCGGCAATCGCTAACTCAACATAATGGTGAGTTATCAAGCAGTCTCATAACATAATATTCTGGCATGTTTAAAATATCTGTATTGTCTTGCATTGTCTTTGATATTTTTATTAAAGTAGTATTTGGCAGTGCACGTGAAATCAGCTGAATGGAAATCAAACATTTTCTCACATGGGGGATTACAATAGCGTCATTTGCTAATAACTTTGTGTATTTCCTACTGTGTTTCAGCCGAGATGCCAGGATTTGATATTGTACAGTACCACCAGCTCCAGCAGGCCTCACATGTCCAGCAGCTGCAAGATCGACAAAGTGCAAGTAGTGGTATGATACTGTACTCTTTCAGTAACAGTGTTTTGAGAGACGGGGATACAACTCCTTACACCCCTTCCTGACATAGAGCGACGCGAGCGAGTGAGCGAGCGAGAAAAAGTGATTAAAATGTATTCGTTTCAATCAGACTATCCTGACCTGCCGCGAGCGACAGTGAACTGAGCAGCGATGTCGTTCACCCCTCAAATATTCGCTTGCTGTGTCTCTAGTTGAGCGATTACGTGGCCGAGTCCCGCCCCTAAACACTTTTTATTGGTCGAGAATCCAGGTAACACACACTCGGACACGCGCTGCGTCATATCAGGACAGTGTCGTGTGCGATTTCGTCTCCAGTTCGCTCGCTTGCTGCCTGTCAGGAACCGGTGTTAGTGATTATGACATGTATGTTAGTTTGACTAACAAGTCAGATTTTGTATTTATTTTTAAATATAATGATTTGTTTCTACAGGGATGTCGGGATGCAGCTCGGGGCAATACAACAGTCCCCCTGGTCTCTCACAACATGCACAAAATGGTATGCCATTTTAGAGGGAACTACCACCAGTTTGATCCAATGCAGTCAAACTATAGTGAAATATATAACTATGATTTTGTTTCTACAGGGATGTCAGGATACAGCTCAGGGCACTACAACACCCCATCTGGTGTTTCACAGCGTAGACAGATGGCCGGCGATGACGGGCAGCTTATGAAAGGCAAGTCTATTGGACATGGTGTAATTCCTCGTGTGATTTGCTGCTTATTTTTATTTCTCACTTAATGATTTTAACTCTTCTTCTGAAGACCTTACCATCCAGAAGATGAATTCAATGCTTGCTGAATTACTTGTCGTGGTGAAGGATCTGTCCAGAGATGTGCAGTTCATCAAGACCGAGTTGGCTGAGGGCAACATATCTGGTGGGACCAGGGGACACAGGGTGGCCACCACAACCACTATGCTCCCCTTCCAGCTGCCAATCGCCAGTGACTTCAATGAGGCAGAATCATTACTGATGGAGCAATCAGTCCGTCAAAAGATGGTAATTTATTGAACTGCATTCATTTATCAAATGTAGATCATTTCAGTGTGGTCTTGTTCAGGGGAAAAATGTGTTTAGCACTTTCTAGTTCAAAACGTGTTAGAGCTTGTATATCTGCTATTTATGAAATGTTTTGAAATTGTTCAAATATACCGTTTACATATGGACAGGAGGGTTAATGTGGTTAAACCTAATGATTGGCATGGGCTGGAATATCAGTGCATGCATAAAGTGTGTGTATAAACAAGTTGGTTGCTCTGTGTTTGTTGTGAAGGGCCAGATTAAACCGAATATATATATTTATTATATATATATATTTAATTGTATTTGTATATTCTCTAATATTCCTTGATATCCCTTGTATATTCCTTGTACAATATGCATTGAATATCCATTCTAGCCTACTGAACATCCCATAATAGTCTCCATTCTACTATTGGTCGAGACCTTGGTGCCAGGCTGCCATACCCCCCAGACCCAGTTCAAACGTACCGCTCAACATGTACGAACAAGTCCTAGTTCCGCGTAGGAATCTGGCTACCGCACCACTAATGGGACTATTTGTTCATAGTGCGTATATATACTGCGCTACTAAAGTAGGACTCCCTTTTCAGTCCAGTTTCTTACCCTCCAATAGAGTGACAGACGTAAAGCCTCCCCGCGACGCCACGTGTGGGAGTAAGGCCAAGTTCGGCCTACCATCGGTATTGAGACATCGTGTATATTAATATTTGAATAGTCATATTTGGCACTATATCGTCGAGTTGGACGTAGTCTATTAAGCTAATAATAGTCTGTTAATATATAGTGCTTCGTGCGGTGAGAATACTACCGTAGTCAGCACCCCATCGTTTCGGGCAGAAAACTGGCTGCTTATCCAGGATGATCGACCCCATGTGAGATTGCACCCGAGGAGCCCCAGAGCCGACGAGCGAGTGGACCTGTATACCGGATTATTCTACCGACGACAGCCCGCCTTCCCAGGCACGGATTATGCTTTGTATACGTTGATTATTCCATGGATAAAGACCCCCGACACTGCCGTGTGTTGGAACCCCCCCCCCTGGAGAGGACGCAAGGTGAGGAGACGCTCTGCAAGACGAGGTCGCTTCACGTCTCTCCTCCGTGGACCGGAGGACGCCGGCCCACAAAGAGTCCACCTGCTTTCATCTGTGGTCCAAGGATCGCCGGCGCATTGAACGGCACTACAGTGGGTTCACCTGGGATACCCTTGGCCGGATGAGGCAGCCGGACTCTACCCCCCCCCCCTTCCTACTCCTGTCGGCTTACAAGCGACCGGATTAACCCCCCCTAGTGTATCCAGTCTATAATCATTAAAGTATCATTGCTGTTATTCCTTAACTATTCCAGGTCGTATATGTACCACCTGCGCCTTCAGAGATTGGACATTCTCTATTGATATACCGACGAATACTCTTGCCATAAAAGTGCATACTAATTCCCATTCATAAATGTGATTGATTTGATTAAGTGCTTGCTCTACACACCATCGCTGTGTAGAAATAAAGACCTATTTCTAATTCGTACATTTGTGTTGGATCCGTTTCATCTACGTGACAGTGTTCATCATAATATATTTATGCAGAGTACTGGGTGGCCGAATATTAAGTACAAAGGTAGTGGTAGTAAGTATCATATCTAGTAATACAGTCAGGGAATTGTACCCCTCAGTTACAATTGGTCCTTCGAGCCGGAGGGTAATTAGTGTAATATTAATATAGTGTTATTAATATTGAAATGGCCTATGATGAACACTCCACGAAACGATCCTCCTAACCAACGCCCGCAGCGCGAACGACGGCTCCCTCAGTACTTAGAGGCTTACGCTGTCAGTCAACAACCTAGTCTTCTACTAACAGTAAACGCGGTAAAACTAGAAAGTAAAAGTATGTCTAACCCCAACGCCCAGACTACCCCGACCATAGAGGCCCCTACGGGTTCTAATGTAACTGACCAAGTTCACGGTGGGGACCAGTGGGAACCAGATATGACTTCACACCCCGCCAGTACTGAAGAAGTAGTCCCCGATGAGTCCCGGGAGGAATACAACGCTACCGAGAGAGAACTCGGCACGGAAGAAGACGGGGAGAGCACCGTGGAGATAGAGCTCCAAGGCTCCGCAAGGAGTACCCCGAGGGAAGGCTCCCCTATACAACCGCCTTCTCCCAGCGAGGCAGAGAGGACCCTACAGCAGGCCTTCCTCATCAGCCTGAACGCCGCTGCTGAACGCGACCGACTGCAGATCCAGCAGCGGAGCGAAGAAGAGCATATACGTCTAGAAATAAGACGCATTCAGAGAGAAGAGAATGTGGCCCGAGACCGAGCAGACAGCCAGCGAGCAGCTGCTGGTGCTCTACGGGACGCAGAGCGCGACAGACAGCAAGCGCAACTAATAGAACAGCTGATCAGACGGACAACACCCTCTCCCTCCGCCAGAGGCTCCAGGAACTCGTCTAGACACACCTCCAGGGCGGCATCCCCTAGCCGAGTAAACAACCCTGAACTTGACCAACAGACGAGGTCTATACCCCCCACAGACCACCTCCCCCCACCGGTCCAAGCGAGACCTAGCAACCGGGAAGGAGCAGCATATCCTGTGGAGAGGCTAAACCAGAGACTACAAGCACTGGATGACCTAACTGAAGACGAAGAGGAAGAGGAGGAGAACCACGCCCGACGACAGCACAGTACTCTACCGGACCAGGAGGTCCGGTACAGCCCAGGCTATACTCCCGCGGAGCTGCGCTACAGACCCCCGACTCTATACCCGGGTGAGCACGACGCACGACCCGCACCGAGGAACAGCACCTGGACAAACGGGCCATGGTACACTGCCGGTACCAGCCCATACCAAGGAGCGGGAGGAGACTCGCCTAGGAGGCCTCTCCCCCAACGCTCGCCGATGTATCCACAGTCAGCGTCATACATTGGCACGCCTATGGTACCCGACTTCACCCAAGAGAACCGGGCCCAGTATACAGAACTCCGCATGTGTCTGGAGACCATGTTGGTGGATGTATTGGATGAACGCCACAAATACGCCATCCTACTGAAGCACTTAAAGGTACCCCGCGCACATAATATAGCGCTTGCCTACGCGACTTCCACCACCCCATACACAGCAGCGCTGGTAGCATTGGACCAGAGGTATGGGCGCATATGGGATTACGTGATCCAGGAGATCCGACACATCGACCGCTTACCCCCAGCAATAGACAATCGAGCACTGGACGACCTGTCCATCAGAGTGCAGTCCCTGGTAGGGATGTTGGGAGCGCAGAGAGAGAAGGGGAGGCATGAACTTTACGCCAACTCAAATGTGGAAAGGATCTTGGAGAAGCTGCCGCCCGCTCGACAGGAGCGTTTTAGGCGGCAGAGAGACCACCGAGACCCGAATGGCCCCGAACCGAACCTCCTCGATCTAGCAGACTTCCTGGCGAGAGAAGTCAGCAGCCTACGGCTAGATACATTCGGACGGAGCACCCCTGGCTCCAGAGAAGGAACCAGACGACTAAATGATGGAAGAAGATCGGTGACTGTGATGCACCAATCGGAGTCAGTACCGAGCAGCAGGAGCCACAGTACCCCCTCCAGAACGGAGAAGTGGAAGATAGTGTGCCCCTACTGTGAGAAAGAACACTGGCTAGCGCAATGTGACTCCTTCCCCAAGCTGAACGCGGAGGAAGCAAGTCAATGGATAAAGTCCAACAAGCGCTGTTTTCGCTGTGCGCGCTCACACATGGCAGCCGAATGCCGCTTAAAGAAAAGGTGCACCAAGTGCGATGGAGCCCATCTGGACATACTTCACGACAGTAACAGACGGCGCCCTTCACCCGCACCATCCAGCAGCAAAGCGAGCGTCATGTACATCGATCCCGCCAGCAGCAGTGGAGCCTGAGTACTCCTAAAAGTAGTGCGTGTGACACTAAGCTACCAGAATAAAGTCCTGGACACTTACGCCGTCCTCGATGACGGGTCAGAGAAGACCCTTCTGCTCGCCTCCGCTGCGGCCCAGCTAGGGCTGCGGGGAAGCGAAACCCAAATGACAATTCGGACAATAAGACGAGATTTGAAGACGATAAAGGGCGAGAATGTCTCATTCTCTATCGCAGCAAGCGGCCAGCCTGAGCGACGGTACCAGATTACAGACGCTTTCACCAGCCAAGAAATAGGACTGTCGCGGTACACATACCCTGTCGCCAAGCTGATGGAGAAATATGCACATCTGCGCAAGTTACCGATCCCGCTCATAGACAATGCTATGCCGACCCTGTTGATAGGCTCCGACCATGCAGACCTCATTGTCCCGATAGACCGGGTTCATACCGGACCCCGAGGCTGTCCTGCAGCAGTCGAGACCCGTTTGGGATGGACTCTCCAAGGCCCGCTCGCCAAATCTCTCAACCGAAGTACAGCCACTAGATGTCTCCACTCCCGAGCCACAGAGGGAGAAACCGCACTCCTGCAACACGTAGAGCGGTTATGGACCTTGGAACAAATGCCCTTTAAGAACGGAAAGAAAGACATTCGCTCTAAAGATGACATTTACGCCATTCACCTCCTCGAGACAGGGACCAAGAGAGTCCCGGTCAACGGCGTGTTGAGATACGCCACGCCACTCCTGCGGCGAGAAGGAATGCCTACTTTCCACGCCAAGACAGACGCCACAGAACGGTACCTGCTGAACACGGAGCGGCGCTTAGCCAAGAACCCCGCCCAAGAGAGTGTATACCGCGCTGAGATTGAGAAGCTCATCACAGCGGGACACGTCACAAAGATGGACATTAAAGAGGCTGACCAGACCACTGAATCGTGGTACGTGCCTCACCACAAGGTCCATCACAACGGTAAAGACCGCATAGTATTTAACTGCAGCTACCAGATCGGATCCCAAAATCTGAATAAAGAGTTACTGCCCGGTCCCACACTCGGCCCCTCCCTACTCGGCGTTCTACTCCGCTTCCGCCAGGAAAAGGTGGCCATCAGCGGGGACATTAAAGGAATGTTCCTGCAGGTGAGATTAGTAGAGGAGGACAAGCCCCTGTTACGGTTCCTATGGAGAGAGAAGCCAGGAGATGAGCACCCAGCCATCTACCAATGGGAAGTCCTCCCCTTCGGAACGACGTGCAGCCCCTGCTGTGCTACATTTGCACTACAGAAACATGTAGCAGAGGACCCAGCAGCGGACGAAGAGGTCCGACACAGCGTAAAGAACAGCTTCTACGTAGACAACTGTCTACAAAGCCTTTCAACCCAGGAAGAAGCCGAGGCTCTCCTGATTAAACTCCGCGCCTCATTGATCAAAGGCGGCTTTGATCTCAGGCAGTGGGCCAGCAGCGATCCGCAAGTACTGCGCAGCCTCTCCTCCGAGGACAAGGCAGCCAGCAGCGAGACCTGGATGGCTACAATCCCGGGAGAAGCCCAGGAGATGACCCTGGGATTGGTGTGGCGATTCAAAACAGATTCGCTTCACTACAGACACAAGCCCCTGACTACGGAGCAGGGAAGGCCGGCGGCGGCGCCGACCACCAGACGGAGTGTGTACACAACACTCGCCCGACAATATGACCCGCTAGGATGTATTCTACCGTACACCACCAGGGCAAAAATGATTGTACGAGCATTGTGGGACAAGGACCAGGGCTGGGACGACCCCATTCCCGCACACCTTGCATCCACCTGGAGAGAGTGGGAGATGGAGCTCCACTCACTCCCAGGCGTTAATATGCGCCGAAGACAGAGACATGTAAAATGGACTTACACGTCTTCAGTGACGCCTCAGAGGTCGCATACGGATCAGTAGCCTACTTGCGGGCCCAAGAAAAGGGGGGAGAGATCTACACAGCATTTGTCCTCGCCCGCTCGAGAATAGCCCCACGCAAGCAACAATCTATCCCACGTCTAGAGCTCTGCGCAGCCCTAGCCGGAGCGCACCTAGCCACGCTCATCCAACGTGAGCTCACCATACCGGTGTCTAGAACAATCCTGTGGTCAGATTCCACGACAGTACTCGCCTGGATCAAATCGGACTCATGCAAGTACAAAGTCTTCGTGGGAGTCAGAGTCACCGAGATTCAAGACTTAACCGAAGAGTTAACCGGAGAAACAGAGTGGCGCTACGTTGATACAAAACAGAACCCAGCTGACGTCATCACCCGGGGGATGCCCCTGGATGACCTCACCCGTCGCAATGTCTACAGTGACGGCCCAGCATTCCTAACGCTCCCGGAAGGAGAGTGGCCCACGCCTATCCCGAGGGAAGCCAGTCAGGAGGAGGCTGAGAATAAGAAGCCTGTGTTCTGTGGATTGAGCACTGTTATCTCCGCAGACCCCAACACACTCCTGATGGGGCGGCTAGATCCTGCATTACCCCAGACAATGTACCGGCCTGAAGAAGCGAACGGCCGACGAATGTGGAGGTACAGCCAAGTATTAGCCGACAAGTTTTGGAGCAGTTTCCTACTGCACTACCTACCGTCTCTACAGACCCGCCAGAAGTGGGTAAAGGAGAGAGACAATTTGACAGAAGGAACAGTCGTCATGATTATTGATCAATCACTGCCCAGAGCTATGTGGCCGGCCGGCCGCGTAAGCAAAGTGATCACCGGTGCCGATGGCAAGGTCCGAGCAGCTGAAGTGCTTGTCCAGGGTCGCACTTACACCCGTCCCGTGGCGAGGCTCATCGAACTGCCCCGACTCCCAGACACAATCGATGATGACCATGACCCTATAACCCTATGACTTTGTGAAGTTGACTGACCCCTACAGCAAACCCTTATGTGTAAATAGACAACGCGATTAATCTGTCTCTGCTTAACTGATTAGGTCTGGGACCAATCAGGGGGTGGCTGTTGTGAAGGGCCAGATTAAACCGAATATATATATTTATTATATATATATATTTAATTGTATTTGTATATTCTCTAATATTCCTTGATATCCCTTGTATATTCCTTGTACAATATGCATTGAATATCCATTCTAGCCTACTGAACATCCCATAATAGTCTCCATTCTACTATTGGTCGAGACCTTGGTGCCAGGCTGCCATACCCCCCAGACCCAGTTCAAACGTACCGCTCAACATGTACGAACAAGTCCTAGTTCCGCGTAGGAATCTGGCTACCGCACCACTAATGGGACTATTTGTTCATAGTGCGTATATATACTGCGCTACTAAAGTAGGACTCCCTTTTCAGTCCAGTTTCTTACCCTCCAATAGAGTGACAGACGTAAAGCCTCCCCGCGACGCCACGTGTGGGAGTAAGGCCAAGTTCGGCCTACCATCGGTATTGAGACATCGTGTATATTAATATTTGAATAGTCATATTTGGCACTATATCGTCGAGTTGGATGTAGTTTATTAAGCTAATAATAGTCTGTTAATATATAGTGCTTCGTGCGGTGAGAATACTACCGTAGTCAGCACCCCATCGTTTCGGGCAGAAAACTGGCTGCTTATCCAGGATGATCGACCCCATGTGAGATTGCACCCGAGGAGCCCCAGAGCCGACGAGCGAGTGGACCTGTATACCGGATTATTCTACCGACGACAGCCCGCCTTCCCAGGCACGGATTATGCTTTGTATACGTTGATTATTCCATGGATAAAGACCCCCGACACTGCCGTGTGTTGGAACCCCCCCCCCTGGAGAGGACGCAAGGTGAGGAGACGCTCTGCAAGACGAGGTCGCTTCACGTCTCTCCTCCGTGGACCGGAGGACGCCGGCCCACAAAGAGTCCACCTGCTTTCATCTGTGGTCCAAGGATCGCCGGCGCATTGAACGGCACTACAGTGGGTTCACCTGGGATACCCTTGGCCGGATGAGGCAGCCGGACTCTACCCCCCCCCCCCTTCCTACTCCTGTCGGCTTACAAGCGACCGGATTAACCCCCCCTAGTGTATCCAGTCTATAATCATTAAAGTATCATTGCTGTTATTCCTTAACTATTCCAGGTCGTATATGTACCACCTGCGCCTTCAGAGATTGGACATTCTCTATTGATATACCGACGAATACTCTTGCCATAAAAGTGCATACTAATTCCCATTCATAAATGTGATTGATTTGATTAAGTGCTTGCTCTACACACCATCGCTGTGTAGAAATAAAGACCTATTTCTAATTCGTACATTTGTGTTGGATCCGTTTCATCTACGTGACAGTGTTCATCATAATATATTTATGCCGAGTACTGGGTGGCCGAATATTAAGTACAAAGGTAGTGGTAGTAAGTATCATATCTAGTAATACAGTCAGGGAATTGTACCCCTCAGTTACAGTGTTCATAAAATAAATGTTATGCTGTTTCTAACGCAGGGCCTTCATTTTCTTCTCTCTGATTTAGATTTCTCGCCTGGCTTTGGTAGGAGGCACCAATTCAGAGAACCTGATCAGACTGATGTTGAAAACTGCTATGACCAATGCCCTGGCCAGTGGGTTCAACTGGGCTGGAAAGAAAGACAAGCGTTGTTCAGAAAGCAAGAAGCCATTCAAGCACACAACACTACAAGCCTGCATGTTTGGTGAGCTTCCTCCCCTGCAAACTACTTCATAGGTTAAGTTTAGGTAGTGAGGCATGACTGTCTGCTGGTGATTCAGAATATAATTATGCTGTTGCAAAAACTTAAAAAAAAAGTGTTATGTTGGAATAAAGTGATGAAAGTGCAACCTATAAGAAATGGACAACGTAATTGGTGAGCTTTAGAGGTGCATGGATACACATTGTATTGCCTAGATGGTGTCAGGCTAGGCGATTGCTTCTCTTTCCTGTCCAGTCTAACTGGATGCTGACTGTAGCTTGTTACTGTAGACCTACAGAGTGAGTAATTGAGTGATTAAAAAAAATCGCACGCAATTTTTGTGTCTATCAGCTGCTGCTCGACAGTTTGACCCCAAGCTGACCGACCAGGACTACAGCGAAACTGTCAAGAAGTGGCTTCGTTATGCGCCAGACCGGGAGGGAGGCATCTCAAGGAACCGAAGTGACCCAAACTTAAGTCAAGCGAACCAGAGTCAAACTTAGGGTACCCCAGCACACTGTTTCCCTGGTTCATACAGTACAAGGAATTACCGTCATGGACACTGTTCTTCCATGGACGGCATCTACTTGAATGACTTGCTGCTTCAGCCTGTTCTTGGAACCGAAGTGACCCAAACTTAAGTCAAGCGAACCAGAGTCAAACTTAGGGTACCCCAGCACACACGGTTTCCCTGGTTCATACAGTACAAGGAATTACCCTCATGGACACTGTTCTTCCATGGACGGCATCTACTTGAATGACTTGCTGCTTCAGCCTGTTCTTGGAACCGAAGTGACCCAAACTTAAGTCAAGCGAACCAGAGTCAAACTTAGGGTACCCCAGCACACACTGTTTCCCTGGTTCATACAGTACAAGGAATTACCCTCATGGACACTGTTCTTCCATGGACGGCATCTACTTGAATGACTTGCTGCTTCAGCCTGTTCTTGGAACCGAAGTGACCCAAACTTAAGTCAAGCGAACCAGAGTCAAACTTAGGGTACCCCAGCACACACTGTTTCCCTGGTTCATACAGTACAAGGAATTACCCTCATGGACACTGTTCTTCCATGGACGGCATCTACTTGAATGACTTGCTGCTTCAGCCTGTTCTTGCAGTGTTTATTTTTTTATTTTTTATTTTAACCTTTATTTACCCAGGGTAGGTTCGCTGAGCACGGATGCTCTTTTTCAGCTACGCCCTGCTTCACATTCACAGAGTTCCATTCACACCTGGGAGCTGCCCAGTACAACCACAGTCTGACACTGTTGGCCACTGAACAACTCCACTGGAGCAGTTGGGGGTTTAGTGCCTTGCTCAAGGGCACTTCAGCGGTTGGTGTTAAGGGTATGGGAGAGAGTTATATGGGAGAGAGTTATAGAAACATTAGGGGTGTAATGGTACACAAAATCCACGGTTCGGTACGTACCTCGGTTTTGAAGTCACGGTTCGGTATTATTTTCGGTACAGTGGGGGGGAATACAAACAAATTTGCTTTTCATTTATCTACTTATTTAACTGTATTAAACAATATAAAACGAATTGGCCATAATTTACTGAGCAAACTAATGCTTACTGCTGTAACCTACTAATAACACTTAAGTAAATCTGACGATTATTATATAGCAGATGCCTTGGAGGATAAGTCGTGGACAACTGTAGATCATCTGAGCTCCACTGTGTTTAAATTCAAATCTTCTGCCATTGTTATTTAACCCTTGTGTCTGAAAACTAAAGTAGTATACTCTTATTAGGGGACATAATTGAAAAACTCCATAAAAAGATTATGTTGAAATAATTTCCCACTTTCTTTTCCATAAATATTTTATTCAACTTCAGCCCTGATCATAACCATTTTTTATATTTTTTTTGTAATGAAATACTCCCACTTTTCTGAAAAGAGTTGTTAAATATGACAAAAAAACAATATGTGGTGGTTATGATCGGGCTGAAGTTAAATAAACTATTTATGAAAGAGAGTAAAAAAAAAATACAAGATAATTAAAAGATTATGCCACATATTATATTGGCTACAAACATAATCACTGCAAAGTTATCAAACAAATACGAATCTGATCAGACACAAGGGTTAAGTTGTTGTTCCCTTTCTAATTTCCTCAAAAACATCTAGTTAATGTGATCAATATTATTTGACAATTGATGCTTTTTGTTGGACATTTCAGTCAGTGAGCTCATACTTTGAGCTCATAAATTTATAGTTAAAATGATTGAGACAACGCAATCTTGTCTTCGTTGTGCATGAATGCGTGTGCTCACCACACACGATACGTGTGTCACTATTCTGGCAGTGGCTATATATAGTATTGTTAATGAAACGTCTGTTATAAGGTCTGTTATCTAATGTTTGTGTAAAAGGTTAACTGGTCACTGTGGAAGTATGATGAGACCCTCTTGAAAGAAAAAAATAGATTTTTATATTAAAGCCATGTTGTCATTTTTGTTCACACTTTTTTGGAAATATGGTCATATAAGAATTTTGAACAACAATAGTGTGTTTAACAGCAGGAAAAAAACATGTAATGTTATGATGTATACATATCAGCAGCAATATTTTAATGTAAAATGTACATTAATCAGTATTGATTCCTTAACTTTACAAGTTACAAGTAGATGTACAAGTTACAAATGTACAAGTAGATTACCATTTAGATTATGGTTGAATAAACATTGATGTCTAACATTGATTCAATATAAAATCAACTAAAATGTGCATGTAGATTACCATTTAGATGATGGTTGAATCAACATTGATATAGTATCAGTTATGGTTGACACCTAACGTTGATTCAACATGTAAGTCATAAACAACGATTTGTATAATTTCGACGTCAGGCTTCAACATAGATTCAATATTTCTGCCTAACCCTATTTCAACGTTGATTCACAAATTTTTTGCTATCTGGGATATCCACAACTTTAAGAGTACATTTGTCTTCTAGTTCTGAAATGGAGGTAAGGTTAAGGAAATCCTTTCCAAACAAGGAGTCCTTAAATTGAAGTCTGAAGCTGCTCTGAAGTCCACACTGTTTCTTCACTTCAATAACAAGGCCATCAATGGATGCAGGGAATCCATGGGACAGAGTCAATCTCTGAGAGCTGCCATCAGTCAAGATGATCTTAAGGAACACAGGAGTCGCCATCTTCAAAGTATTTTACTCTGTAGACACACAAAAAAGTTATTAGACATCAGACATCCATACATTTCAGATTTCAAATTAAGTGGTAACAAAAAAGCCTACTTTTCAAGTATTGAGTACAGTAAGTTTGTGAATGGAAACCAGACCTCTCTCCATTAACGTGAGACTGCCTTTTCCCCAATAACCCCCATTCCCCCCTGATAGCACACCTTTTATGACAGACAAACAGTGACAGACCATGACAGTAAGTGAGTGACAAACAGACAGAGATAGACCGTGACAGAGAGTGAGTGACAGTGACAGAGAGTGAGTGACAGACAGACAGTGACGGTGACAGACAGTGACGGTGACAGACAGACAGACCTTTTATTTCAATATGCCTTTTCAATGTCACCATGCGGGCTGATCCAATCTTGTAGTCAACCAGTGGATAAGTATCCAGGAGTTCACCAAGTGCCACAAAAGTGAATGTTCTTGTGGGTGCTGGGCTGAGTTTGAAGGCTCTATAATGCTCTCTGTACCAACCACAAAGCTCTTTGACAATGTAAGAATTTTAAGAATGTTAAATGAACGTATGTAACAAATATAATAAAACACACACATTCTGAAAGTACAGCACGCTTGTCTATGGACACCTTTGCATTTTAATATACATTTCTTATATTTTAGGACAAATTTACTGACTAGGAGGTCATTTCTCAAAGTGTCCCCTGTATAATGTTTAAATATGATATCATTCAGACTGTATCCTCTTGCTCTTTGACATAGAAAATATACACAATGATGTCCACAATAGGCTGAGAGTTCATTCTGCACACTACAAGTTGAATAATAATAGGATTCTGTAACATTTTGTTCTAGAAATTCTCGGATATGTGAAGGATATGCTTTAGAATTTGGACTAAGCCCGAAGGAATAAAAAAAGACACCATCTCGCTCGTTATCAAGACACACTCCCTCAGAGGACGCGACCCTGGTCAGACGCCTCTGGTTTTAGCTCCGGAACGATGTACTCACTTTTAGCTATTATGTTTGTTTTTGCTACTTTTTTATTTAAAGCAACACTGGCGGGTACGTCATACGACCGTCAGACACTTATGGACCTGAACCCCGGGCTCAAAGAGGAGTTTGGAGACACTTTTGACCTAGAATGGCCAGCAGAAATCAGACGGGAGAATGGCGGCAAAGAAAAGAACAAAGGCGACGGCAGGAGGAGACACAGAGGGAGACGAGGAGGTATCAGATTGAGACTAAAAAGAGCTGCTTACCGCCCAGCAATTCCATCCATCTTTCTGGCGAATGCCCGTTCGTTGGAGGGTAGGATGGATGATCTGAGAGCGAGGGTCCGGTTCCAACGGGAGATGAGAGACATCAACATTATATGTCTCACAGAGACATGGCTCACGTCGACGACCCCAGACAAAAGCGTCTCTCCCTCGGATGCCTTCACAGTCTTACGTGCAGATCGCAACGCTGGCTCAGGAAAGACCATCGGCGGCGGAGTCTGCCTCATCACGAACAACGGCCGCTCTGTCCTAGTAGCTGGGGTTCGCAGGCATCTGCCTGACCTCAGCAGCTGGAACAGGCTGTTATTGGGGTGGTGGGGGTCTTTCATTATCCTGCAGGCTCTGGATTTGCACCTCTTGTTGTATAGAACCTGCAGGGGAGGTAGTGCAATACCCGTGGTACGCTCGGCTGAGCGCACCACTCTCTGTAGGGCCTTCTTGTCTTGTGCCGTGCTGTTTCCATACCAGGCAGTGATGTTTCCGGTCAAGATGCTCTCTACAGCTCCTGAGTAGAAGGACTGGAGTATCTTCCCCGATACTCTGAACTTCCTTAACTGTCTCAGGTGGTAGAGGCGCTGTTTCGCCTTCTTTACTACTGTGTCTATGTGTGTTGACCATGTCAGATCCTCTGAGATGTGGACCCCCAGGTACTTAAAGCTGCTCACCCTGTCCACGGTAGCCCCGTTAATCATCAGTGGTGTGTTTAACAACTATCCCCTCGTTGTGACCAATGGACCGTATTAACGCTACATTCAGACCATAGATCCCTGCTGTAAAAACATCATTAGGGTTCAGATTGGTAGCCAAGATCTGAAACACCCTAGATCACTAAGGGAAACCCAAGAAACCATTTTATAGACATATTGTATTCTTCTTTTCTGAACACAAGTGTCTAAACATTCTCTTGCATTTGGCTTTATCCAAGAAAACACACACACACACAGACACACACACACACACACACACACACACACACACACACACATCTCCTTCTTGTCTTGTGCCGTGCTGTTTCCATACCAGGCAGTGATGTTTCCGGTCAAGATGCTCTCTACAGCTCCTGAGTAGAAGGACTGGAGTATCTTCCCCGATACTCTGAACTTCCTTAACTGTCTCAGGTGGTAGAGGCGCTGTTTCGCCTTCTTTACTACTGTGTCTATGTGTGTTGACCATGTCAGATCCTCTGAGATGTGGACCCCCAGGTACTTAAAGCTGCTCACCCTGTCCACGGTAGCCCCGTTAATCATCAGTGGTGTGTGTGTCTCCTGCTGTCCTCTCCTATAATCCACGATCAGCTCCTTGGTTTTACCAATGTTCAGGAGCAGGCTGTTGTCCTGGCACCAGCGTTCCAGTACCTCAACCTCCTCCCGGTAGGCCTTCTCGTCGTTGTCTGAGATCAGCCCCACCACCACCGTGTCGTCAGCGAACTTCACTATGGAGTTGGAGCTGAACTTGGCCACACAGTCGTGTGTGTAGAGTGAGTACAGCAGGGGGCTTAGAACACAGCCCTGGGGGGACCCAATGCTCAGGGTGATGGTGTTGGAGGTCTGACCCCCCACCCTGACCGCCTGGGGTCTTTCACTCAGAAAGTCCAGTACCCAGGCGCTCAGGGCGGAGCTCAGACCCAGCTCGATCAGCTTGTCCACCAGTCTGGTGGGGACTATGGTGTTGAACGCTGAGCTGTAGTCAATGAACAACAGTCTTACATAGCCCCCCTTCTGACGGTCAAGGTGGGAGAGGGTGCTGTGCAGTACCTGGGAGAGGTCATGATTGCTGTCTAAAAGTATAAACGCACTGTAACTCTTTTTTAAAAGGCTGATTTACAGATAACACGTCCCTTCTATCGCTCCCTCGCTTGGGCAGTCACACTCCAGTTCCCCTAATTCGAGGTCCGGAAAGAGACATCTCCTAAGGTGATCCAGATCCGATTGCACCTTTAACATCTCACTCGTGACAGCTCCACAGGTGTGAAGACATTATAACCATGTGTTTATAGGAACACGAAATAGGGTGCGTTCTGGCCCCATCGCATACCTTTTGAAAATAGTCAAATCTCCTACCCCACTAAGTCTAGGGGTGGTATGTACAGAGATACGACCGGTGTAATAGATATAGTAACCATCTATATCACTCGAACCCGATAGCAGTTTGATTAGTTGACCATCCTTAAGCCTTCTAGCTATTAAGCCATCCATAGCCTCAAACGAAGCTTTTTTTAGTTGCCAAAACTCACTCTCACTTAAATAGATCTCGGGCCTTCTTCCAACGCCTTGGAAGTCCGCTAAAGCCATTTTATAGATCGCAACTCGGTCTAGTCGTCCATCATACTCCAGACTTAACACACCATCGGAGACCGGCCATACTTCATTATAAATATCCCGTCCATATCTGCATGGTGCCTGCAGCAGTGCTTTAATACAAGCAAGTCTGTCTGATGTGTGTATAGCGGGTGTAGACATATTGTCAGCCATTATGTTCTTCATTCAGGGAACACTATCTCTAGGAGGGAACTTTCTAAATATATAGTTTTTTATACAACGCCCACGTCTATGTCACACGTAATATCACACACCCCCCATAAACACAGGCATAGACCTATAACAGTGCCTAGACATACACCTACTAAAGCTACCCGTATCAGTAGTTTATTAACAGTATCTAGGGAGATAATACTATTTTGATCACATTCTGAGAGATCTACTGTAGTCACGTCTTCTCTGGAAAGACGGAGCGGTATCACCTCTTTCGGTGTTGTTGTCGACATATTAACCTTGATTTATAACTAAGATAATAACGCTGTGTTGTGACAGATATTTGCAAGGAAGATTATCTGGTGGGGTCATACCTCTGACTGCTTTTAACAACTATCCCCTCGTTGTGACCAATGGACCGTATTAACGCTACATTCAGACCATAGATCCCTGCTGTAAAAACATCATTAGGGTTCAGATTGGTAGCCAAGATCTGAAACACCCTAGATCACTAAGGGAAACCCAAGAAACCATTTTATAGACATATTGTATTCTTCTTTTCTGAACACAAGTGTCTAAACATTCTCTTGCATTTGGCTTTATCCAAGAAAACACACACACACACAGACACACACACACACACACACACACACACACACACACACACACACACACACACACACACACACACACACACACACACACACACACACACACACACACACACACACACACACACACACACACACACACACACACCTTAGGGCCGTAAGTTTTTCCCCAGAAAAGGGGAAGTCAGACAAAGTCGTAAATCTATTGGCATTGACAGACGTTTTCGACTTACTGATTCGCTGAGCTCCTCCATTTCTCACGCCTCCTAATGCCCCCCTCAAGTCGTAAATCAATACTTACCAGGGCTTTGACAGGAGTTTTCGAGTCCCCTGATTCGCTGAGCTCATCCTCCTCCTCCTGTGACGGTCATAGCGAAGGGGGAATGTCACAGCAAGGGGTCCCAGTTTGACAGAGACACATCCAGTCTACTGAGAAGCTACAGTTTGACAGTCCTACTTTGACAGCCAAACAGATCGGAAACACAGGTTTCTACAATACATTTCTTTTTAAGAAAAACACAATTGTTTAAACAAACTCTTCCATGGGGCATTCTCCATGAAACAAAAATATAGACACATTGTATTTTCTGAACACATTTGGCTTTATCCAAGAAAACACACACACACACACACACACACACACACACAAATTCCAATTTCAATCGGTTGATTTATTAAAAAAAAAAATCTGAAACCGGATGTCCCTCCCCCTATAACTCCGCCCCTTCCGAAACCGGATGTCCCTCCCCTCCGAAACCGGAAGTCCCGTCTCCTTGAACCCATCGACCAATCAGAAAAGGGGGTGTGGCTTAGGGGCATAGATCATATCAAAGGGGCGTGGCTTCAATCAATCAAACTTTCCAAATATGGTCTGACAGAAGCAGTATCCTACTTCAGGCTGGGAGTTGAGAAGGGTATTCGACACTTCCCGAGTACTCTCGGTCTTCGAGGCCGGTGGGCGGCTTCTCGCTTGCCGGCAGGGCCTCCGCACGGTCTCAGAATACGCCATCGAATTTCGGATCCTGGCTCGGGAGGCGGCTTGGCCGGAAATTCCTTGTGTGGTCCTATTTCTCAAGGGACTCTCCGCACGGATGCGAGACGAGTTCTCCGTGCGTGAGATCCCTGAGCAGCTGGAAACGCTCATCAACACCGCCATACGGATGGACAACCGACATCGGGAGAGAGAGAGGGAGCGTGAAGATACTACCCAGGTACGTGTCCTTTCTCCTCCCGTTGTTGACATCTTCCCGCATTACACGAGTGGGCCACTGGGTGATGCATCCATGCAGCTTGGGACGCTGTCGCTCTCAGACGACGAGCGGCGGCGCTTCATCGAGGAGCGACGCTGCTTCCGGTGCGGCCGCACCGGTCATCGTTTCGGCAGCTGTCGGGAACAGGCTGGCTCAACTCGGCGCCAGTCGGGAAGGGGAGGTGCTCCGCCGGGCCTCGAGAGGGCGCCAGCAGGTGGGCTCACCCCAGCACTACCATCTGACTCACGTACATTTCTGGAGGTGGCGGTTGACTGTGGGGGTAACGTTAGGGGAACGAAGGCTCTCATTGACTCAGGGTCTGCGGGCAATTTCATTCAC
Source organism: Notolepis coatsorum (assembly GCF_963971535.1). Taxonomy (NCBI): domain Eukaryota; kingdom Metazoa; phylum Chordata; class Actinopteri; order Aulopiformes; family Paralepididae; genus Notolepis; species Notolepis coatsorum. The sequence goes on from NC_140183.1 coordinate 88,762,724, forward strand.
TTGGGGTTGGTGAGAGAATGGGGAATCCCGGTAGAAGAGTTGGGGGTTCCCATTCCTGTCTACGCCCTGGACGGTCAGCCCCTGGGCAGTGGGAGCGTCACACAACGTACTGTCCCTATGCACATCCGGGTGGCGGGTGGGGGGTGGGAGTGGGTTCAATTATTTGTTATTGTCTCCCCCTATTCTGTTATGGTGTTGGGTCATCCCTGGTTGTCTTCTTGTGTATGGAATATTAATTGGAGCACGGGCAAGCTCTCAACGGAGGTCGACGTGAAGTCGGTCGTCGGCGAGAGTTTGTCCACTCCCTTGTCTCCCTTCCCCTCTTCTCTTTTTTCTCCTTCTTCTCTCTCCAGGATGGTGGGGAGCGTCGCAGATTCTGTTCCACCCTCTAATCCCGATTTGATAGGGGTTCCTGAGATCTATTGGGACCTGGCGGACGTTTTTAGCAAGACGTGTGCTAAAGCACTACCGCCTCATAGATCATACGACTGTCCCATTAATCTTCTACCCGGTACCTCCCTGCCTCGCGGGCGAATGTTCTCTCTCTCACGCCCCGAGACCTTGGCCATGAACACCTACATTGAGGAGGCATTGCTTGCGGGACACATACGTCCTTCCACATCCCCGGCCGGCGCTGGTTTCTTCTTTGTTGACAAAAAAGATGGGGATCAGCGCCCGTGCATTGATTATAGGGGATTGAATGACGTTTCCATCAAGAACCGATATCCTTTACCTCTCATGGACACTGCCTTTGAGTGCTTACAGGGGGCACAGGTCTTTTCTAAACTTGACTTACGTAATGCATACAATCTGGTCAGGATTAGAGAAGGAGACGAGTGGAAGACTGCATTTAATACACCCAATGGTCACTGAGTATTTGGTCATGCCCTTTGGTTTGGCTAATGCTCTGGCAGTCTTCCAAGCCCTGGTTAACGACGTGCTGTGAGACTTGATTGGGGTGTCGGTGTTTGTTTACCTAGATGATATCCTAATTTTTTCTCGCGATATGGTGCAACACCAACTGCATGTTCGGGAGGTGCTAGACCGTCTCCTCAAGCATCAACTATTCGTTAAGGCTGAGAAGTGTGTGTTTCACACTGATACCGTTTCCTTCCTGGGCTTTGTGTTGACGAAGGGTGATCTACGCATGGATTCGGCCAAGGTGAGTGCAGTCTTGGACTGGCCACGGCCTTCGTCGCTCAAGGGGTTACAACGTTTTTTGGGCTTTGCAAATTTTTACAGGCGCTTTATTCGCAACTTTAGCGCCTTAGCCAATCCGTTAACAGCTCTCACTAAGGCCTCTCTCCCTGGCTTTGAATGGTCGCCTAGGGCAGAGTCGGCCTTCTGCGATCTCAAGCGTCGGTTTACATCCGCTCCTGTATTGATCCGCCACGATGCAGAGGTTCCGTTCATTGTGGAGGTGCATGCCTCTGACATCGCTGTGGGGGGGTGCTCTCTCAGAGGTGCTTAAAGGATGGGAAAGTGCACCCGTGTGCTTTTTTTTCTCGCCGTCTGTCATCAGCCGAGCGCAACTACGACGTGGGTAATCGGGAGTTGTTGGCTATCAAATTGGCACTGGAGGAATGGAGACATTGGTTGGAGGGGGCGGCACATCCTTTCATTGTTTGGACCGATCATAAGAACTTGGCTTACATCCAAGGGGCTAAACGCCTTAACGCTCGCCAGGCCAGGTGGGCGTTATTCTTCACACGATTTCGATTTACCATCTCCTATAGACCCGGGTCCAAGAATATCAAACCCGACGCGTTATCGCGCCAGTTTGATCTTCCTGGCCGGGAGGAGCAGCCCCATCCCATTATTCCACCGGCCTTGATTTTGGCACCCGTGTCTTGGGGCATAGATAAGGTGGTAAGGTCGGCGCTGATGCGGGAGCCCGATCCTGGCGGGGGCCCTCCGGTGCGGTCGTATGTGCCCAAGGCGGCACGCTCACGTTTGCTGCAGTGGGCACATGCCTCATCCCTCACCAGCCACCCTGGGGCCACCAGGACCCTGGAATTTATCCGTAGGAGGTTCTGGTGGCCGACAGTGGAGGGGGATACGCGTTCCTTTGTGGCGGCCTGCCCGATGTGCGCGCGCAGTAAGACCTCTCGCCGTGCACCGGCAGGTCTCCTCCGGCCACTTCCTATTCCTAAACGGCCCTGGTCGCACATATCCCTGGACTTTATTTCTGGCCTCCCCCTTTCGGACGGGTTCACCGCCATTTTGGTGGTGGTGGACAGGTTCTCGAAGGCGGCTCATTTTGTTCCTCTCCCCAAGCTTCCATCGGCCCGGGAGACTGCTAATCTGGTGATACAGCATGTCTTTCGGGTCCACGGGCTTCCGGTGGATATCGTGTCGGACCGTGGTCCTCAGTTCGCTTCCAGGTTCTGGAAGGCGTTTGCCTCCGGTCTCTGCGCTTCCGTCAGCCTTTCGTCTGGGTTTCATCCGCAGTCGAACGGGCAGACGGAGCGCGTCAACCAGGACCTGGAGGGGGTCTTGAGATGTTACGTTGCCGGTTGCCCGGCAACGTGGAGTAGGAGGTTGGCATGGGCTGAGTACACGCATAATACCCTCCTCTCCTCCTCTACCGGTATGTCTCCCTTTCAGTGTCAGTATGGTTTTCAACCTCCTTTGTTTCCCGAGCAGGAGCAGGAGGCGGAGGTGCCCTCGGCCCAGGCACATGTGGCTCGCTGCCGCAGGATGTGGAAGCGGGTCCGGGCGGCGCTGCAGAAGGTTTCGGTTAGTACCCAGCGGCAGGCTAACCGCAAGCGTCGTCCGGCTCCGGTCTACCGTCCTGGGCAGCGGGTTTGGCTTTCCACCCGGGATCTCCCTCTCTGGGTGGAATCCAGGAAGCTGGCTCCTCGCTTTATAGGACCCTTTAAGGTGGTACGTCGGGTGAATCCTGTGGCTTACAGGCTACGGCTTCCGAGTTCTATGAGGGTTCATCCGACGTTTCATGTGTCCCTGTTGAAGCCGTTCCTCTCATCGCCCTTGGCCCCGCCACTGCCTACGGTTCCTCCGCCTCGGTTTATGGGTGGTCAGCCCATTTACACGGTGCGGAGGATACTGGGTTGTAGGCGGAGGGGTAGGGGGTTTCAGTTCTTGGTGGATTGGCAGGGGTATGGGATAGAAGAGCGTTCTTGGGTGCCTCAAAGGGATATTTTAGATCCCAGCCTGATCGATGATTTCCGGCGGCTGAATCCCGAGGCCCCCAGGTGAACGTCTGGTGCCGTTCGTCGAGGGAGGGTACTGTTACGATTCTGGTTCTTGACTACGGTCGGGAACCTCCCACCTTCTCTGTCATCTGTCACTTGTTACTGTCACTTGTTTAGTCATTTAGTGCTGTCAATTAGGGGTTGGCTCTGATTGGCTGTCACGGGGGTGTGTGTGGAATGTTGGTATTTGGTGGCTATATAACATTCCTTTCCTCTGCTTGTCATTTGTCAGGTCTTCACTATAGGCGTTCGGAGATAAAGCGGGCGGTTCCTGTTCTGGACCACCACTAAGCTCCATTATCTAATTCTCTCGTTCCCTTGCCTTGGCATAGTATCCTAGTATTACTCTTTGTGTTCTTTACTATTAAAGTCGAACCTGTTCAAGAGTATACCTTCTCCGTCTCTGTGATTGCCTACAACAATTGGAACTCACCTACCTCCATCCTGACACTTTTCTATGCCATTTTTACAAATGATTTGCCATGGGTATTATAAAATACATGTATGGTTATGTACGCCGATGATACTACAATGTATGCATCATCAGACAAGACAGAAGAGCTTAATGAAGTCCTTCAGAGAGAATTGAACTTAGTGTCCACTTGGGTGTCTGAAAACAGGCTGAAGTTAAACATCTCAAAAACCAAGAGCCTAATATTGGGATCCAAGCATGCTATAAGAAAAGATGTGAAGCTAAGTATATCTTTAGACGGAACAGCTATTGAGCAAGTTAGAGAGGCAAAGCTGTTGGGTGTCACACTTGATGGAACACTCTCATGGTTAACTCACACCAACAATGTGGTTGCCAAAATGAGCAGAGGTATTTGAATTATCAGAAGGTGTAGGTATTTTCTAGCCGATCTGATATTGAAGCAAGTTATACAGTCATTAGTTCTTTCTCACCTTGACTACTGTCCAGCTGTCTGGTCTAATGCCTCAAGACAAGAGCTCAATAAGATCCAGCTTACTCAGAACAGAGCGGCCCGTCTGGCCCTGAACTGCTCAATGAGAAACAGTGTGGAGGGGATGCATACCAAGCTGTCGTGGTTGAAGGTAGAAGACAGACTGGATTGCAGCCTGATCTTGTTCATGAGGAATATATATGTCTCAAAACTGTTTGTATTCACAGCTAACATGTACACATGATCGACATAAGTATAATACTAGGCATGCCTGTAGGGAAATGTTCACACTGCTACTACCAGAATCTTCGCAAACTGCATGCTACCATGTCCTCCCTCCTCACTCCCCCCCCACCCCCTCCTCCCTCATCTTTTTCTGCCGAAGACTTTGCGATCTTCTTTGAGGAAAAAGTGGAGAACATCCGCAGCTCCTTCTCCCAACCCCCACCCATTCCAAACGCTGAATCGAGAACCTCATCCTTCACTCTGTCATCTTTCTCTCCCATTACAGAAGCCGAGACCCTGACACTGGTAACGTCGAACCGTCCGACTACATGCCAGCTGGACCGGCTACCCTCCCCACTCCTCCAGACCATAGCACCGGACATCCTCCCATTCCTAACTGCAACCATCAACTCCTCACTCAACTCGGGGGTGGTCCCCACCTCCCTAAAACAAGCCAGAGTCACGCCCCTCATAAAAAAACCAACCCTGAACCCCACCGTCATAGCCAACTATCGTCCTGTCTCTCTTCTCTCCTTTCTTTCTAAAACACTTGAACGTGCTGTATCCAACCAACTTACTGCTTATCTCTTACAGAATGACCTCCTAGACCCCAATCAGTCTGGCTTCCGGACTGGCCACTCCACAGAAACGGCCCTCATTGCGGTCACAGAGGCACTTCACTTAGCAAAAGCGAAAGGCCTCTCCTCTGTCCTGATTCTCCTAGATCTATCTGCAGCCTTCGACACAGTCAACCATCAGATCCTCCTCGCGGCCCTCGCAGGAATGGGAGTGGCTGGATCTGCGCTGACATGGCTGACATCATACCTCAACGACCGCTCCTACCAAGTGTCATGGAGAGGGACTCTGTCGGCCACCCGCCCCCTCCGGACGGGTGTCCCCCAGGGCTCGGTCCTAGGACCCCTTCTCTTCTCCCTCTACACTAAATCACTGGGTAACATTATCACGTCTCATGGCTTCTCATATCATTGTTATGCCGATGATACTCAACTCTTCCTCTCCTTCCCTCCCTCAGATATCCACGTCTCTGAGCGGATCTCGGCCTGTCTGTCCGACATCTCCGCCTGGATGACGACCAACCACCTCAAACTGAACCTAAGCAAAACAGAATTGCTCCACCTGCCGGCCAAATCGTCCCCCCTGACCGACCTCTCCATCACAGTCGAGAATGCAGCTGTGACCGCGTCCCCGACCGCCAAGAACCTTGGTGTTGTCCTCGACGACCAGTTGAACTTCTCTGCTCACATCGCAGCGACAACCAGAACCTGCAGATTCCTCCTGAGCAACGTCAGAAGGATACGCCCCTTCCTGACAAAAGAAGCCACCCAACTCCTCATCCAATCAACAGTCATCTCCCGCCTCGACTACTGCAACGCACTGCTAGCTGGCCTCCCGGCCACTGCCACCAAGCCTCTTCAACTCATTCAAAACGCAGCGGCCCGCCTGATATCAAACCTACCGAAGTCGGCCCATGTCACCCCACTTCTTAGGGACCTGCACTGGCTCCCCATTGCTGCACGTATCCGCTTCAAGGCCCTCGACCTAGCATACCGTGCAGCAAAGGGAACCGCTCCCGCCTACCTCCGGTCAATGGTCTCTAACTACACACCCTCAAGACCCCTACGCTCTGCATCTTCTGGCCGCCTCAGACCTACTCCTATCCAAGCTCCCGGAGGGTCATCAAAGAGAAGCCGCCTATTCTCAGTCCTTGCCCCACAATGGTGGAATGAACTACCCATCCCAGTTAGGACAGCCGAATCCCGTCCAATCTTTCGCCGTCGACTAAAGACTCACTTCTTCAACCATTATCTGAAATGATTAAAAAAAAAAAAAAAAAAAAAAAAAATCTAACCCTGACTAACCTTAATCATGCACTTGTCCTAATAAACTAACCTACACTGTAACACGCAACACTTGATGAACATTGTTACTCAGCTGATAGAGTTGTACCCTTCTTGCTGTCTTGTCGTACAGAACTTGTAAGTCGCTTTGGATAAAAGCGTCAGCTAAATGACTAAATGTAAATGTAAATGTACCAAAAACCAATGCAGCAAAGAAAACTGTGTTATATAGAGCCATGTCATATTGGAATAAACTGCCAGTACATCTTACTGAGATAACCAGTAAGAGAGTTTAATCCCTTGTATTGTATTTTCTGTGATCTGATACTCTGTTTGTGTGAGGGCTGGCCCAGTACCGCACGCTTCCAGGTACCAATTACCTTCACGCACCTGAAGGGAGTTCCCACCAGCTCATCATGGATCCCGCCCTGATCACCGACTTCCATCATTCCCATCCGGAGAAGCCGAGGCCGGGCAGGTCGCCGGGTGGCTCCCCTGGAGGGGGGGGGGGTACTGTGAGGGCTGGCCCAGTACAGCACGCTTCCAGGTACCAATTACCTTCACGCACCTGAAGGGAGTTTCAAATCAGCTCGATGGGAGCCCTTATATACTCAGGGTTTCTGTACGTTCAGTGTCAGGTCGTTTTGCTTACCACCACCTGCTGCTTGTTCCTCCCGCGTTGTTTCTCCGTTGTTTTCTCCAGTATGTTTCCTGGAGATCGCCGCTGTTACTCCTCTCTGCCCCGTGGACCCGTGCCTCGTTTTTCTCCCGTTGCCCTCTGTGAGTTTTTGGAAGTATATTTTTGATGCTCTGTTTTCCTCATTCTTTCCTGGACTCAAGACCTGCATTCTGTTTTTGTGTGTTCCCTTAACACTGAAGAGGTGTCGCTTGTTTTAGTTACTGGACTCTACTTATTACTGGACTGCCTCGTAATCCCTACGCTCGCTTATTGACACTCTTTTTCTCTGTTCCTCCCGAGTGGATATACAAGAAGCTGCAGAGCTGCAGAGCCAGGGCCGCAGCGCCACAGAGCCAACTCTGCTCTGGGCCGAGCTGCAGAGCCGCAGAGCCTACTCTGCTCAAGGACATTCCCCCTGAATGCTTTATGTTGTTTTTTTTGCTCTTTCTGTTTGTAAATAAATACGCCCATTGTTTTTGGCTAACTCTGAACTACCTGTCTGTGTCGTGCTGTTGGGGTTGTTTACAAATCATAACAGTTTGTGTACTGTAATGCTATTTGGAATTAGGAATATGTAGGAATATTGGAATATATTTTTAAATGTATGCTACTATAATGTTATGTATGTATGTATTGTTTTTGTTGTGTGTGGACCCCAGGAAGACTAGTTGTTGCTGCGGTGATGACTAATGGGGATCCGTAATAAAGATAAAGAGAATGATAGCGTTAAAAAACGCATAATCTATGTTTAAAATTATGGCTATGTGTCTAATCTGCCCGTCGCTTATCAATGACTTGTTTGCAGTCAACATTGTCGAAACGGATTGTTTTTTAATCGGTTCATATCCTTTTTATAGCATTTCGAAAAGCTATAGTTTTCTCAAAGATTTCTGGAAAATAGAAAGATTCCCTCATAAATGGCATTTATTGGAATATTCTCGAATACACTAGACACGTTGTCATTTGTCGGCCTATTTATGAATCGTTTTCAAATAAATGCTAGATTATCGATAGTATGTGTACTTATGCACGCTATAGAAGCGAGCTGAGAAATCGATTCTCTCATTTCCTCAACAGCACACACACACACACATACACATACGGGACACGCTGTTATCTCAGTGAATACAGCTCTGATTATCCTAAAACTGGTAACATAGACTCCTTACCTTAGATCAGATGTTCTCCAAAAAGATTATTCCAATTCCTGATCACGTTTATTGATTTATTATTGGCTGTTGTAAATATATATTCCAGGCTGCTTTCCATCTCGCGATCACTTCCATGTTCATCAGATCCCTCGCCAGCATAGTGGAGCGAGGAGGCTCCCCCTCCACAGATCCACCAGTATAATCGAATGGCCTGCAGTTACACAGGGATAGACGATAGGGGGCGGTATTTTCCCATCGGAGCTCCTAGAGGGGCTGCTGTACCAACGGGAGACGCGGTTGATGAAATATAAATTCAGATCGCTAATAAAAAAATCAAACGACAATTTGCGTCGGTGGCACTCAAAGTGTTAAGTGTATTGTAAGTGTAATATTGACAATGTTGTTTTAAAAGTAAAAGTCCAGGAAGATGGTAACTGTTACAAAGGATCAGATTAAACCGAATATATATATTTATTCATTGATATATATTGCATAGTATTTGTATATCGTTTGATATCCCTTGTATATTCCTTGTACATATACACGGAATATCCCTTTAGTACAGACCATAATATTTCAGTCTCCTATTGGACAGCGGTCGACCGGCGCCAGGGACCGGCCCCCGGAGCCAAGTTCAAAGTCACCGACACGACATGTCTGTACTTGCCCCGGCCCTGCCCAGGGATACGGCGACAGAAATGAGAGTGGCACTATTTGTTCACCGTGCATATAAATATAGCGCAGGTGAATACAGGAGCACTTAGTCAGAAGTCTTTGTTACCCGTAAGTGAAGCCTCACCCACGATACAACGTGCAGTGAAGTATGGCCTGTTTGGCCCCAGAATAGCATTGAGACCGCGTGCGAATTAATAACTGAATTGTCAGAGTTTGGCACTGTACCGTCGATTGCGACATATTTCTATTAAGTAAATAATAGTCTATTTGTGTATGGTGTATCGTGCGGTTAGAGTTCTAAAGTGACCAGCATCTCCAACGCTTCCTCGTGTTAGCTAGAGTTCTTATCCAGGCTGGGCTGACCACATGGCGCTTTCACCCGAGGAGACCTAGACGGGAACCGTATGGACATGTACACTGGATTAACCTACCCGACGACTACATAGCCCTTTGCGGCTGGAATATATATTTGCTTTGGTCCTGTGATTTATAGAGCGGATAATCGCCGACGCCTGTGAGTGTTGGATTTACCCCGCGAGGAGTCAAGTCGAGTCGGCGCCTCAGACAGCCTGAGGCCGACTAGCTTCTTCACTGTGGAGCTACAGTCTACAAGAGAACCAAGCTGTATTCGTCTGTGGATCAAGAGGCTATCGCACTGTCTCCTGTACTCGGAGTCTCCCTAGTCATCGTTGACCAGACGTTCTACTACCGACAGACCTCCCACCCCTTGCCGGCTTACTACCGGGGGGACCCTTCCAGTATATCCCGCTATATCACTAGTGTACCATAGATATAATTCCCTAAGAGCCAGGTTGTATAATTGCCTCCTGCGTAACCAGAGAATGGACATTCAGTGTTGATTTGCCTACGCATAATCCTTTGCCTTACAAGTGCAATCAAATGTAATATAAGTGTATGATGTACCTTTTGCTCCATTAAATACTTGATAATTACTTTGTCTGGAACCGATTTCATTGTGGAAAGTGTTCATCATATTTAGATATCATGTACTGTATGGCCAGTAGTTAAAGTACATAAAGCGGTAGTGGTTTAATGATACCATACTTATCAATACAGTCAGGGAATTGTACCCCTCAGTTACAATTGGTCCTTCGAGCCGGATGGTAACTAGTGTAATATTAATATAGTGGTATTAATATTGAAATGGCCTATGATGAACACTCCACAAAACGGTCCTCCTAAAGTAGATCGCCCACAGCGTAGACGGCAGCCACCTCAGTACTTAGAGGATTACGCTGCCAGTATACTACCTAGCCTTCTACAGACGGTAAACGCGGAAAAAGTAGAAAGTAAAATTATGTCCGACCCTATCAACCAGGCTACCCCGCCAACAGAGGCCCTAGTGGGTTCTAATGTAACTGACCAAGCTCACGGTAGGGACCAGGAGGGAACTGACACGACTTTACCCCCCGCCAAGACCGAAGAAGTAGTCCCCGGAGAGCTCCAGGAGAAAGACAACCCTCCAGAGATGGAACTCTGCCCGGTACAAGAAGAGGAGAGCGCCCAGGAGATAGAGCTCCAGGACTCCCCGCAGGAGAACGCATCTCCAACGAGTACTGCCAGGAGCGGATCACCTCAACCAGCGTCTTCCCCCAGCAAGGCGGACAAGATGCTGGCACAGGCGTTCCTCGCCAGCCTAGCAGCCTCAACAGAGCGCGATCGACTCCAAGCACAGACGCTTAGTGAGCGCGAACATTCTTCCATGGAAAGAGAACGCCTCCAAGCGCAGCAACGGAGCGACGAAGATCGTATACGTCTAGAGATTAGACGCCTTCAGACGGAAGAGAATATGGTAAGAGACCACGCCGAAGCCCAGCGCGCCGCTGCCGAAGCCCAGCGCGCCGCTGCCGGTGCCCAAAGAGAAGCAGAGCGCGACATCGCTCTCACCAAGCGCGAAGCCGAGCGCGACCGATTACAAGCGCAGCTAATGGAGCAGCTGATCGCCAGGGCAACACCCCCTCCCTCCGCACGGGGTTCCAGGGCCTCGTCAAGACACGGGTCAAGGGCACCCTCCCCTAACCGATCAAGCGACCCTGAGCTCGACCACCAGAGAGAGCCTATACCCCCCTCCGAACTCCTTCCCCGACCGGTCCCAGTGAGACCCAGCTACAAGGAAGGAACGGTATACACCGCGGAGAGGCTAAATAGACGACTACAGGATCTAGAGGACCTGACAGAGGAAGAAGAAGAGGGAGAGGAGGAGAGTCAAGCCCGACAGCAGCACAGTACTCCACAGGACCAGGAGGTCCAGTACAGCCCAGGCTCTACCCCCGCGGCTCTGCGCTACAGACCCCCGACTCAATTCACGGGTGAGATTGACGCACGACCAGTCCCGAGGAATAGCACCTGGATACGCGGGCCATGGTACCCTGCCGGTACCAGCCCACCGAGAGGCGTAAGAGGAGACTCGCCTAGGAGGCCTCTCTTCCAACGCTCACCGATGTGCCAGCCATCTACGGCATCATACATTGGCACACCGACGTTTCCAGACTTCACCCATGAGAACAGAGCACAGTACACGGAGCTACGGATGTGCTTAGAGACAATGATGGCTGATGTAGCTGATGAACGCCACAAGTATGCTATCCTATTGAAGCACCTCAAGGTGCCCCGAGCGCACAATATAGCGCTGGCCTATGCCACCTCTACTACCCCATACACAGCGGCTCTAGCAGCACTCGACCAAAGATATGGACGCATATGGGACTACGTAATACAAGAGATAAGGCATATTGACCGCCTACCCCCAGCAACAGACAATCGCTCACTAGACGACCTGTCTATCAAGGTACAATCCCTGGTAGGGATGCTGGGGGCGCAACGAGAAAAGGGTATGCACGAACTATACGCAAACTCTAATGTCGAGAGGATTTTAGAGAAGCTTCCGCCCGCCCGACAAGAGCGCTTCAGGCGGCAAAGAGACCACCGTGATCCTAACGGTCCCGAGCCATCCCTCCTAGACCTAGCCGACTTCTTGGCGAGAGAAGTCAGCAGCCTACGATTGGATACGTTCGTGCGGAGCACACCAAGCTCCAGAGAGGGACCTAGGAGAGCAAACGATGGCCGAAGATTGGTGACTGTCATGCACCAATCAGAATCAGTACCGAGCAGCAAGAACCACAGTACCCCCTCGATGAAAGAGAAGTGGAAGATGGTGTGCCCGTACTGCGAAAAGGAACACTGGTTGTCACAATGTGACATGTTCAAGAAGATGACCGCTGAAGAAGTGAGTCAATGGATAAAGTCCAACCGACGCTGTTACCGATGTGCGCGCAGTCACATGGCAGCCGACTGCCGCTTAAAGAAGAGGTGTAGTCGGTGTGACGGAGCCCACCTAGATGTCCTACACGACAGTAACAGAAGAAAGCCTGCACCCTCAAGCAGCACAAAGGCAAGTGTTATGTACATTGACCCCGCTAGCAGCGGGGGCGCCCAGGTGCTCTTAAAGGTGGTCCGCGTAACACTGAGTTACCAAGATAAGGTCATGGACACTTACGCCGTCCTTGACGACGGGTCAGAGAAGACCCTTCTCCTCGCGTCCGCTGCGGCCCAGCTGGGGCTGCGGGGGAGCGAAAACCAGATGACGATTCGGACAATAAGAAGATAATCTAAAGACGATAAAGGGCGAGAATGTCTCCTTCACTATCGCAGCAAGCGGGCAGCCAGAGAGACGGTATAGGATTACTAATGCTTTCACCAGCCAAGAAATAGGCCTGTCGCAGTACACCTACCCCATCGCCAAGCTGATGGATAAATATGTGCACCTGCGTCAACTACCTATACCGCTCATAGACGGTGCCACCCCGACCCTGCTGATAGGCTCCGACCATGCAGACCTCATAGTCCCGATAGACCGGGTCCACACAGGGCCCAGAGGCTGTCCTGCAGCAGTCGAGACCCGCCTAGGATGGACATTACAAGGCCCCCTCGCTAAGTCTCTTAACCAAACAGCAGCCACTAACTGCCTCCACGCCAGAGTGACAGAAGAAGACACCACTCTCCTACAGCATGTCGAGAGGCTATGGACACTAGAGACAATGCCCTTTAAGAACGAAAAGAAAGACATTCGTTCCAAGGAAGACATTTACGCTATAGCCCTCCTCGAGCAAGGGACAAAGAGAGTCAAAGTCAATGGAGTGATGAGATACGCAACTCCACTCCTGAGGCGAGAGGGTATGCCCACCTTCCACGCCACAAAAGAAGCGATGGAGCGGTATCTATTGAACACAGAGCGGCGCCTAGCCAGAGACCCCGCTCAAGAGACTGTGTACCGCGCTGAGATTAACAAGCTAATCACAGCGGGACACAAAGAAAATTGACATTAAAGAGGCCGATCAGACGACCGAATCATGGTACGTGCCGCACCACAAAGTCCACCACAACGGCAAGGATCGTGTTGTGTTCAACTGCAGCTACCAGATCGGATCACAAAATCTGAATAAAGAGCTCTTGCCCAACACTCGGCCCCTCTCTACTAGGCGTGTTACTACGTTTCCGCCAGGACAAGGTGGCCATCAGCGGCGATATCAAAGGGATGTTCCTGCAGGTGAGACTAGTGGAGGAGGACAAGCCCCTGCTGCGGTTCCTATGGAGAGAGAGGATCGGGGATGAGCAACCAGCCATCTATCAATGGGAAGTCCTCCCTTTCGGAACCACATGCAGCCCATGCTGTGCTACGTTTGCACTGCAAAAACACGTCGCAGAGGACCCAGCAGCAGATGAAGAGGTCCGACAAAGTGTAGGAAATAGTTTCTACGTGGACAACTGTTTGCAAAGCGTCTCGACGCCAGAAGAAGTCGAGGCTCTTCTACTCAAGCTCCGCGCCTCCCTGATCAAAGGCGGCTTTGATCTCAGGCAGTGGGCCAGCAGCGACCCGCAAGTATTGCGCAGCCTCTCCCCCGAGGACAAGGCAGCAAGCAGCGAGACCTGGATGGCGACCATCCCAGGAGAAGCCCAAGAAATGACACTAGGACTAGTCTGGCGCTTCAAAACAGACTCGCTCCATTATAGACACACACCCCTTACCAAGGAGCAGGGAAGGTCGACGGCACTACCGACCACCAGACGGAGTGTATACAGAACACTCGCCAGACAATATGACCCGTTGGGATGTATTCTACCTTACACCACCAGGGCAAAGATGATTGTAAGAGCGTTATGGGACAAGGACCAGGGCTGGGACGACCCCATACCCGAACACCTTGCATCCACATGGAGAGAGTGGGAGACGGAACTCAGCTCACTCCCAGGTGTCAACATACGCCGCAGCTACTTCCCACCCACAGTGAGGCCAGAGACATGCCAGATGGACCTGCACGTCTTCAGCGACGCCTCCGAAGTAGCCTACGGTTCGGTGGCCTACTTGCGTGCCCGAGAGGAGGGAGGAGAAATACATACTGCTTTCATCCTGGCTCGCTCAAGAATAGCCCCACGAAAGCAACAATCTATCCCGCGTCTAGAGCTCTGCGCAGCCCTAGCAGGAGCGCAGCTCGCCACGTTAATCCAACGTGAACTCACCATTCCGGTGCAAAGAACAATCTTGTGGTCAGACTCCACGACAGTACTCACATGGATCCGGTCTGATTCGTGCAGATACAAGGTCTTCGTGGGAGTCAGAGTCACAGAGATTCAAGAGTTAACAGAAGTAGCAAGCTGGAGGTATGTGGACACAAAACACAACCCAGCTGACGTCATCACCCGGGGAATGTCCCTGGATGACCTCACCCGTCACAACCTATACAGTGACGGACCAGAGTTTCTCAAGCTCCCGGAAGAAGAGTGGCCTACACCCACCCCACGGGAGGCGAGTAAAGAGGAGGCCGAAAACAAGAAATCTATGTTCTGTGGATTGAACACACTCGTCTCCACAGACCCCGACATAGACGATTGCCTCACCCTAGAGAGTGCGCAGCTAAAGACATTCCTGTGGCACCACCCAGAGGTTCAGCCCACTACTGACATTACAGCAGCTGACTACGAAGAAGCAGAACTTCTTCTACTACAACAAGCCCAGAGAGACTTGTTCCCTGATGAGCTAGACTGTCTACAGGGAGCAAAGCCCGTCCCATCAGACAGCAGACTGCTCCACCTAGCACCCGAGAGCGACGCCCATAGTCTCATCAGAGTGGGTGGTCGTCTGCGGAGAGCTCCAGACTTACCGGATGACGTCAAGTACCCGATAGTCTTAAACAGCCGACACAAGGTCACAGAGCTGATCATAAAGAAATACGACGAGGATGTGCACCACGCAGGGGCAGAGAGAGTCTTCGCGGAGATCAGACGTCGTTATTGGATACTGAAAGGGAGAGAAGCAGTGCGGCGCTTCCAGCGAACCTGTCTAGACTGTCGTAAGTGGCGAGCGCAGCCCAGTATACCCCGGATGGCTGACCTACCTCCCTGTCGCCTCCGACTCGGCGACAAGCCTTTTCACTCCACCGGTATGGACTGTTTCGGCCCGCTGTATATAAAGAAAGGAAGAGGAACCGAGAAGCGGTGGGGTATTGTATTCAAATGCATGACCACCCGAGCGATACATATCGAACTCCTTCCAACCATGAGCACAGACTCATTCCTTATGGCCTTCCGAAGATTCACATCGCGGAAAGGCAAACCGTCTATATTGTTGTCTGATCACGGGACAAACTTCAAAGGCGGAGAAAGAGAGCTGAGAGAGAGCTTCCAAGCTATGGGCCCAGAACTTAAGACCCACCTCGCTCCATCCCAGATTGACTTCCAGTTTAATCCCCCGAACGCACCTCACTTCGGTGGAACCTGGGAACGAGAAGTACGTTCCATAAAGACAGCCCTGTACGCCGTGCTTGGGGCCCAGACCGTGGCGGAAGAAGTCCTAATGACAGTCCTCACGGAGATCGAGGGAGTATTGAACTCAAAGCCCCTCGGTTACGTCTCAAGTGATGTAGCAGATGTCGACCCAGTCACCCCCAACACACTCTTGATGGGGCGGCTGGACCCCGCGCTACCCCAGACAATGTACAGGCCTGAAGAAGCGAACGGCCGAAGAATGTGGAGGTACAGTCAAGTATTGGCTGACAAGTTTTGGAACAGCTTCCTACTCCACTACCTACCGTCTCTACAGACCCGCCAGAAATGGGTAAAAGAGAGAGACAATTTGACAGAAGGAACAGTCGTCATGATTATCGACCAGTCACTACCCCGAGCTATGTGGCCGGCTGGCCGCATAAGCAAAGTGATCACCGGCGCCGACGGAAAGGTCCGAGCAGCTGAAGTGCTCGTCCAAGGGCGGACCTACACCCGACCCGTGGCGAGGCTAATAGAACTGCCAAGGCTCCCCGATACTATCGATGACGACCATGACCCCATGACTTTGTGAACTGACTGACCCTCACAGCAGACATTGAGTAGTGGACAGTGCGGTTAATCTGTCTCTGCTTAGCTAATTAGGTGGGACTAATTAGGGGGCGGCTGTTACAAAGGATCAGATTAAACCGAATATATATATTTATTCATTGATATATATTGCATAGTATTTGTATATCGTTTGATATCCCTTGTATATTCCTTGTACATATACACGGAATATCCCTTTAGTACAGACCATAATATTTCAGTCTCCTATTGGACAGCGGTCGACCGGCGCCAGGGACCGGCCCCCGGAGCCAAATTCAAAGTCACCGACACGACATGTCTGTACTTGCCCCGGCCCTGCCCAGGGATACGGCGACAGAAATGAGAGTGGCACTATTTGTTCACCGTGCATATAAATATAGCGCAGGTGAATACAGGAGCACTTAGTCAGAAGTCTTTGTTACCCGTAAGTGAAGCCTCACCCACGATACAACGTGCGGTGAAGTATGGCCTGTTTGGCCCCAGAATAGCATTGAGACCGCATGCGAATTAATAACTGAATTGTCAGAGTTTGGCACTGTACCGTCGATTGCGACATATTTCTATTAAGTAAATAATAGTCTATTTGTGTATGGTGTATCGTGCGGTTAGAGTTCTAAAGTGACCAGCATCTCCAACGCTTCCTCGTGTTAGCTAGAGTTCTTATCCAGGCTGGGCTGACCACATGGCGCTTTCACCCGAGGAGACCTAGACGGGAACCGTATGGACATGTACACTGGATTAACCTACCCGACGACTACATAGCCCTTTGCGGCTGGAATATATATTTGCTTTGGTCCTGTGATTTATAGAGCGGATAATCGCCGACGCCTGTGAGTGTTGGATTTACCCCGTGAGGAGTCAAGTCGAGTCGGCGCCTCAGACAGCCTGAGGCCGACTAGCTTCTTCACTGTGGAGCTACAGTCTACAAGAGAACCAAGCTGTATTCGTCTGTGGATCAAGAGGCTATCGCACTGTCTCCTGTACTCGGAGTCTCCCTAGTCATCGTTGACCAGACGTTCTACTACCGACAGACCTCCCACCCCTTGCCGGCTTACTACCGGGGGGACCCTTCCAGTATATCCCGCTATATCACTAGTGTACCATAGATATAATTCCCTAAGAGCCAGGTTGTATAATTGCCTCCTGCGTAACCAGAGAATGGACATTCAGTGTTGATTTGCCTACGCATAATCCTTTGCCTTACAAGTGCAATCAAATGTAATATAAGTGTATGATGTACCTTTTGCTCCATTAAATACTTGATAATTACTTTGTCTGGAACCGATTTCATTGTGGAAAGTGTTCATCATATTTAGATATCATGTACTGTATGGCCAGTAGTTAAAGTACATAAAGCGGTAGTGGTTTAATGATACCATACTTATCAATACAGTCAGGGAATTGTACCCCTCAGTTACAGTAACCGTCACTCTGTGCTCAGTGATGCAGTGAGGCACAGTGATGCATTGTATAGTCTGATCACTGTGCATCACTGAGCACAGAGTGACAAATCAAGACCATTAGTTACATTATTAAAGCTCTGATCTATAATTATAATAAAAAGGTCTACTGCACTAACAATTCAAAACATTATGGAAATGTACTAGTGCTATCAATTCATACATAATGGATATATCTTTAAATACAAGGACAAACACTAACCAGCTAAATGTGTTTTAATGTGTTATGATGCTGTTAAAGAATGCCTTAATCTGTAGTGATGCAAAGGCTTGGACCTACTTGATAGTTTCTGTTACATTCCCAGCACCTAACCCTGTAACATAAAAAGACCATCATTAGTTACATAAAGCTCTGATCTCTAGGCCTAATAATAAAAAAGTCTACTGCACTAACAATTCAAAAAATTATGGAAATGTACTAGTGCTATCAATTCATAATTAATGGATATATCTTTAAATACAAGGAGACAATTTGACCGTAGACACCATGAACCTGAAACAAACAATAATTTCACTGATCACTGCAGTGTTGAGCTTATTTCTGTTAATCAATGGGACTTCATTTAGCTAGCTAGTAGTTAGACAATATAAGACAGTGAGCTAGCTAGCTAGCTAGCTAAGTAACGTTAGGGCCCAGTCACACATTCACAAAATTATTGCGGGAGAAAATGCGCCTCCCATTCTATTTTTCGCGCATGTGTGACCGGGCCCCTAATTAACCATAGCTAACGTTAGCTAGCTACCCAGCTATAAGCATACCTTAGAGGCACTAACTAACGTTAGCTAGCTTGTCTATAGCTAATGTTAGCTAGCTCGTCTATTGTAGCTAACGTTAGCTAGCTCGTCTATTGTAGCTAACGCGAGTTGTACGTTAGACAATATAACACAGTGAGCTAGCTAGCTAGCTAAGTAACGTTAGGGCCCAGTCACACATTCACAAAATTATTGCGGGAGAAAATGCGCCTCCCATTCTATTTTTTGTGCATGTGTGACCGGGCCCTAATTAACCATAGCTAACGTTAGCTAGCTACCCAGCTATAAGCATACCTTAGAGGCACTAACTAACGTTAGCTAGCTTGTCTATAGCTAACGTTAGCTAGCTCATCTATTGTAGCTAACGTTAGCTAGCTCGTCTATTGTAGCTAACACGAGCTGTCCAAACATTTTATGCTGTGTAGCTAGCCAGTGGCTAACCCAACGCTTGTCTGATAGACAGAATTGTAAAATCATTACATATATTTTCCACAAGTAACTGGACCCAGGCATAATGAACCTCAAACTAGCTAACGTTGTAGCCCCTTTATACAGACAGAGCATATGAAACAATGTTAGCCAAGTTAGCATTGACAAGAAACACCAAGACTTTTGAAATGGTTAAGTTACATACTGTACGAAAACAGCAATATAACGTTAGAGGAAATGTCGCCCATGCAGTGCCCACTTGAACACCAACATAAATCAATTTGATGAACTTACTTTCAATTCGGGAGTTCTTTCTCAAAAGAAGAATTTTCAGTTCTTCTCTCAACGAGTCCGTCACACTTTCTGGCGGTCGAATACTATTTCCGGTACTATTTCTGGTTGGTGACTCAACTCAATTTAACTGAGTTGTCCGTTTTCAATCAACGCGAGAGAAACCAGTAAATTCAACATTCTCCATAAACAACGGAAGTTTACTTGATTAAAACATGATTGTAGGCGCCGTAATGGAGGTCTCTTTATTATGATTCAGTATTCTATTTGTGTTGTATTATTAGTTGTACTGTCACTTTAGGTGGTGGGCGTGCTCACAGGGGTGTGGCGCTAATGGGAGTGTGTCTCGGTGTTTGACAGTTCACGGAGAGAGGGGGTGAGAGCTAGGAGAGCATATTTTCTTTTGACCGCAATAACGCAATACCGCAAAGTGCAAATCGTATTTTGTTTGTCTCATGATGAAGCGAAAGAATAAATGCCTTAAAAGTATTTCCTGGACGTGGAACGGAGTTATTTCACGTTGCGCGTCAATTGTTTGAACTCCTCCACTCAGCCCCTCGGCACTACCTGTCTATGACAGTCTACTGCCGCAACATAGTCAAAAGAAACTAAGCAAGCAAACAAAAGCGTTGATAAGAAGGAAATCTACTATATTGACATTACGGATTCCTCGAGTCGCCTCGGGGCGCTGATCTTGAGGGCATCACTGAGACGCTTGGATCATCGCTGCATTGGAGGAGCGCGACATCACTTCTGAAGGCCTGACACGCAGACCAGCAATAAGAAGCTAAGTAAATAGTTTTATTCAACTGTGAAGCCTTTCGTGTTAAAAAACACAGTATGAATTAGTTACTTTGCTTGTCCATTGGGGATCGGTTTGTTGACTGGCTGCGTCGTCTTGTGCTCATGGACGTTGCGCGGCCTAAGCGACAGCTAATTGATTGATGGATTGATTGTTCATTAAAGAGGACTGTGGATTATTGAATAATCGCACCTGAGCTATTGAAAAATGGCATCGGGAGGATCAACTGTTGATACTAATGGCTCATCAAAAACGGATGGGAAAAAAAGAGAAACTAAACTCACTGCCAAAGGCATGGCCTATAAATTGGAGACACTTCATAGTGAACGTCACGCAAATGTTCGCAAAATGAAAGGTCTTATGAAGGTATTAAAGCAGCTTATGGATGATAATGACAATGCTTCACAGGTGCAGTCTGAATTGGACAATTTGAACCAAATGGTTGAAGATACCACTCTGTTACACAAATCTGTAATCTCTTTAATTTCTGAAGAGAAACACGAAAAACAAAACGAATGGTTTGAAACAATATTAAAATGCAAAAAGGGATTCATGGATGATGTAAGGCAGTGGCTTTCTGAAACTGGGAGACAGAAGTACAGTACAAGTGCCAATGTTTGTGTACATGATTCCCCCATACCTGTAACACAGCAAGTAACTCCTGTTGAAATACCTGATGAACACTGTGATGTAATTGAAGCTGATGATGATGAAATCAAACCAAGTGACAGTGTGTCAAATTCTGGAAGCAGAGGTTCAGCCAATCGAAGCTCTGCTGGGCCTAGGTCTAACATCTCAACTACGTCTTCCGCACGCAAAGCTGAATCTGACATGGCCGCTCTAATTGCTAAACAAATGCTATTAAAGGATAAGCATGCAATAGAGCAAGAGGAAGAAGAAGAAGAGGAGCTGCTAAGGAAGAAAAGGGTACAATTAAGAACGGAGGAAGAAGAACAAGAGGAGCAGCTAAGAAAGCAAGAGGAACAGCTAAGAAAGCAAAAGGAGCAAAGACGGAAAAAGGAAGAAGAGCAAGAGGAACAGCTAAGAAAGAAAAAGGAGGAACTAAGAAAGAAGAAGGAGCAACTTGAACTTGAAATGGAAATAGCTTCAGCAGCAGCTAAAGTCAATGTGCTAAGAGGCTCTGGAGGATCTCGTATTTCAACTAATATGTCTG
This sequence comes from Notolepis coatsorum, assembly GCF_963971535.1. NCBI lineage: Eukaryota > Metazoa > Chordata > Actinopteri > Aulopiformes > Paralepididae > Notolepis > Notolepis coatsorum. Next base: position 88,783,728 of record NC_140183.1, read on the forward strand.
TTGAATCTGATGGCATGAGCTCTTATTTCCGAAGAGGACAAAGGAATGTTCAAACACTCAGTACTGAAGCACAAACCGCTACAACCACAGATCAGAATCTACAACCACAACCCGAATTGTCAAGACACACAGGGGTCAAGGGACAAAGGACGTTACAGTGCACTCAAGCACAGCCACGGATTCAGCACCAAAGCATTCACCCTGAACCACAACAATCAATCAGCAGCAGTAACATAATCACTGTTTTAGAGAAACAAAATGAAAAAACAGCTTTGCTAGTCCAACAACAGTCTCTTTCATTCTTGCCTAAAAGAGACATTCAAATTTACGATGGTGACCCTTTACATTATCACACCTTCATAAAGTCATTCGAGCACAGCATTGAACAGAAGACTGACAACCATATGGACTGCTTGTACTTCCTTGAACAGTTCACTAGGGGGCAGCCTCGTGAGCTTGTCAGAAGCTGTCAGCATATGGCTCATGACCGAGGGTATGTGAAAGCTAAGGCTTTGCTACATGAGCACTTTGGGAATGGACATAGAATTGCTTCTGCCTACATGGGAAAGGCTCTTTCATGGCCACCAATAAAATCAGAAGATGTCAGAGCTCTGCAAGCATACAGTCTCTTTTTGAGAGGATGCTGCAACGCCACGGAAGAAGTGGAAATGATGTACGAGTTGGACATGTCTGCCAACATGCTAGCCATCATTAGAAAATTACCTTACAAGCACAGGGACATATGGAGAACTGTGGCCTGTGACCTGCAGGAAAGGCGTGGCCATAGAGCTAGATTTCCTGACATTGTTGACTTCGTTGAACGACAGGTGAAAATTGCAAGTGATCCAGTGTTTGGCAATATACAGGACACACCATCAGCAGCAGCACCTAAGGATGTGAGGAAGTCCAGCAATCAACCATATACAAGGGCAAAGGAAAGTAGCTATGCTACCACCATTGCAACAATTGAAAGGAAAGAGGAACCTGGAACAAAGATGGAGAGAAGTTCATCTGGTACAAGGTCTTGTTGGTTCTGTGGAGGTGGACACACATTGGATATGTGTTTTCTATTGGAAAGGAAGGTGCATAGCGAGAAGATTGACTTCTTGAGGGATCATAATTTGTGTTTTGGCTGTTTGTGCATTGGGCACATAAGTAAAGAATGTAGGCAACGCCTCTATTGCAAAATATGCAATCTCAGACACCCTAGCATACTTCATATCCACCAAAGAGAGAAAGGAACAGATCAAAGGCCAGCCAAAAGAGAATCGGAGACAGCAATGGGCAGTGCTCTGATCTCTGTACAATCCAGTGGTCTTACAGGGGCCGGTGAGCAGGACTGTACACTCTCTATAGTACCAGTACAGGTCAAATCTAAAAAGGAACATGTTACGATGATTACCTATGCCTTCCTGGATCCCGGTAGCTCAGCATCTTTCTGCACTGAGCGGCTGATGAGCAAGCTGAATGTCACCGGAAGAAGAACAAGCATTCTCCTTCGGACTATGGGCCAGGAGAAAGTGGTTAGAAGCCACGTTGTTTCTGATCTGGAAGTGGCTGCACTAGACAGTGACTTGTTTTGTGAGCTGCCTGACATTTACACACAGGAAAGCATGCCAGTCCACAGAGGCAACATTCCAAGACAGAAAGACCTTCAAAGATGGCCTCACTTGGAATATGTTTACATTCCTGAGATTGACTCTGGGATAGACCTGTTGATAGGAACCAACGTTCCCAAGGCATTGGAGCCATGGCAAGTTGTTCGGAGTGTGGACAAGGGTCCATACGCAGTCAAGACTGTGTTAGGTTGGACTGTGAACGGACCCCTCAGAGGAAGTGGAAATAATGAAACAACTTGTGGACAGCCAGATATCACAGTCAACAGGATGTCAGTTGCGAGCCTTGATGAACTATGGAGGCGGCAGCTAACGGTTGACTTCCCTGAATGCAGTCAGGATGAGCAGACAGGGTTGTCAAGAGAAGACTGTCACTTCATGGAGTGTGTTACAAAGTCTGCTAAATTGATGAACGGCCATTACAGTATTGGCTTACCTTTGAGGGAAAAGGATGTAAAGATGCCAAACAACAGGAAAGTGGCAGAACAGCGTACCCTAAGCCTCAAAAGGAGGTTTGATAAAGATGCTTTATTTCATGCCGATTACACTGCCTTCATGAATGACATAATTTCCAAGGGCTATGCAGAGAAGGTGCCGGCTGAGGATCTGGAACGCAGCGACTCCAAGGTATGGTATATACCACACCATGGTGTATACCACCCAAAAAAGAAAAGGATCAGGGTCATATTCGACTGTGGAGCAACATTCCAGGGAACAACGTTGAATGCGCAGCTCCTACAGGGACCAGATCTTACCAGCACACTGATTGGAGTCATGACCCGATTCAGAAAGGAGCCTGTTGTACTCATGGCAGACATTGAGGCCATGTTTCACCAGGTCAAAGTACCAGCTGAGGATGCAGATCTATTGAGGTTCCTCTGGTGGCCGAATGGAGACCACAATCAGAACCTTGTAGAGCACAGAATGGTCGCACATTTATTCGGAGCTACATCCTCGCCAAGCTGTGCAAACTTTGCCCTCAGGAAGTGTGCAGAAGATCAACGGGAGCAATTCAGCCCTGAAGTAATTGACACTGTTCTGCACAACTTCTATGTTGATGATTGCCTTGTATCAGTGGCTTCTGATGAGGAAGCAGTAGCACTGACGGACAGTGTTGGCTGCTATACCCACCCAAGATAGAGGGAAGGAAGTGAAAGATCTGGACTTGGACACAGACGCACTCCCCATGGAGAGAGCACTTGGCGTGCAGTGGTGCGTTCAGTCTGATACCTTTAAGTTCAAGATCATGATCAAAGACCCTTAACCAGAAGAGGGATCCTCTCCACAGTCAGTTCAATTTATGACCCCTTAGGAATCTTGGCACCCGTGGTCTTATCCGCCAAAAAGATCCTTCAGGAGTTGTGCAGGAAAGAACTTGGCTGGGATGATGCTATACCAGCTTCAGCCGCACAGGAGTGGACATGAAGGAAGTTGGCTGAAGGATCTCCATCTGCTTGAGGATTTTAAAGTTGACAGATGCCTGAAACCGCTGGATTTCGGGGAAGTGACCTCTGCTCAGTTACACCACTTTGCAGATGCAAGCGAAAATGGCTATGGAACAGTGACTTACCTGTTACTGCATAATGGCCACAGACAAACACACTGTGCTTTCATAATGGGGAAAGCCAGAGTGGCCCCACTGAAAATGATCACTATCCCTCGCATGGAGCTGACTGCAGCCACGGTTGCAGGTCGTATGGACAAGATGTGGAGGAAGGAGCTGCAAATGCAACTTCAGGACTCAATCTTTTGGACAGATAGTACTTCTGTACTGAAGTACATCAGGAATGAGACCTCCAGGTTTCGAACCTTCGTAGCCAACAGGGTTTCAGAGATACTCAATGTATCAAAACCGTCTCAATGTAACTATGTGAACACCTCAAGCAATCCCGCAGATTCAGCCTCCAGGGGACTCAAAGTGGAGTCGTTTCTGAAAGATGACACCTGGTTGTCTGGGCTTCCGTTTCTCATTGGGCCTGAAGAGGACTGGTCTGTAAGCCCAGATGACTCTGGAAGTATCTCCTCAGATGACCCTGAGGTCAAGATAAGTTTGATGGTGAATGCCGTGCAGGCCGAAGAGGAGATTGATTCAGTAACCCGCTTGATTAATCACTTCTCCTCTTGGATTCATCTGAAGAAGATTGTTGGTTGGCTCCTTAAGTTTAAGAGCCTGCTACTGTGTCTTAGTAGGAAGAGGAAGCAATTAAACGAGACTCTTGCCCAGTCTGGCTTGGATAAAGTCCAACAGGAAAGAGAGATGAAAAAAGAAATGCAGAGTATCAAGACTCATGCCGTCAGTGAATCTCTCTCAATTGAAGAACTCAGGGAAGCAGAGATGGAGATTATCCGCTTCTGTCAAAGGAAGAGGTTTCCAGATGAGTTCAACAGCTTACGAAGAGGAGACACTGTGAGAAGGACAAGCCACATCTACAAGCTCAATCCATTTCTTGAAGACAGTGTTCTGAGAGTTGGAGGACGACTTAGTAGATCATGTATGCCTGAAGAGTCTAAGCATCCTGCCATATTGGCAAAAGATCTTCATATTTCGGATCTCATTCTTCGGCACATACATCAAGAAGTGGGACATGGTGGTCGTAAGTTCCACATGTTATCTAACCTGCGCCAAAGATATTGGATCCCTGGTGCTAGCGCAGCTATAAGGAAAGTCCTGTCCAAGTGTGTTGCTTGTCGGCGACTACATGCAGCTCCAGGGCGCCAGCAGATGGCAGACTTACCACAGGACAGAGTTTCTCCAGATGAACCTCCATTCACTCGTGTAGGAGTTGATTATTTTGGACCCTTCGAAGTTAAGCGAGGAAGGAGTGCAGTGAAGAAGTATGGAGTTCTCTTCACATGTTTATCCATAAGAGCCATCCACATTGAAGTGGCATCATCATTGGATACAGACTCCTTTATCAATGCTCTTCGACGCTTCATAGCAAGACGTGGACAAGTCCTGGAATTACGCTCAGACAACGGAACCAACTTTGTTGGAGCTGAGCGTCAGTTGAAGGAGGCAATGGAACATTGGAATCTTGCTCAAATTAACAACACTCTCCTTCAGAAAGGCATCAAGTGGGTTTTCAATCCCCCTACTGGATCACATCATGGAGGAGTATGGGAGAGACTGATAAGGTCTGTGAGGAAGGTCCTGAACTCTTGCCTGAAGGTGCAAAACCTCGATGAAGAAGGTCTTCACACAGTCCTTTGCGAAACAGAAGCTATCATCAACAGCCGTCCCATCACTAAAGCATCTACTGACCCAAACGATTTGGAAGCCCTTACTCCTAACCACCTTCTGCTGCTTAAAACCATGCCATCTTTGCCACCAGGACAGTTTCAGAAGGATGATATATATGCTCGTCGCAGATGGAAACAAGTGCAGTATATTTCTAACTTATTCTGGAAAAGATGGGTCAAGGAATACCTACCTCTACTGCAGGAACGTCAGAAGTGGTCAAGTGTCGAGCGCAACTTCATTGTTGGCGATATTGTGCTCATAATTGATGACTCGGCACCTCGCAACTCATGGCTTACAGGAAGGATTGTGAAAGCTATCCCAGATAGAAGAGGACTTGTCCGTCAAGTACAGATAAAGACGAAGACCAGCTATCTGGACAGGCCTATCACCAAGGTTTGCCTTCTACAGGAAGCGGAAGAGCCATGAGGACATCAGATGTTCATATTCATTGAACCCCATAGACTGATACATAGATATACACCCATAGACTGATACATAGACATACACCCATAGACTGATGCATAGATATACACCCATAGACTGATACATGGAGATATGCACCCATAGACTGATACATGGAGATATACACTCATAGACTGATACATGGAGATATACACTCATAAACTGACTTTGCCACTTTGGATTACAGTTTTTTGTTTTTTCTGACTTGACTGACCTAGCGATCATAAAGATCCCTCCTTAAGGCTATGTGCTAGTAACCTCTGGCCCTAGGATACGATTAAGAAAGAAGAAAAGGACATTTGCGAGAAAATTATAAAAGAAATCGAAAAAAAAAAAACTTGTCAATAATTGTGCCTTATATTTAATGTTTTTCTTGTATGCTCCTACATAATTTACAATTGTGTAGTTATTACATGTGAATAATTAGGGGCCGGTAACAAAAAAAGCTATTGTTTGAGTAATTAGGGGCCGGTAATGAAAAAGAACTATTGTTTGAATAATTTAATGTTTTTTCTTGTAGGCACCTACATATTTTACAATTGTGTAATTATTATATTTGAATAATTAGGGGCCGGTATGTAGGCACCGTAATGGAGGTCTCTTTATTATGATTCAGTATTCTATTTGTGTTGTATTATTAGTTGTACTGTCACTTTAGGTGGTGGGCGTGCTCACGGGGTGTGGCGCTAATGGGAGTGTTTTATGGAATTTCATTCACCTTTTCACGGCTGACAGGTCTCGGTGTTTGACAGTTCACGGAGAGAGGGGGTGAGAGCTAGGAGAGCATATTTTCTTTTGACCGCAATAACGCAATACCGCAAAGTGCAAATCGTATTTTGTTTGTCTCATGATGAAGCGAAAGAATAAATGCCTTAAAAGTATTTCCTGGACGTGGAACGGAGTTATTTCACATTGCGCGTCAATTGTTTGAACTCCTCCACTCAGCCCCTCGGCACTACCTGTCTATGACAGTCTACTGCCGCAACAATGATCACAAAAGGATTATAAATGAATTAGTTGCATACAATAACTGTATTCGTGTAAATTCAAAGACCTGCTCTTTCCCGTTTTTTCAGTGGTATTCGCACATTGATAGCCTTCTGAAAGAAGACGTTTCTTCAATTAGCTTTACCAGTGATATTTGGAGCTCTGATGTCAGCCCCATGTCAATGCTGAGTTTGACAGCTCAGTGGATTGACGCAGACGTCCAACTCCGCTTCCTGCATTCCCAAGAGTTCTCCGGCTCCCATACTGCTGCAGGCTGCAGTGCTGGCAACAGCATTCGAGAATATGTTCCAGACGTGGCATATTCCGAAAAATATTCATGTCATACTCCGAGATAATTCCCGAAACGTGGTAAAATGCATGAAAGACGCAGGATTACAAAGTTTGGGATGTATGGCCCACGCGCTTCAGATGGAGTGCTGTCACAGCGCAGCATAAAATACATCACACTTTTACGCACAGTTTAGCCTATATTTTACGCGCTGTGTTTAGCCTATTAAATAGGCTAATTGTTTTTTCAGCCTGTTATTAGTTTTAACTTCTTTAATTCACACCTCCCCAGTTTGCAACAACGCAACAGCCAATGTTCCGAGACATATTTATATATTTGTATAATTGTTAGGCTATTTGAATCCACCATTTAGGGCTGGTGTATTCAAATAGCCTAACAAATCAAATGTAATATGTCTCGGAACATTGGCCCGCAGATGCACCACTGCAAACCAAAGAAATGTGAACTCAAGAAGCCAAAACGAAGTTGTGCCTGTTTTAGAAGGCTATAGCCAAAGTTGCCTTTTACCACCGCTGAGCCTATATTTTATGCACAGTGTTTAGCCTATTAAATAGGCTAATTGTTTTTTTATTCGTTTTAACTCTCAGCCTGTTAATAAATGTGTCGTTAATTCAGTATTTAACTTCTTGAATTCATATTTATTTAGGCTATGCTAATTAAAAACACAAATGTTATGGACATCTAATTTAATTATCTGCTTATTTATTAATGCTTCAATTCATTCAATTCGATGTAGCAAATAATCCATATGTGTATTTGTTTACATAATGATAACGTACATAAATAACATAATATTATTGAGGGAGAAAAAAAAGGAAACTGATACCTACTTCACCCTGTTAGTCAAGTTGAACTATCACTCTGACTCAGACTGTGGGTGTGTGGGGGGGGGGGGGGGGGGGAGAGAAACGCTGAGGGCATGCTGAATGTGATTTGACCAAAGCACAGTATACACACACAGACAGTGGAGCTGTTTGCAGATAGCGGAGCATTTTGACTTGTTGCGTGGTGGCGATGTCTTGCAGATAATACAACTACAAGTATAATTTGCTTGTGTTGTTGTTACTACCTGTACCCCCCCCCCCCTTCCCCCATGCTGCTATGATGCCTGAATTTCCCCAAGGGGATCAATAAAGGAATATCTTATCTTAATTATATAATATATATTTCTTCTGTAGGTAACGTTACATTTGGTTGACAATTTACTGACTGACTTTCATGACACTCCATATTTACGTAGCTATCTAACCAGCACTGTAAACCGGGACCCAGCCCAAACCATCACAGTGACGTCACCATCCAGCTAAATCTAAAATGGCGGCGCCCATGGCAAAAATGAGGAAATTACATTTGAGTTTTCAGACAAATAAGCAGGATTTCACATTTGATTATAGGACCATGTCTTACCCAAGGTACACAACAAACAAACTAGGATCATATTGTTCAACGCTTCATCTCTTTAATCATGTGGTCTGGTGTAATGTCTCTCTTTTAATCATGTGGTCTGGTGTAATGCCTCTCTTTTAATCATGTGGTCTGGTGTAATGCCTCTCTTTTAATCATGTGGTCTGGTGTAATGTCTCTCTTTTAATCATGTGGTCTGGTGTAATGTCTCTCTTTTAATCATGTGGTCTGGTGTAATGTCTCTCTTTTAATCATGTGGTCTGGTGTAATGTCTCTCTTTTAATCATGTGGTCTGGTGTAATGTCTCTCTTTTAATCATGTGGTCTGGTGTAATGTCTCTCTTTTAATCATGTGGTCTGGTGTAATGTCTCTCTTTTAATCATGTGGTCTGGTGTAATGTCTCTCTTTTAATCATGTGGTCTGGTGTAATGTCTCTCTTTTAATCATGTGGTCTGGTGTAATGTCTCTCTTTTAATCATGTGGTCTGGTGTAATGTCTCTCTTTTAATCATGTGGTCTGGTGTAATGTCTCTCTTTTAATCATGTGGTCTGGTGTAATGTCTCTCTTTTAATCATGTGGTCTGGTGTAATGTCTCCCCATAATGTTGCATAACGTAATTCAGAGCACATTGCTAGTGTCAATGTGATTGATTGTTGTGTGAGAAACACCTTGAGAATACAGTCACAATATATATCCATCATATAAATGACAAAGATATATTGTGCCGCCAGGCGGACCTTTTAGTTTAATAAGGGGGCGCGAGCTAATCATATGATTAACGTGTATATTAAAAAAAAACTATTATTACAGCCCTAATTATAACATATTATTACATTCTCTTACTGTGGTCATACATGCAAATTAATGCAGATACAATACAGCAGATAGAAACCTGTGTTCTCACTGTACTTGTACTAAATACACCATTTCCATGCAGGACACAGATCTCTCCGGCTCGACTGAAGCTGGCTGGTGTTTGTGTCACAGGTTGACAGAAACTTCGGTGTCATTTCCTTATATTTGTGGACGTACAGTACCCTGTTGATGGACTAACGCTGTGTGTCCAAGACTGTGATACTGGCCCTCTGGCTATATTCTGGCACCTATATACTTACATGAAAAAGTTCATCAATATGTACCTTCTTCTGTCCCTATTTAATTTCAAAGTTTCACCAGTGGACCTGTGTCGTTTTGGCTGTCTGCCCAGGGGTGTTGATATCTGGGTCAACTGTAGCCATTCACACCGCCAGGGTGGTTCAGTTTAATTCCCTCCCCGAGTCGTTAGCCACCTCCCAGTATTTACTCTTCTGCCCCTTTCCTTGTTCTCTTTTTAAATAAGTGTATTTGTGGACAGGTGGTATTTTTTTAGTTCCCAGTATCTTTACTGTTCCTACGTTGGTCCGTAGGGCGGAGGGGCCCCTCTCTGTCGGCTGCCACAGCAGTACCCTGTACCCTGTACCCTGTACCCAGTACCCACTACCCAGTACCCCAGGGCTATTCAACTAAATTGTTCAGGGGGCCACATTGTCAGAAACCCAAGGGGCCAGGGGCCGGACTGCCACGGCGCCTCCCCGTGCTATGAATATATGTACATTTTACATTTACATTTAGTCATTTAGCTGACGCTTTTATCCAAAGCGACTTACAAGTTCTGTACGACAAGACAGCAAGAAGGGTACAACTCTATCAGCTGAGTAACAATGTTCATCAAGTGTTGCGTGTTACAGTGTAGGTTAGTTTATTAGGACAAGTGCATGACAGTAAGGTTAGTCAGGGTTAGATTTTTTTTTTTTTTTTTTTATCATTTCAGATAATGGTTGAAGAAGTGAGTCTTTAGTCGACGGCGAAAGATTGGACGGGATTCGGCTGTCCTAACTGGGATGGATAGTTCATTCCACCATATGTACACTTGACACAACACGCAACCACATTTTCACAACTTTTATTTAACTACATTGCAAAAGTAGTATACTTTTCAAAAAAAGTGCTTCATTTATGTGCCACATCTGCAACATCTCCTGCAGAAAGTGCTTCATTTATGACTGTGCAACAACTGCAACATCTCCTCTTCAACATTTCAATATAAAAATAAAATAAAAAACAAACAAGTGCATGATGTGCATCTGAACATTCTAACATCAACACTTGAACAAAAAAACACATTTATAGTGCAGCTGAGCTTATGAAAAAGTGCTTCATGTCTGTGCAACAACAGCAAATCACAGCATCTTATTAGCACTTATTGTCCACTATTAACTCTCAAACATCAGGGGGGGGTGTGGGGGGCAGACAGGCCTAGCCTACATACACACATCTAATGAGAGCGATTGCACTTCTTTGACTGGGCAATGGCAGAGAAAGAGGGTTCATAGGAAGTGAGGGCTACCCGCAAACAGTGATGCAAATGCTCATTTGTCAAGGAGGCACGTTGCTTGTTTTAATGGCATTCATGTGAGAGAAATTGGATTCACAGGTGTATGTTGAGCCAAACATTGTTAGCACAGATATTGCCAGCGTTTTTATTTTGGGGAATGTCTTGACATGAATACACTTTATCCAAAATGTTGTGGTGGATTCATTCTCAAGTGCCTGCTTCAGAGCAGATGATGCTTGCATGTCAATTATTTCAAGTTGCAGGAGACCTTCATCAATGTGAAGTGATGCAAGGAACTCTTATCCTTTTGTGGAAATAGCAGCTACATTGGCAAATGGGTTGCTCACAAAATGCATCAATTCTCTGGACATGTCAAATTCATCAAATCGACTTGCAAAGTTTTCCCTCAATTTATCAATGAAATCTGTCATTAATTGAGTGACTTTTGGCTCAATTGTGCGTGTTAACGTTGACATGAAAAGAAAAAAGTTAAAACACACAAAAACATGTTTTTTTATTTTTTTTTATTATCATGTAATCTTTGGCGGGCCAGTCAGAATCATCCCGCGGGCCGGATCTGGCCCGCGGGCTGCCAGTTGAATAGCCCTGCAGTACCCTGTACCCTGTACCCAGTACCCTGTACCCACTACCCAGTACCCTGTACCCTGTATGGCTGCTTTTTTATATAGCGCTTTTATTTACAATTTGTTCCTCACATTTTACCCGCTCACTCAGACGTTCATACACCGACGGCGGAGGCGACCGTGCAAGGTGCCAACCTGCTCATCGGGAGCAATTAGGGGTTAAGTGTCTTGCTCAAGGACACATCGAGATGCTGCCCGGGAGGAGCGGGAATCGAACCGGGAACCTCCGGATTGCCAGACGACTGCTTTACCTCCAGAGCCACTGTCACCCTGTACCCAGTACCGTGTACCCAGTACCCAGTACCCTGTATCCAGTACCCAGTACCCTGTATCCAGTACCCAGTACCCAGTACCCAGTACCCAGTACCCACTACCCTGTACCCTGTATCCAGTACCCTGTACCCAGTACCCAGTACCCAGTACCCTGTATCCAGTACCCAGTACCCAGTACCCAGTACCCTGTACCCAGTACCCTGTACCCAGTACCCAGTACCCACTACCCTGTACCCTGTACCCAGTACCCAGTACCACCCAGTACCCAGTACCCTGTACCCAGTACCCTGTACCCAGTACCCTGTATCCAGTACCCTGTACCCAGTACCCACTACCCTGTACCTGGTACCCAGTACCCAGTACCCTGTACCCTGTATCCAGTACCCAGTACCCAGTACCCTGTACCCAGTACCTACCCAGTACCCAGTACCCAGTACCCTGTACCCAGTACCCAGTACCCTGTACCCAGTACCCAGTACCCTGTACCCTGTATCCAGTACCCAGTACCCACTACCCTGTACCCTGTATCCAGTACCCACTACCCTGTACCCTGTATCCAGTACCCAGTACCCAGTACCCAGTACCCTGTACCCAGTACCCAGTACCCTGTACCCTGTATCCAGTACCCTGTACCCAGTACCCAGTACCCAGTACCCTGTATCCAGTACCCTGTACCCAGTACCCTGTACCCTGTATCCTGTACCCAGTACCCAGTACCCAGTACCCAGTACCCAGTACCCAGTACCCAGTACCCTGTATCCTGTACCCTGTACCCAGTACCCTGTACCCAGTACCCTGTACCCTGTACCCAGTACCCTGTACCCTGTACCCTGTACTTCCATTCAGGGACGTGCACAGGACTTTAGAAAGGCAGGTGCCGAAAAAGGAGAAAAGGGCATCAATTATTAAATGCAATGCAAGGGCGCATAGCGCGCAAGCCAGATTTTTTAGGTTAATACAAGTCTATGGTACATTCAGTTTCACCGATGTCACCAAAACTACATAGTGTTGCCAAAACTACATAGTGGTGCCAACTACATAGAGAGAGAGAGAGAGAGAGAGAGAGAGAGAGAGAGAGAGAGAGAGAGAGAGAGAGAGAGAGAGAGAGAGAGAGCATTAACTCACTTGTTTAGTTGAAACGTGGTCCAGGTCAGGAGGGCTTGATGAAGTATTATGTCCACCAGTGGAGGCTGCTGACCAAATTTTTAGGTGAAGCACAAATTATTATATTATATTATATATTAAATAATATTTTTAAAACATCCCCCACTGTGTGTCAGTGGTCAGTGGACACAGATGAAAACATATTAACATTAGGTGACAGCGGACCTGACCAGATGAAAACATATTAGGTGACAGCGCACCTGACCAGATGAAATCATATTAGGTGACAGCGCACCTGACCAGATCAAAACATATTAGGTGACAGCGCACCTGATCAGATCAAAACATTTTAGGTGACAGCGCACCTGACCAGATCAAAACATATTAGGTGAAGGTGACAAGGAAGCCACAGACTCATACCCCCCCGACACTCAACCAAAACGCCTCGGACAGTCCTTCATACCAGTGGCCATCAGGCTCCACAACAGTGGGCAGCGACTGCTGCCAGACATCGACCTAGAACTAATAGGAACCCAAGTAGGACAATAACACTACCTTATGCATACTGCACCTTATGTGGATACTGTGATACTGTGAATAATGAATAATGTATATTTCAGTTAGTTAGATAGTAAATTATATTGACCTATTTGTTTACACTGCTTGTGTTGTTTTCACTACCTGTACCCCCCCCCCTTCCCCCATGCTGCTATGATGCCTGAATTTCCCCAAGGGGATCAATAAAGGAATATCTTATCTTATCTTAAAAGGAAAGATGAAATTACCTACCTGGGTTCCATCCTATACAGGCAAATCTTTCCTGTGACAAAATGGGATCCAATGTAATAAAACTAAGTCAACCAACGAACTAGATTCCTGTACCGGATCTCCTCTCTGGTAAACAAGAATACCTTGAAGACTCTAACAGGAGCACTCATTCAAGGGTACTACGACTATGCTTGCACCTCATGGTACCAAAGCACCTCAAAGGCACTAAAAACAAGATTACAAACATCACAAAACAAACTGGTCAGACTACTGCTTGACCTTACTCCTAAAACCCACCTCACCCCTGTCCACTTTGACAACCTAGGATGGCTTAGAGTAGACGACAGAGTAAAGCAACTTGCAATGGGCCTGGTCTACAAAATACACTACACCACTAAGATACCCATGTGCATGTCGAAATACTTCCCAAAGGTCAGTGAATACCACGACCACAACACCAGAGGGAGTTCCACAAATCATGTTCAACCCAGATAAAATAATAAAAAAAAAAAAAAAATAAACGTTTTTTTTTAATAAAAGAAAATAGTCATAACTTAGAAATGAGATTGCATAGGTCTATGAATCGATATCGCGATTCTGTTTCGATTAATTGCCCAGCCCTACAGTGTGTACAGTAAGTTAGCTTGGTGATTATCATTGTGATGTAGGCTAAGCTGGCTAGCTACTGTTAGCATACAAGCACTGTAGCCTACTTACTTTTTCATCCACAACGTTTTTTCTGATCCAGATGCATAAATCCACTTCTTCATGTTGCTCAGTTGCTGGTTTATACTTCGGTCCTAATGTTGGCACAAAGTTTAATTTAGCCTGACTTGACTTGTTATAGATGTACAGCTTACTAACTACTAAACAACAACTTTCTCATAGTCTCAACTTTCACATAGTCAAAATGGGCCCAGCTGCATGTCCGTAGGATAGGTTTAGCTCTGGCCAATCTCAAGTTTCTCAAGTTTCTTTATTAGTTGTCATACAGAAGTACAGAATACTTTTATACAAAATGCTTCTTTATGTTACATTTTGTATAAAAGTATTCTGTACTTCTGTATGACAACTAATAAAGAAACTTGAGAAACTTGAGATTGGCCCGAGCTAAACCTATCCTCCGGACATGCAGCTGGACCCATTTTTACTTTGCAATGCAGAAATCTCTGATTGGATTTGCAAGGCTGCCAATCATATTCAACCTCCGTGTATTGGATGTCAATCAATCAACCCTCCATTCAATGGCAAGAGTTTAACTGCACAGACCGTGCTTAGATGAAGTTAATAGCCTATTTTGATTCGCTGTTATTTATTATTTATTTAACAATGGGTCACACCTGTGAAGTTTTCTTCACGAATAATTACTGCAGGCAATACTGCAGTGCAGGCCTGCTCAGAGCTGTCAATTTTGGCCATTTTTGAAAAAAATAAAAATTCACTGGCATTCTTTTTTACAGAGGAAAACATTTATTAAACAAAAATAATAATAATAATAATTAAAAAAAATATATATATATATAGTTTTTTTTTTTTTTTTTTTAATATATAGGTATATGTAAATTAATAATAATTATGAATTATGAGTGAATTTGTGTTTCACGTGTTGTCATAGAGAAACCTCCACTGATGTCCACTGTCCCACAGTCACAGACTGTTGTCGTATATCCACTGACCACTGTCCAGACTGCATCCAGCCAAATAGCTTATTGTTAGCAGTTAGCACAACACAAGTACTGATGAGCTGTGTCTACTGTCTGTCTTTGCCCATTTCCGCGTCGAACAGCCTGCAAACTACCTGGCGTTCTATCGCCATGCTCTAAGACAAACTCTAACCTTAACCAACTTTGAAAGAGTGCCTAAGCTTAACCGTCGAAAGAACTTGCCGTCACGCTCTAAGACAAACCCTAACCTTAACCAACTTTGAAAGAGTGCCTAAGCTTAACCGTCGAAAGAACTTGCCGTCACGCTCTAAGACAAACCCTAACCTTAACCAACTTTGAAAGAGTGCCTAAGCTTAACCGTCGAAAGAACTTGCCGTCACGCTCTAAGACAAACCCTAACCTTAACCAACTTTGAAAGAGTGCCTAAGCTTAACCGTCGAAAGAACTTGCCGTCACGCTCTAAGACAAACTCTAACCTGAACCAACTTTGAAAGAGTGCCTAAGCTTAACCGTCGAAAGAACTTGCCGTCACGCTCTAAGACAAACTCTAACCTGAACCTACTTCGAAGAGTAGAAGTGTAGAAACTGACGTCGGCCAATCAGAGAGCGTCTGCCAGAAATGCGGCTACGGAAAGTATACAGGCGTCTGGCAGCGCGCGTAAATAATGGGTCCTTCCAGTTCCAGGAGAGGGGTAGGGGCATTTATCTCTTTCTTTACCTAATATTTAGATTCTATCATGACATCTTTCAAAAAGGGGCATAAAAAGGGCACTTTCTAATGAAAAATGAAAAAGGCAGGTGTCTATGTGTGCACGTGCCTGCTTCACGTCTATGTGTGCACGTGCCTGCTTCACGTCTATGTGTGCACGTGCCTGCTTCACGTCTATGTGTGCACGTGCCTGCTTCACGTCTATGTGTGCACGTGCCTGCTTCACGTCTATGTGTGCACGTGCCTGTCGGTCAGGGTGCGTCCTCATTCGTGCCTAAAGGCTGCTGTGGCCACGTTTCAGCGCCAGTGATTGGCTGCTGGCGAGCAGAAGTATCGATTAGGAGATTTCCTGCGCCCCAAACCGCATTTCCTTCATAAATCGTATTCAAATCAAGTTTCCAAATAATAGGGCTGACCCCTATTAGTCGAATAGTCGACTAATCGGTCGAAAGGAGCCGTAGTCGACTGCCAACCTCTTAGTCGAATACATTTTTTTTTGAATTTTTTTTTTGTATCATTCTTTCCAAAAGAAAAGAGGCCTAGAAGCGTGGCTAACGCTAATGGCACGCATACAGTACCAGAGGCTAACTGCCTACGAAAACAGGCACAGAGGCACTGAAA